>NW_004443945.1:4200988-4250519 GCF_000243295.1 Trichechus manatus latirostris
AGAGGCCTGTGGGGGCTGCAGTTGTCAATAGTACAGCCACGTTTAAATGGCATATATCCCCACAGTCATATACCATGATTAAGTGGGATTTATTCCAGGAATGCAGGCATAGTTCAACATAAGAAAACCAATCAACATAATATACCACATCAGTAGAACAAAGCAAAAGAACCACATGATCATCTCTATGGATGCAGAAAAAGCATTTGATAAAATCCAGCACCCTTTCTTGAGGAAAACCCTAAAGAAGATTGGAATAGAAGGGAAATTCCTCAGTATGATTCAGGGCATATATGAAAAGCCAACAGCCAACATTACACTTAACTCTTGAAATTAAGAATAAGACAAGAGTGCCTGCTCTTACCACTTCTATTCAATATTGTATTAGAAGTCCTAGCAATAAGACAAGAAAAAGAAATAAACAGTATCCAGATTGGAAAAGAAGTAAAAATGTCTCTATTTGCAAATGATGTGATCCTATACGTATAAATTCCCAGAGTCAATAAGAAAATGTCTACCACTAGTAGAGGAATTTAGCAAAGTTGCAGGGTACAAGATCGACAAACAAATCAGTTGAGTTTCTATACACTAGCAATGAGAAATCTGCTAGGGAAATTAGGGAAACAATTCCATTTATAGCAGCATCTAAAAGAATAAAATACCTAGGAATAAATCTAACCAGGGATGTGAAGGACTTATAAAATGAAAACTATAAAACCTGCTGAAAGAGATTAAAAAAGACTCAAATAAATGAAAAGATGTTCCATGTTCACGGACTGGAAGACTTAATATTGTTAAGACATCAGTACTACCCAAAGCGATCTATAGATTCAACACAATCTTGGTCAAAATTCCAATAGCCTTCTTTACAGAAATAGGAAAACTAATCCTCAACTTTATATGGAATGGCAAGAGGTCCCAATACCTAAAACAATGTTGAAAGAGAAGAACAAAGTAGGAGGACTCACATTTCCTGATTTTAAAACATACTATACAGATACAGTAATCAAAATGGCCTGGTACTGGTATAACAATAGACACACAGACCAATGGAGTAGAAGTGAGAGTCCAGGAATAAACCCATACATCTATGGTTAACTGATTTTTGACAAGGGTGCTAAGTCCATTCAATGTGGAAAGAAGGGTCTATTCAATAAATGGTGCTGGAAAAATTGGATTTGCAGAAACTTGAAATTTGATCCATGCCTGACACCATACACAAAAACAAATTCAAAATGGACTAAGAACGTAAATATGCAAACTAAAACTATAATATTCTTAGAAGAAAAAGCAGGGGCAATGCTGTCAGGCCTAGCTTTTAGCAATGAATTATCTAATATAATGACAAAAGACAAAATAAATAAATGGGACCTCATAAAAATTAAAAACTTTTGTTCATCAAAAGACTTTACCAAAAAAGTGAAAAGACAAACTACCAACTGGGAGAATATCTTTGGAAACCAGATATCTTACAAGAATCTAATAACCAATATATATATAAAACTTCAACAGCTTAACAACAAAAAGACAAATAACACAACCATAAAATGAGCAAAAAAACTGAATAGAAGAGGACATTCAAATGGCCACTAGACACACGAAAAGATGCTCGGCATCAGTAGCCATCAGAGAGATGCAAATCAGAACCACAGTGAGGTATCATTTCATTCCCACTAGGATGGCTAAGATAAAAAAACAGAAAATAACAAATGTTGGTGAGGATGTGGGAGAATTTGGAACCCTTACCCGTTGCTGGTGGGAATGCAAAATGGTACAACGGTTAGAGAAAACAGTGTGGCGGTTCCTCAAAAAACTAAAAATAGAACTACAATGTTGTTGTTGTTGTTAGGTGCCATCGAGTGGATTCCAACTCATAGGGACCCTATGTACCACAGAACGAAACACTGCCTGGTCCGGACTATGCTCACAATCACTGTTATGCTTGAGCCCATTGTTGCAGCCACTGTATCAATCCGTCTCATTGAGGGTCTTCCTCTCTTTCGCTGACCCTGTACTTTACCAAGCGTGATGTCTGTCTCCAGGGACTGATCCCTCCTGATAACATGCCCAAACCAGGGATGGACATAATTTGCCATCCTTGCTTCCAAGGAGCATTCTGGCTGTACTTCTTCCAAGACAGATCTGTTCTTTCTTTTGGCAGTCCATAGTACATTCAACATTCTTTGCCAACACCACAATTCAAAGCTGTCAATTCTTCAGTCTTCCCTATTCATTGTCCAGCTCTCGCATGCATATGATGCAATTAAAAATACCATGGCTTGGGTCAGGCGCACCTTAGTCTTCAAGGTGACATCTTTGCTTTTCAACACTTTAAAGAGGTCTTTTGCAGCAGATTTGCCCAAGGCAATGTGTCTTTTGATTTCTTAATTCTGCTTCCGTGGGTGTTGATTGTGGATCCAAGTAAAATGAAGTAGTCGACAACTTCAATCTTTTGTCCGTTTATCATGATGTCACTTATTGGTCAAGTTGTGAGGATTTTTGTTTTCTTTATGTTGAGGTGTAATCCATACTGAAGGCTGTGGTCTTTGATCTTCATCAATAAGTGCTTCAAGTCATCTTCACTTTCAGCAAGCAAGGTTTGTCATCTGCATAATGCAGGTTGTTAATGAGTCTTCCTCCAATCTGGATGCCCCACTCTTCTTCATATAGTTCAGCTTCTCGGATTATTTGCTCAGCATACAGACTGAATAGGTATGCTGAAAGGATACAACCCTGACACACACCTTTCCTGACATTACAACATGCAGTATCCCCTTACTCTGTTTGAACAACTGCCTCTTGATCTATGTACAGGTTCCTTATGAGCACAATTAAGTGTTCTGGAATTCCCATTCTTCGAAACGTTATCCATAATTTGTTATGATCCACACAGTCAAATGCCTTACATAGTCAATAAACCACAGGTAAACATCTTTCTGGTATTCCCTGCTTTCAGCCAGGATCCATCTGACATCAGCAATGATATCCTTGGTTCCACGTCCTCTTCTAAATCTGGCCTGAGCTTCTGACAGTTCCCTGTCAATATACTGCTGCAGTTGCTTTCGAATGATCTTCAGCAAAATTTTACTTGTGTGTGATATTAATGATACTGTTCAATAATTTCCATACTCGGTTGGATCACCTTTCTTCATTTGCTGATGTGGCAGGACTTGAAATAAGAAGAAACAGCTTCAAACATCCATTAATAATTGGAACCTGGAATGTATGAAGTATGAATCTAGGAAAATTGGAAAACATCAAAAATGAAATGGAACGCATAAACATCGATATTCTAGACATTAGTGAGCTGAAATGGATTGGTATTGGCTATTTTGAATTGGACAATCATATGGTCTACTATGCTGGGAACGACAACTTGTAGAGGAATGATGTTGCATTCATAGCCAAAAAGAACATTTCAAGATCTATCCTGAAGTACAGCGCTGTCAGTGATGGGATAATATCCACATGCCTACAAAGAAGACCAGTTAATATGACTATTATTCAAATTTACGGACGAACCACTAAGGCCAAAGATGAAGAAACTGAAGGTTTTTATCAGCTTCTGCAGTCTGAAATTGATTGAACATACACTCAAGATGCATTGATAATTACTGGTGATTGGAATGCAAAAGTTGGTAACAAAGAAGAAGGATCGGTAGTTGGAAAATATGGTCTTGGTAATAGAAACGACGCTGGAGATCGCATGATAGAATTTTGCAAGACCAATGACTTCTTCATTGCAAATACTTTTTTTCACCAACATAAATGGCAACTATACTCATGGACTTCGCCAGATGGAATATACAGGAATCAAACTGACTACCGTTATGGAAAGAGACAATGGAAAAGTTCAATATCATCAGTCTGAACAAGGCCAGGGGCTGACTGCAAAACAGACTATCAATTACTCATATGCAAGTTCAAGTTGAAACTGAAGAAAATTAGAACAAGTCCACGAGAGCCAAAGTATGACCTTGAGTATATCCTACCTGTATTTAGAGACCATCTCAAGAATAGATTTGACGCGTTGAACACTAATGACCGAAGACTAGACGAGTTGTGGAATGACACCCAGGACATCATACATGAAGAAAGCAAGAGGTCATTAAGAAGACTGGAAAGAAAGAAAAAACCAAAATGGATGTCAGAAGAGACTCTGAAACTTGCTCTTGAATGTTGAGTAGCTAAAGGAAAAGGAAGAAATAATGAAGTAAAAGAACTGAACAGAAGATTTCAAAGGGTGGCTCAAGAAGACAAAGTAAAGTATTATAATGACATGTGCAAACAGCTGGAGATAGAAAATCAAAAGGGAAGAACATGCTCAGCATTTCTCAAGCTGAAAGAGCTGAAGAAAAAATTCAAGCCTCAAGTTGCAATTGTGAAGGATTCTATGGGGGAAAATATTAAACGACGCAAGAAGCATCAAAAGAAGATGGAAGGAATACACAGAGTCATTATACCAAAAAGAATTGGTCTACATTCAGCCATTTCAAGAGGTAGCATATGATCAGGAACCGATGGTACTGAAGGAAGAAGCCCAAGCTGCACTGAAGGCACTGGCAAAAAACAAGGCTCCAGGAATTGACGGAATATCCACTAAGATGTTTCAACAAGTGGATGCAGCGCTGGAAGTGCTCACTCATCTATGCCAAGAAATTTGGAAGACAGCTACCTGGCCAGCCATCTGGAAGAGATCCATATTTATGCCTGTTCCCAAGAAAGGTGATCCAACCAAGTGCAGAAATTATATTAGAACTACCGTATGACCCAGCAATTTCACTCCTAGGTATATATGCAACAGATTTGAAAGTAGAGACTCAAACAGAGACTTGTACACCAATGTTCATTGCAGCCAAAAAATGGAAACAACTTAAATGCCCATCAACAGATGAATGGCTAAACAAAATGTAGTACATACATACAATGGAATACTACTCAGTCAGTAGGAGAAAGGAAGTCTTGATACATGCTACAATATGGATGGAGCTGGAAGACATTATGTTGAGTGAAATAAGTCAATCACAAAATGACAAATATTGTATGACCTCACTTATATAAGGAGCCTTGGTGGTGCAGTGGTTAAGAGCTCAGGCTCCTAACCAAAAAGTCAGCAGTTAGAATCCATCAGCTGCTCCTTGGAAACCCTATGGGGCAGTTCTACCCTGTCCTACAGGGTCTCTCTGAGTCGGAATTGACTCAGCAGCAATAGGTTTGTTTTGATCTGGTCACTTATATACAAAGACAAGAAAAGGCAAATATACAGAGATCAAAGATTATTAGTGGTTACCAGGGGCAGGAGGGAGGGAGAAAAGAGGGGTTAACGGTGATGGAAATAGCATGCTGATTAAGGGTAGGGTTGCACAGCCGATTATCATAATTGCTGTCAATAACTGGTACACCTGTAAAAAGTTAAATTTGCAAAAGTTGTGTGATAGATATTTTTAGAACAATGACAAAAAAAGAAAAAAAAGCTGCTGAGGCTGCTTATGTACAACCAAAAACTTCATGGGATTTGGTTTCTTGGTATGGAGGTTTAAGATCATGGTTCATGAGACATCCCAGTTAACTGGCCTAATAACGTGTTTAGTACTTCTGTTCTACCTCCTAGGGTGTTGCATAGTGCTTAAAAGCTTGCAAGCAGCCATCAAGGCACAACAATTGGCCTGTATTCACCTGGAGCAACAGAGGAAGAGGGAGAGTCAGAAATAAGAGGAGGAAATGGAATGTGTGACTAATTTCCTCCATGAACAACTGCTTCCTCTGCCATGAGACCAGGAGAACTGGATGGTGCCCAACTACCATTACTGAACATTTTGATCAAAAATTCTATAGAAGAATCCTGATCCAAAAGGGGAAAATGCAGAAGAAAATTTCAAATTCTCATGACTCCAGAATTCCTAGAGCCATAAAGGTTGGATGAATCCCTGAAACTATTGCCCTGAGATAATCTTTAAACCTTAAACCAAAAATATCCCCTGAAGTCTTCTTAAAAACAAACAACAGTTTAGCTTAACTAGTAAAAAATGTCTGCCTTGAGAATTATGCTCTTTTAAGAACTACCTATATGAGATCAAATTGATTACAGCAAATTGAAAGATTAGACAGGAACCTTAGGGGGCAGTGAGTTTATGTTAATAGGGCAGGAACAATTCAGAAAAGGAGGGTGAGAAAATGGTTGCACAACTTGAAGAATCTAATCAGTGTCATAAATGATACATGTAAAAACTGTGGAATTTGTGTATGTTTTGCTATGTGTATTCTCAGCAACAACAACAAAATAAATGAATAAAAGAATTACCAGCCAATGGACTAATATGGAAGAAGCCCCTCTGATGCTAATTCAACTATTTCTTCAAAAACATGTGTGGTGTGTCTTTCAACAAATATTCACTCTGGGCACTGTGGTTACCCATAGTAATCACACATGGCCCTTGCTTTCATGAAGCTCACAGCCCAATATGGGAGATAAACCATAAAAAATACTAAAATACCAGTAATATTTTGTCTTTTCTTCTTCTTTTTTTTTTCATATAGTCAGTGGTATCTTAGTTATTTTGCTACGTAATTGTAGTCATCTGCAAGATACCACAAATCATTTTGGAGAATTCTGTCAATTATAAACAAATGTCTGGTTTTAGTCAGCAGATGTATTTTAGTTAGATGGAAATGAGGAAAATGGAAATCTCACGGGAATGCAGGATCAACAAAGGGCACTCAGAAAACGTAAAGATTGCCAGGCCTCATGTGACTGGAACATAGTTCAGGACCCAGAGATCCAAGACATCTTCAGACCCTCAGTGGTCTTTCTGGTCTTCTGCCGTCATCAGATTCTGTGGCTCTTCATTCATCTCCCTTCCCCACTCCCTGCTGATTAATTCATCTTTCCCATCATCCTCTATATTTCCTTTATCTCACAGCTTCTGACTCCTTGTCCTCATTTTCTTCAGTTTCTACTCCCCATCATTTCAACTTGTATAAGGAGCACCGTGACTATTCCTTGCCTCTCTCTCCAGCTTCAGTTCCTTCTGCCCCTACCTTGTTCTCTCATCATTTAGTCACCAAAATCAGGTGTGTGGAGAGGGACTGGGAGAGGGGAAGCTTGGTCTCATGACAGGAACAGTCATTAGAGGAAACTAGACCATGGGCCCCAGGTGGCCACTTGAAGAAGGGACCATGACATGTTGGGAGTAGGGTGCTTTAGGGTGTGGCAGGGAGAAGGAAGAAGTGGAGGATGGGAGGGAAACTATGAGGGGAACTTCACTGAAGAATGAAAAGTAAGACTTTTAGCAGGTCCTCTAACCGAAATTTTGGCGAAAGGAGGTATGTTAGTTACCTATTGCTGTGTAACAAATTACCTCAAAATTTAGTGGGCTTAAAACAACAAACATTTATTATTTTATACTTTCTGTGGGTCAGGAATCTGGGAGCAGCTTATCTGAGTGTCTGATTCAGGGTTTCTCACGAGGTTTCAGTATAGATGTTGGCCAGGGCTGCAATTATCTGAAGGCTTATGGAACTAGAGGATCTGCTTCCAAGCTCACTCCCATGGTTGTTTCCCCACATGTGGTCATTCCCTCACAACACGGCGGCTAGTTTCCCCAGAGCAAGTTATCTAAGAGAGAAAGAAGCAGAAGCATCAATATCTTTTATAATCTAATCTCAGACGTTATAAGCCCACACTTCGGCCATATGCCATTGGTCATACAGAACAACTGTGGTATGGTGTTGGAGGGGACTACACAAGGGCATGAATAGCAGGAGGTAGGATCATTGTAGGGATCATCTTGTGAGAGAGTTGTCTAAAGAGGATTTTAGGACATTTTCCTTTTGATGTACTCTGTCCAATTGCTGTCACACCTCTTTAAGGAAACCTAAATAGTAAAGATCTATATGTATGGGAAGCCAGGGGGACAGTCAGAATGTTCACCCTATAACTCAGATGGACACATTTTTTTTGTAAATTTCTCTGTAATTAAACTAAGATTCCTCGGGAGATTCTCATTGCTAGGCAGTTCTTCAGCTTACCAACTGTTATGAATTGAATTGTGTCCCCCCAAAACATGTGTCACCTTGGCTAGGGCATGATCCCCATATTGTGTCTACCATTTTGTCATCTGATGTGATTTTCCTATGTGTTGTAAATCCTTCCTCTATGACAGTAATGAGGCAGGACTCAATCTACAAGATTAGGTTGTGTCTTAAATCAATCTCTTTTGATATATAAAAGAGAGGCAGCGCAGAGAGACCAGAGAACCTCATATCACCAAGAAAGCAGTGCCGGGAGCAGAGCACATCCTTTGGACCTGGGGTTCCTGTGCTGAGAAGCTCTTGACCAGGGGAAGATTGATGACCTAGACCTTTCCCCAGAACTGACAGAGAGAGAAAGCCTTCCCCTGATTCGGACTTATAGCCTACTAGACTGTGAGAGAATAAACTTCTGTTTGTTAGAGCCACCCGCTTGTGGTATTTCTATTATAGTAGCACTAGATAACTAAGACACCAATTAGAAATAACAGTTTGTTCTGAGTTTTAAATAGTCTGATTTGGGGTAATTGTTAGTCAATTTAAGTTCAAACTCCCTGTGAGAGCTGTCTCTCTCCTCCAAAGTTCTCTACTTCCTTCCCAAGGTGTTATCTAGGTACAAAGGGAAGCACCGGGGGACGGGATCCTGGTCTGCCATCTGGCCTTCTCCATGGTTCCTACTCACTCCATTTGAGGTGCAGATCACCTCACCAGGTCCGTGCATTGGCCTCTGCACTCATCGCATCCTTTGCTGACCCATTCAAGCCCGGTGTTCTTGTCGGTGACTGCTTAAGCTATCTACCCTGCAGCCTCAGCCACAGGGCTCTTGGGAGGATCTGGGCCATCTGGTGACCCTTTAGGAGGCTTTCTGGCTCTCAACTTCAGCTTCTCCCATTGCCCTCAGTGGGAGCACTTAGAAGCTTCTAGATTCCTTCCTGCCACATGGGACCAAAGAACTCTTAGGTCCTCTTTCTACTCAAATCGTCGTTTCTACTCTGTTTCTACTCTGTTGCAACCACCTCAAGTTGACTTAGGGACACTCTATGGGTCAGTTTCTTTCAACAGTTCAAAGAAGAAGTAGGGTGCAGATACCTTTGCTTTTAGCTCCTCCTTTAACCTCTTTAGGGGCTCTGATGGTGCAGTGGTTAAGCGCTTGGCTACTAACTGAAAGGTCAGTAGTTTAAACCCACCAGCCGCTCCATGGGAGAAAGATGTGGCAATCTGCTTCCATAGATTTACAGCTTTGGAAACCCTATAGGGCAGTTCTACCCTGTCCTATAGGGTTGCTATGAGTCGGAATCGACTCAACGGCAACAGGTTTTTTGGGTCAATCTCTTTGGGCTCCTATCACCATCCCCTACCCCTTCCTATGGATGGTAACTCTCCTGGCCTACCTTTAACAGTGGAATGCTGCCTGAAAGTGTATCTGTAAGGAATTGCACTTGGCTATATGTAAGAGAAACTTGATTACTGTGGTTTAGTCAAATCAGATTATTTCTCCCATGAATTAGGAAGTCTGGAGATAGGTAATACAGGGCTGGCACAGTGACTCCACGGTGCCGTCAAGGACCCAGCATCCTCTTTCTTCTTGTTCTGTCAACCTTAGTGTGTGGCTGTTGTCCTTATGGTCACTTCCAGGCATTATGTCTACACTCCAGAATAAAACATTGTACTGCCATTAGATGTTGTTGTCATTGAAATTATGTTGTAGAGCATGGAAAAATGAAAGATGTAAAAAAGCCTGTGGCAAAGCATTTATGTAAGGTATGATTCCATTCATATGTGGTGGATATTTGACATTTGTCTAACAGTACACTGTCCTTCTATGGGAAATAGCATCTGATCTTTCTTTACAAAACAGATGGTTCAGATGGGAGCTGCCATCTTCTTACATGAACCCCCCTTTCTGGCACAGGGTTTGATTTAAAGGTGGGCACTTGACCCAAACTCAGCCAATCATAGAACCTTGTCACCTTACCCATGATGATTTGTCTGGAAGTGAGCATGTGATCCAAGCTGAGCCAATCAGGGACCTTCTCTGGGAGTTTTCAAACTGGAACCAAAGGAAAAAGACCTTTCCTCTAGAGGCAAAGCTGGGAAGATGTGACGCCACGGGCTGTTGGCAGCCATGTTTCCTGCCAGCTAAACTGCAGTCCGAGAGAAAGAGTCTGAGGGAAGCAGAGAGGAGAGGCTGGGAGAGAATGCTGAGAACATGAGATCTTGGTACTAGTCATGCCTGAGGCCAAGAATAACCTTGGCTGTTCCTTAGGTTTGCTTTATGAGTCAATAAATGTTCCTTTTTCGCCTAGGCCAGTTTGAGCAGTAAAGTTCTGGCACTCACAATTTAAAAAGGCCCCACCAATGCATCATTTTTGTTTAAAAAATATGTATGCATGTGTACACACATATAAATATAAGAATATCTTTTGCTCATCTCTGTTTTAAAATCCTCAAATGAGCACATTAATTTTCTTATGTCATTTTTCAAATTGTCCATTTAAAATTACTCATTGTAAAGGGTTCAGATAATTCACATAAACGGGAATAAAATTAGAAAACAAAATGAACAGTTTTCATTCTTGCTAATAATCAAAGATTGTTGTTGTTAGTTGCTGTCAAGTGATTCTGAGTCCTGAAGACCCTATGTGTGCAGAGGAGCACTGCTCTGTAGGGTTTTCAAGGCTGTGACTTTTTGGAAGCAGATTGCCAGGCCTGTCTTCTGAAGCATCTCTGGGTAGGTTCAAACTACCAACCTTTCATGGAATAGTTGAGTGTTTAACCGTTTGTGCCACCCAGGGACTCCAATAATCAAAGATAGCAAAACTATTTTAAATGCTTTTAAGTTGAACTACTCCCAAGATAATTAACCAATTCAAGTCCTTCTTGGTAGACATTCAAAATAAATCATCCAACAAAAAACATCTAAAAGTCTAAGTGAAAAAAAGGAGGCCCAGTTTATCAGCAATTATTATGATAATACAGCAGTTGTTCTCTTAGGAAGACCCCTCTTTTTAGAAGACTGGGATCAACAAGTCCTCAGTATTAGGGCCTGAGTAGATTCTAGAGGGACTGCCCACCACCTCCTGCCAAAATCTGAAAACCAAATTCTTTTCCTGTCTCTGGTAACTTGAAACTCGACATCTCTTATAAAAGACTTTTGTATGTACTGTGAACCATATGAGGAAGACTTTGTGGCCCTCACAAGCTCATTTTTGCAAGACAGAAATTCTGTATTTAAAAATGCATGTTGAAATCACGTATTTCATCACCACACAGGGAGTTTCTCATTTCCTTCAACAAAGCACTTTTATTCATTTTTATGAATATATAAGTGATACACATTCATTTTTGAAAAGTTAGAAGCTACAGATAAATAAAAAGAAGAGAGAAACCTTGTCATCCAGTGAAAAACCATTGTTAATATTTTGGTACATTTCTTTCGTGAGTGTGTGTGTGAGCAGGACAGAAAATTTCACGTGAGTGGAAGCCAGAGTTCAGATATTGCTGGGTAGAGGAGAACCCTTCCTTTCTTTCCCTACTCGTTTTGAATCCTTTTATGCCTGTTGGATGGGGGCAGTGGTGGTTCAGTTGCAGAATTCGCACTTCCGTGCTGGAGACCCAGGTTCAATTCCCAGCCCACGCACCTCATGCACAGCCACTACCCATCTGTCAGTGGAGGTTTGTGTGCTGCTATGATGCTGAACATGTTACAGCAGAGCTTCCAGACTAAGACAGACTAGGAAGAAAGACCTGGTTATCTCCTTCCAAAAATCAGCCAGTGAAAACACTATGGATCACAAGGGTCTGATCTTGTTGTGCATGGGGTCTGGGTGAGTTGGGGACCTACCTGATGACAGCTAACAACAACAAAATGCATGCTGGCATCTGGTGTCTGTTTCTTTTTTGTGCCAAGATTTTGGGTGCAGAGGTGTCTGGAGAGAAGGACTTGAAGAGAGGAGGGCAATTGTAGGAATAACTTGATGTCTGGCTTGTTCCTTCTGCTACCTCAGGACAGTCGACTGAGAAGTGGAGAGAACCGTGTTCAAAAGAGGCTGGCTGAGACCTTGGGCACCAGGAGTGCTCTTCAGGGTCCAAGAGACGCCATGCAACCTAGAACTGGAGGGCTAGCCTTTCCTAACCACCATGGGCCAGTCTGCAGAAGGTGGCGCTGCTTATGGCAGCAGAGTTCTTCTGGAGGGCATCTGCAGTGGAGGGAGCGGTGAGGAAGAGGAGGAGGAGGCAGTAGCTGGAAGCAAGGATGTGGAATGTGCTTAACATGCAAAATAGTGCTACATCTGGGGATTCTCAGAAGAAAAAGGAAGAATTTTCTGGGTGAGGGTGGGGAGAAACATTGAAATCTTGTAGTCAAGTACATGGATATTTAGAACAATACTTCTCAAACTTTAATACAAGTAAGAATCACCTGGAAGGCTGGCTTTTTTTTTTTTTCACTTTATTTTCAAGCATCTTTTACTATTTTGATAATTTTTACTTTTAGTGACATAACAACAGTACTATATTAACAGAACCTTTTGCATAACACTTAGTTGGATGATCCAAAATAAATCCACAAGATTTTTAAGTTGCAGTTCTCAGAGAACAATAAATATCAGATGGCATTTCTTTCTAATATAATGATTTTATCAGCATTCTCTTTCCCCACTCTGTAGGAGCAAAAGGAACCAATGTATTATTTGTTAAAGGTTGCAGGCAATGTGCTGTTTTTCTTTTTAATTTTAAAAATTGAGAGAAAATTCATAGAACACAAAGTTCATAAAATGTTAAAGTATACATTTCAGTGGTTTTTCGTATGTTCACAATGTTGTGGGACCATCACTACTGTCTAATTCTAGAATATTTCCGTCACACTAAAAAGAAACCCCGTACTTGTTAGCAGTCATTCTTAATTAGCCCCTCTCCCCAGTCCCTGGCAACCACTAATCTATTTTCCGTCTCTATGGATTTGCCGATTCTGGACATCACATAAATGAAATCCTACAATGTGTGGCCTTTTGTGTCTGGCTTCTTTCACTTAGGATAATGTTTTCAAGATTCATCTATGTTGCAGCACTTATCGGCACTTCATTCCTTTTATGGCTAAATAATATTCCATTGTGTGGATATACCACACAGTGATCTGCCTCATTATTTCAAATGTCTCACAAATGATGTCAGTTAATGGGGGATGTTACGGATTGAATTGTGTCTCCCCAAAATATGTATTGTAAATCATAACCCCTATACCTGTGGTTACAACCCCATTTGGGAATGGGTTTTCTCTGCTATATTAATAAGGCAGTATTAGTGTAGGGTGTGTCTTAAGTCAATCTCATTTGAGACATAAAAACAGCAGATTGAGCAAGCAAGCAGAGTTGGGGGAAGATAGATGCCACACAACATGAGATCTCCAAGGAACCAAGAAAAAGCTGAAAAGACATAAGGACCTTCCTTCAGAGCCGAGAGAGAGAAAGCCTTCCCCTAAGGCCAGTGCCCTCAATTCAGACATCTAGCCTCCTAAACTATGACAAAATAAATTTCTGTTTGTTAAAGCCACCCACTTGTGGTATTTCTATTATAACAGCACTAGATAACTAAGACAGGGGAGGTGCTTTTTAAATATAGATTCTGATTCAGCAGGTCTAGGATGGGGCCTGAGATTCTACATTTCTAACAAGGCCCCAGATAATGCCAGATAGTGCTAGTCCAGGGACCACACATTGAGTAGTGAGAATTTTAGGCTGCACAAAGCCTACACTTAAGAGCAGCACAACTGAGGATATTAATGTAGACACAAACCTGGCCCATACTGGTTAAACACATACATACACACATTTTTTAAAACAAAAGTGGAATTATACTGTTGATATTATTAATCTGCTTCTTTAATTTAACCATACTTACAAACATATTGGAGCTCTGGTGGTTAACAGCAGTGGTTAAGAGCTCAGCTGCTAATCAAAAGGTCAGCAGTTTGAATCCACCAGCTGCTCTCTGGAAACCCTATGGGGCAGTTCTACTCTGTCCTATGGGGTTGCTATGAGTCGGAATTGACTTGATGGCAACAGGGTTTTTCTGGTTTATGAACATATTGATTCATGCAAATAAATGCTGAAAAGGATCATGACCCATCAGGTCTAAATAAAATTAACCTCTGAATGTCAGCCTGGGTTCTGCTGAGATACACCATTATGCTTCTTTTGTGGAGTCTAAAGAGGTATTAATCTTTAGCATGGAGTTCTGCCTTAATTAATTACTCATCATCAACACATGAAAGAATCTTTATTTCACAGCCTGGACATGATCTCAGCAAGCATTTTCAGGCACTGGTATCTATAAGCACCAAATGTCATATTAATTGTAACGAATGTTTTGTTATGGACAATGGAAATACAAGATCCCTGCTTTATGAATTTGTTAATTGTTCTTCCTTGTTATCAATCTTTCACACAGGAGATGGGGAAATATAGGGAATGCCTCTTTCTGGAGGGCATTTCTGGGCCCAGGGTACTAACACTTTTTATCCAGAGACATGTTGACACAATGTAGCCTAAATAAATTACCATATTTCATCTAAAATCCCACTTACGTATCACTAAGAAAGGCAACAATACTGTCAAACTCTGACGTGCTGTCAATTTTAAAATGCATCTTGACTTCAACAATGCTAAAAAGTAATAAAATGTGCATCTTAGAATCAATGGAAGATGGCAATGTTTTCATCTGTACCAGGCTCACTTTACGTGCCATTACAGATCTTGCATTTGCCTTGCTTTCTGGCCGGAATCCTAGCAATGCTCCTAGCAATGTAACCCTAGCAATGTTACATGAGGGTATGGGCCAACAGTGCCTGGCCTCATAACAGCGTCATATGCATCTCTTCTCCTGCCATGGCGGTTTCCTACTGCTGTCGGGGTAAGAGACCTATGTCAGACAAGTGTCACCTTGGTGGGAACCTTCAGGTCATTGGAGAGTGACACCTTGTGGTAATGAAGAGCAATAGCAGAAACAGCCATAGTTCAGAGCATGGGATGCCTGGGCTTTCCTCCACAGATGTGAATGTCCACAGGACTCCTTTGTGTATTACATAAACCCCAGGTTCCTGGGCAATCCATGAAGGAGAGAGTTCCAAGAAGGAGGTATTAGAAGTCTGGCTAATTCAGTAGTTAAAGGCTAGAGCTAGTTTTATTTATTTTGGAATAATTAAAAATTGCATGCTGATTGTTGTGGTACAGTTTATCTTGGTCATGTTCATATGCATAGAAACAAGACTAAAAGGAAGTCCACCACAACAGTAACAGAGATTATATTTGGGTGTTGAGATTATACGGGATTTTTATTTTCTTTTTAAAATTTTTATACATTTTCCAAAATTTCAACAATAAGCATATATCACTTTGCTTTTTTTAATTCAAAAAGTTTTAGGAAGAAATGGCCCATAATTCCTCAACTCCATTATTATTATTTTATAAAAACAAAATAAATGCATACACATGATAAAATGTCAAACATTTTTGGAAACTATAAAATTAAAAGTAAAAAAGTTTCTCCTGTTTTTATCCCTCTTTCCAAAGCTAGTCACCATTTACACTTCCTGGTGTATACAAAAAGAAAAATCGTATTAGGTATCTCTCAGCTTATATATTAAATGTGCTTTACATTTTTCCCACAAAATGCATCATACTACATGTACACCTTTTTTTTGTATTTTTTATTGTCATAAAAAATATATGTACCGCTTTACATCTTGCTTTTTTTTCACTGATTTGAAGATCTTTCTATATTAGCATATAGAGATCAACATCACTTTTAAAAAAATGGTTGAATGGCATTCCAAGGTATAGATGTTCCAAACATTATTTATCTAGGCTTCTGTCTATAAACATTTAAATTATTTCTATTTTTGTTATAAATATTGCTGCAATAAATGTTCTTATACATATCTTGGCATATCTGTAGTATATATGTCTAGCAGTAGAGTAGTTGGAGGGCTGATTCACCCTCCAAAATGACTGCACCAATTTATACTCCCACCAAAAGTGTGAGAGTGAATTGTTTTCCTCACTATCAATAATACTGTGTATTATCACACTTTAAAATTTTTGTCAATACCTAATACTTTAGGAGAAAAAGGGTATCTATATTTGTTTTGATTTGCATTTTAAAAGTTATGAGTAAAGTTGAGCGTCCCCCTCACCTGCTTCTTTGTATCCTTTGCCCATTTTTCTATTGAGTTGCTGTCTTTTTCATGCTAATTTGTATAAACTCTTTAGTAACTTAGAAATAAGTCTTTTGTTTGTCACGTGTGTTGCAAATATTTTTCCCACTTATCTTTTTTCCCATTTATCTTTTGACTTCATTTATGGCCTTTTAAGCTATGCAGATTTTAATTTGGGGTATTCAAATTTATCTTTTTTTTTTTTCTGACTTCTGAGTACGCTAGTTTTATAATTTAACAAATACAATTTAAATTGCTGTGTGTGTGTCTGCATGAGTGGTTGTGTTAAGCAAATGAAGCACACAATAGTAAAAGCCCATTAGGGGAACAGCCTAGGCACCAAGCTATTCCCTGCGGATATTTCAGCCTCCCAGGCCATGTGTCTCCTACTGCCTTCAATACTTGTAATAAAGTAACTTAGCAGCAGCAGTCTGGTTTGACAAGCCGGTTGAGGAACTTGTCTGGAAGTTCCTTTTACATGCCAAGAACACTGCTTTTACTGAAAGTTACAAGATTTGATTTATCTTTCTAATGGTCAACTAATTATTTTAGGAGTAATTTTCTTCCTACCAAGCTGTGACATCAGCAGCCTAGGGATTTTAAGTGTGTGTATTATTTATCTTATACATATATATACATACACATCTATATACATGGTTAGTAGAGCCCTGGTGGTGTAGTTAACCAAAAGGTCAGTAGTTTGAATCTACCAGTCGCTCCTTGGAAACCCTATGGGGCAGTTCTGCTGTGTCCTATAGGGTCACTATGAGTTGGAATCGACTCGACGGCAATGTGTTTTTACATGGTTAGCTGCAGTCGAGTTGATTCTAACTCACAGCGACCCCATGTGTGCAGAGTAGAACTGCTCCATAGGGTTTTCAAGGCTGTGACCTTTCAGAAGCAGACTGCCAGGCCTGTCTTCCAAGGCACCTCTGGGTGGGTTCAAACCGCCAAGTTTTCAGCTAGCAGTTGAGTGCTTAACTGTTTGCACCACTCAGGGACTCTCAGTTCTTTTCTTTCTGTCTTTATAACTAGTCTTTACTTGGGATAGTTTGAGGAGAGGCACTGAAGATTATGGGGATAAATCTCCTCTATAACACACCCTGTCCCAAGCAACCCCTGGCGCCACTTGTGTCCCTGTGTCTTGGCAAGGACCACACTGGGGCTGCCTCCCAAGTCATTCTGTCCAGCCCAGAGCACCCTTGAGTCTCCCCAGAAATATCCTTGAATACAGCAGTTAAGAATAGGGCGTGGGAACTGCCTGGAGATTATAAGTCCATTCTCCTCCTTGGCACGAAAGAGCTAGAACAGCCCCTGGGGTATCCAGTCCTGGAGAAGCCCAGGAACCCAAAGAAGGAGAAAAGCCAGCATCTCCCAAGGAGCAACACAAGGGCCAAAGGCTCGAAACCCAAAGGGGCCCCTCTGTCACAGTAAATACAAAACCATTAATAAAAACGCAGGAAAAGATACTGGCCTTAGGGGGTGAAAAAAATTTCACTCTAATAAAAGAATCCTGCTCTAGGTGTTCATTTTTATAGGGGTATGTGTCACCTGATAATCAGCTTCACTATAGTTCAGTGACGCTTCCTTGGCCTGAACTTCACTCTTCCTTCTTTAAAAAAAAAAAAAAAAAGTTTCTGATCTCATTCCCCAACTTTCTCTGGGAATTCCTATAATGAGACCCTTTTACTTTTTCTTCTCCTTAGACCAATTTTATAGCATCCTCAAGATGCTGTAAAACTGGACTAAGGTCTAAATGGTCATTTGTCAATCACATTCAGTGGTCCGTTTAAACGATCTTTTCCTAGTCACATTCAGTGGCCCTGGATCTACAGCATAACTAGCAAAAATGAGACACACACTGTGTACAGCACAAGAAAGTCCCTTCTTACTCCTGACATCAAGGAAGTCTTTACATTAAGCAAGGATGAGGGTCTTGGGTAAGGGAGTTACCTCCTGCACTGACATCTCCTTCTTCTGCGTTTTGGTGAGCCTCTCCCCTCACCCATGGGCGCCCCCTCAGGTCCCTCTGCCTCAATGCCTGGGCCTCATCTGCTCAGGCCTGATGGTGACCAGGTGTTATGGAAAGCCAGCTCAACCCACCCCCACCCTCATCATCTCCATCAACCCTAGATGAGCTGAGTCCCTGAAAGCCCTAGGCTGAGCATTCCTTGGGGTAAGGTCCCCTCTTGTCCAATATCTAAAGACAGGTAGGGACACATGTAGTTTCTGCCTGTCAGTTTTTCCTAATAGGCCTTCAGGAATAGGGGAATCTGCCTTTGTGTGGGGTATTAGTAAGGAAAGCTAAAGGAGCCAGAAGCAATCACCTCTCAGCCTGGTGCACCAAGAGGGCTGACGGAGAAAGGAACCACTTGGAGGAGTAACTCTTTGCACTGGACTTGGCTGTATCTCTAGGCTTGTCTCACTGCCCTAGTCTGGTCTTAGAGTACTGGTTTGGGTACCAGGCCATCTCTCATTAGGATCATTATACCATGAATTGGTCTTGCTCTCTAATTCGCCTGGGACAGTTGACATTGTCCAGGACCAACTTCCTGGAGAATCAAGCACAAGGCAGAGATAGCTGGCCTCAGGACTGTTGTGTGACAAGACAGTGCCAGTTCCTGTGGTGAAGGGTCAGTTGGAATAGGAAAAGAGGTAAATGGACCCTTGGGCTGCTGGAAAGTTTCAGTTGTGGCTCCCAGGTACCAAACAAATCTCTTCCCATTCATGCAAATCTCCATTCTTGGTGAGGGTGGACAACTGGAGAAATATTTGTTAATATAAGGTCATCCCCAAGAATCATCATTCTCAATCATTTTTCAGACCACTTTCTCTAAGAATGTAAACCAGTGGATGTGAGATGGCCCGGAATTCCGCATCCAGCCCGCTGCATGCAGATTTCTCAGGCCGGCCTGGAGGTGGTGCTGTTTGCTTGTGGTCAGTTTGGGCTAATAAATTAAGATATTACCAAGGACGTAAGGAGCCCTGGTGGTGAAATGGTTAAGCGCTTCGCTGCTAACCGAAAAAGTCTGCAGTTTGAACCCACTAGCTGCTCTGCAGGAAAACGATGTTACAGTTTGCTTCAGTAAAGACAGCCTTGGAATCCTTTGGGGCAGTTCTACTCTGTCCTATAGGGTCACTATGAATCAGAATCGACTCGAGGGCAATAGGTTGGTTAGTTACCAAAGGTGTAGCTCTTGGGCAACAGAATTAAAATCCTGAACTTCATCCAACTTTTGCATTGGGATTAATAAGTGAAAAATAGACTACATAAAAAATTTTAAATTTATGTGTGGAAAAAAACCCATAAATAACAGCAAAAAAACAAATTGAGGAAAATAATAGCAACCCATGTGACAAAAGGATGACTTTTTTTTTTTAATAAACAAGGAGATTTCAAAAATAAATCCAAAAGGAAAATGGGAAAAAGATATGAACAATCAGTTGATAGAAAATGAGATTAAAGTCAACAATTATACGTGAAAAATTTTTCAAATACTCATAAAGAAATGAAAATCAAAACAACAAATGTAGTGAGTTGATTGGATATGCCTCCAACAAGTATTCTGTATAAACATATACATCTAGTCTATCACAGATCTTTAAGGGTATCTTTTTCTCCTTTCCTAGATCTCCCACTTGGATTTCCAGACAGTTTCTCACCTGTTTTCATGCAGTATTGGAGCAGCAGTTTCTTCAACAGCGCAAACCATGGGAACGCGAAGATAGAATCTGCCCGTCACTCCCCTGACAGTGCTGAGCAACACTGTAATAAGTACTAAAATGGCGACGTCGAACAAGTGTCCTTGGGCCGTGTCTCTGCCTGGGGAGGCGATGTTAGGGCTGAAGGAGACAGAAGAAAAAGTGAGAGTTCCGTGGCAGAAGAGGAGGGACAGGGCTTTCCTCCAGAAGCCGGAATACTACGTGCGAAAACAAAGGGGTGTGCGAAGGCAGGGTGCCCGTGTTTATCTACAAATTGGGGGTGGGGGAGGCGCCGGGCTTGGGCGATGAGGGACTTTTCTTGCACAGATTCCTTTCCTGCCCAGGGACTGCTTTCGCCCGACAAGGAGCCTAACAATATTATTGCCACACAGGCAAGTTCACAGCGGAAAAAGACCTTCGAGTCGTCAATCTAACTTACACTTTTTTATAGAAAAATATACAGAGGACTTAGAAAAGTGAAATGACCTGTCTCAAGTCACAGCTTTGGCCAATACTGGGGCCCCGCCGGCTGGCTCAAAGATTTTCCTGCCTTGGACCCACCAGAACTGCCCAGGCAGTCAACCCACAAGTCCGCTCTCTGGACCGCGGTCCTGTTCGTCTAAGGGTGGACTACACTTCCCACAATGCCTTCAGCCTAGCCTCCCTCCCGCCGCCTGGCTGAGGGCTGTACCCACCAATAGAAAAGCAAGATTTCCAGGGGCAGTTCTCGGCCACCAATGAGCGCGGCGGTGGGCGGATCTCTCCCGTCCATTGTTCTCGGTGCCCCACCGGCTGGAGCGCTGGTGAATCCCGAGGGGCCGGGTCGTGCCCCGGGGCGCTTTTAGTCGCGTAGCAGCCGCCGGAGCAGGATCTGGTCTTCGGAGAGGTGAGCCCAGAGGGACAGGCGTGGAGCCGCGCGGGCCCAGGGGAGCAGCCCGAGGCAAGGGAATAACGGGCCTGGAGCCAGCTGTGGGCAGCCGTGCTGGGGGAGGGGCGTCGGGGGCGCCGTCCGCGTCCCGTGGGCCGCAATCACCCCGATGTACGCGCCAGGCTCGGCTCAGCGACCCGACCCGGACTCTTCTCCCTGGCAGAGAGCTCCTTGCAAATCCAACGCGGAGGCACAAGGTTGGAATTGAAAGGGGCATTCGACGACATCCCGCGCTGCCTGCTTATTTTACATACAGGGAAACTGAGGTTCAGAGGGGGCGTGACTTGCCTCGGGTCAGACAGAGAATTAGTAGCTGACTATGAACAGTTTTCCCGAGCTCTCGAATAAGAGTTCTGTTATACCTGTGTTTCTTGTAGTCATGTGGGGAAATACACGTTGAGAGCTTCGGTTTTCCCTTTCTTTTTTCTTTTTCTTTCTTCCTTTTCTCCCCACCCCGCTTTTTCCTTTTTTTTTTTTTTTTGGTGGTGGTTCTTTATGATGTTGTGATGAATTTTAAAATAATTTCTCATTGCCTTTATGATGTTTATTTTAAATCATTTGTAATTCCACCACTTGTAACATTTTGTAGAGCCCAGATTTTTTTTCCTCGTGTTTCATTTTTAAAATGAATTGAGGTCATACCGTGTCTATGGTTTTTCTGACTTGCTGTTTTTGTTTTTATCTGTTAGCTTCATATTATGAGGATTATCTTAAGTCATTAATGACTTATAATCTTTCTCAGTATAATTTTTAAAAGATATTTTTAAATACATACAGTAGAATGCACAAATCTTAAATTTCTTATATATGCTCCTGTGCAACCATTGCCAAATCAAGATATAGAATATTCCCAGGACCTCACAAGGTTCTTTTGATTCCCTTCTCAGTTAGTACCCCCTGAAGGTAGCCATTATTATTGCAGCATAGTTTTTAAATACATTGTACTGTATGGTTGTGCTGTAATTTCTTAACCATTCCCCTGCAATTAGAAATAATGCTATTGTCCTTGCAAATAAATTTCTGTTTGCAAAAATAGTTATTTTTAAGATAAAGTCCATAGGGACCAAGGCCGGATTGAGGAGTATGAACATTTTTAAAACTTCATACTTTAACATATGGTAATAATGCAGTTGAGATGTAGCCTTCCTTCCAGTGAGGCTTAAAGTGCCTTGACATCTGAAACGTTGCTAATCCTTAAGATGTCCCTGTAAGATAAGGATGGGTGTTATTATCTCCACTTAGTAGGTGGTCACAGAGGTTCAGTGTAAGTTGTCAAGGTCACTCACTCTGCAGCAAGTCTGAACTGACTTAGGACAGGATAACTCAGTCAGTCCTGTGTTCCTGCGAGGGCTTTGAATTTCTGTTACTCATTCTTGGATCTTTTTGGAAGAAGAATCCTGTACTTCTGTGTTGGTGGTGCTTTTCTTGCCATAGAGATGTTTTCAGGAATAAACCATTCCTCCTTTAAGAGGGATGAGAAACTTCTGATGGTTTGCCAATATAAGAATCACTTGGTGGCCTGAATGGGGCTAGTGTGAATTAGATCATTTTAGGACAGTCTGCTCACTGATTCTGGTTCTCTTTCTTGGTTCTCAGCAGGACTACTTGTTGAAATTTGAGGAGGGAGGTGTCTTCTCAGAGAGTGGCTGTGGAAGACTGAGGTTCAAGACTTGAAGCCCGAGTGATTGCCCCAAGAACTTAGATGATGGCTGCAGAGATGCCAAGAGTGACCACTCCCCTGAGCCCCTTGGTCCAGGTACCTCAAGAGGAAGACGAACAGGAGGAGGAGGTCACTACCATGATCCTGGAGGAAGACTCCTGGGTACAGGAAGCTGTACTGCAGGAGGATGGCCCTGAGTCCGAGCCCTTTTCCCAGAGTGCTGGCAAAGGCAGCCCCCAGGAGGAGGTGACCAGGGGGCCGCAGGGTGCGCTTGGCCGCCTTCGAGAGCTCTGTCAACGCTGGCTGAGGCCAGAGGTACACACCAAGGAGCAGATGCTGACTGTGCTGCCAAGGGAAATTCAGGCCTGGCTGCAAGAGCATCGGCCGGAAAGCAGTGAGGAGGCAGTGGCTCTGGTGGAAGACTTGACCCAGACCCTTCGAGGCAGTGGTGAGATGCAAAACCTCATAGGGAGAGGGTGGGAGCACCCCTCTGAGATGGAGGAGTATGGTGTTTGCAGAGAAAGTGGTATCCAGGACAGAACAGGGGACAGCCCCATCCCTGTCTCCTTGTTGTCAGCCTGGTAGAATGGCAGCTGTACTCTGGGGCGAGTCTGCAGGCAGTCAGCATGTTTGTCACCCTTTTAATACCCCTCTGCGTGCAGAGGCAGCTCCAGAATTTCAGTACAGGCGGGGCTTTGTGGAAGGCGGCTTAGAGAACTAGCCTTGGAGCTGCACTTGCATAATAAGCACAGTTTGTACTTATTATTATTTTTTGTGTTTACTTGGGGTAGCTTGGAAAGCTGACGGAAGTTATGGGAGGATGGGGTTGAAGACCCTATGAACCTCTCCTTGGCACCTTCACTTGCTTGTGCAATAAACATTCAAATATTAGAAGTTCCAGCAATTAGAAAAGCCACATCATTTGGTATTTTTAAAGTGGTTATTTTTATGAAACCAAGATAAATGACAAGTAAACCAGCTAATAACTAGGGACTTTTCTGTGATATAAAGTTATCCTGGGCTCTTAAAAGAGTAATTCCAAACTTGAGCTCTTTGTAACAGTTAATAAATTTGTCTCCTGTGTTACTAATTAGTTCTGGGATCCTGACATGTCACTTAACTGCTCTGTGTCTCCCTTTTGGTCTTCAGTTATAAACTGGACTCGCTTGATTACTAAGTATTGATTTCAGATCTACCTGTACCCCTAGCACCATTTCAGGACCCATGGGGAATGGCTGCCTTTGTGCTCATGAGGACTGCAGGCATTCAGAGAAAGGAGCACACAGAGGGGAGGGGAGCAGCCAATGGAGGCTTCATGGGAATGGGAAGCTGGAGAAGGAGGTTGCAGGATGGAGTAGAATTTAGAAAGGTGCAGGGCAGGGAGGAGGGTATGGCAGCCGAGAGGAGCTGTGCTAAGCAAAGGCTCCGAAGGGGGAACTAGCATAGCTTCTTTACTCAGGTGACAGTGATGAGGGTTGTCTGATAGGAATGGAAAGTGTGTTTTTAGAAAGTGGTAGGAAGGGAGCTTGGGGAAGGGGTGGAGGGAAGCTTGGACAGAATGTCATTGGCCTCAGCAGGTTCTTGAATTAGGGCCCAAGGGGCATGGGAGGAAGCTGAGTTTGATAACAGGATGTAGGTTTGATTAGAGTAGGGAGAGGCTGGAGGCAGGGGAGCAGCCAGGAAGCCACCCAATCATCCGGGCATGCAGTGATGGGGTCCGGCCGAGATGAGGGATAGCAGGGGAAGAGGAGGAGATTGGACATGTCTGAGAAAGGACTAATAGTAACAATAGCTAGTGCTTAGCAAGCTCTTTCTGTAGGCCAGGCAGTGTGCTTAGTATCTAATATGCAAAACTCACTCAGTAAACTTCACCACTTTGGGAGGGAAGCAGGATTATTATGACCAGAGAAGTTAAATGACTCCGTTAAGATCATGCAGCTAGTGCGAGGCAGAACAGAACCAGATTTGAACTCGTGTGTCTGAGGACATGGCCCATGTTCTTAAGCATTTCATCACATGTATGATGGTAAGTGAGTTCCTAGTGGGGTGTTGGGAAGAGGGGACGCACATGAGGATTAAGACAAAGGTGACTGAGAGGCATTTAGGCTGGAGGATGTGGAAGACTAGGAAGAGAAGGGAACAGAAGGAAAAGGAAGATGGCTTGAGGGCAGAGATTGTGATGACCCCCAGGGACTGGGAGATATGAGGAAAGCTGTGCTCTGCAAAAGGGACTGACAGTGACGGCCTCTTGTGAGCCCAGCCCTGTGCTGGGCATCTTACATGCCCATCTTTCTAACAGTCTTGGGAGGCAGGTGGAGTTGTCATTTTCAGATGAGGAAATGGAAGTTCAGGAAGGTTGAGCCCTTTTTTCAAGGTCACACAGCTGGTAAGTGGTGGAACCAAGATTCAAACTCAGGTCTGTTTGCCTCCACACATGTTTGGTAGATCCTAGGTTTTATTTGAAGCAGAGTACCTGATTTTCTTTGTCCTTGAACTTTTCCTTTTATTCTTCCTATTAAACAACAACAACAAAAAAGCTCTCATCCTATTTCAAAACTTGGTTTTCTTGCCTCTTGATAGATATGACAAGTTTGTAATGGACTCCAGGAGCTGTGGTCAGATACTACAGAGAGGCCAGAAGGGTAGAGGCCTGAGAGAAGGCCTGTGGAGTTGTCATTTAGCTGTAGAGATTACCAAATTGGAGGGTCAGGTCTTAGCAGGTGTCTCTAAGGTAATGACAGGTACCTACTGCAATAGCCCTCCTCACCTGGCTTGCTGCAGGAGCTTTGTGGTTTTCATCTTTTTTAAAAAAAAAAATTTATTTTTTGTTGTTGTTTTTGTTGAAAATGTGCACAGCAAAATATACACCAATTCAACAATTTCTACATGTATAATTCAGTGACATTGATTACATTCTTCTAGTTGTGCAGCCATTCTCACTCACCTTTACTGAATTATTCCTCTACCATTAACATGAATTCACTGCCCTCTAGTTTCTTCTCTAACCATTCGAGTTGCTGTTGTCAATTTGATCACATATAGATAGTTCTTTTAAAAAGCGCAGTGCTCAAGGTAGACTTTCTTAACTAATAAAGCTAAACTATTGTTTGGTTTAAAGAAGACTTCAGGGGATATTTTTGGTTTAAAGTTTAAGGATTATCTCAGGGCAATAGTTTCAGGGGTTCATCCAGCCTTAATGGCTCCATAAAGTCTGGATTCCATGAGAATTTGAAATTCTGTTCTGAATTTTCCCCCTTTTGATCAGCATTCTATAGAATCTTTGATCAAAACATTAAGTAATGGTAGTTGTGGCTTTCATCTTTCACTGGACATCTGAGATAGGGTGATCCCAGATGAGTGGGTTTGTCAGTCCTCTGACTTCTGTGTTGGTCTTTATGTTTGTTTAACAAATGCCCCTGACCTTCCTCCTGATGCTCACAGTAACCCTTTCTGACATTTCTCAACAAAAGACCCCTTGACCTCTATTCTGTTTGTCCAGCTTGGGACGTTTGGACACATTAACCCATCATAGGACTTTTCAAGGCCAGGTTAGACTGTGGTTGTTTAATGTTTGACTAACAGGCACTTCTAGGCATTTAAAGTATTATTCCCTTTAATGAACTGTGTAAAAACTAGCTATTGGCTCCACTCCCTATAACTTAGCCCTTTGGCCTCCTGACTGAATACTTACCTGAAACTTAATTAGATTCTTAATAAACATTTGTGGGATGAACGTTCGATGTATTAAAATTTTGACCGTAGGCTTTTTGAACAAGTGTTTTGTTTCTTTTTTGCCAAAAAAAATAAAAAGTAAACCATTATTCCAATTAAGATCAGACCTATATTAACAGTTCAAGTGGTAAAGCTCATTTCTATTTGCGAATCTTTCCCAAGGATGTTTTAATCCCCATAAAGCCAAACCAGTTGCCGTTGAGTAAATTCCGACTCATAGTGACCCTATAGGACAGAGTAGAACTGCCCCATAGGGTTTCCAAGGAGCGACTGGTGGATTTGAACTGCCGAACTTTTGGTTAGCAGGCAAGCTCTTGACCACTGTGCCACCAGGGCTCCTTAATCCCCATACTCAGCCCTAATTCAGGCTTTTCTCACCTGAACTCTTGCAGCAGCCTCTACTTCAGCCTCTTCTCCACTGCAGCTCTTCCAGTCCTACCAGAGTGATTGGGGCACTCTCCTGCTTAAAAATCTTATGAGTTCCGTGGTGTCTTCCAACTCAAGCATGACCTCCTTGCTCTGTTTGGAGTCCCTGGCCCTATGTGATCTGGCCCAGACCTTCCCTGCAGCCTGGCCCCTCCCCTGACCTCCTGGCTGCCGCCCCTGCTCCAGTCAGACCAGACAGTACTGTTCCTGAAACATAGTTTGTGCCTTCCAGCATTCATCTTTTGCTTCTGAATTTTTTGGCTTGAAATGGCCTTGTCCCATCTCTGTGTGATAAAACCTTAGTTGTCCTTTGTGATGCATACGCTTGGATACCCTGTCATAAAGCCATCCTTAATTCCAGTCCCTCTTTCCTGTCCTCCACTCTGTCTACCTGGGAGCATCTCCTCACCTCTGCTAGAAGTCATCTCCCCTGAAACATTTGGACTCTCCTTCTTATTTGGCTTTTTATCATGTTCCATCTTGTTTTCCTAATTATATGGACACTTGTCTTATTTTTCTTAGGAAAATAAAAGGAAACAGAAGGCAAGGACCTT
This sequence comes from Trichechus manatus latirostris, assembly GCF_000243295.1. Classification (NCBI taxonomy): domain Eukaryota; kingdom Metazoa; phylum Chordata; class Mammalia; order Sirenia; family Trichechidae; genus Trichechus; species Trichechus manatus. The sequence goes on from NW_004443945.1 coordinate 4,228,231, forward strand.
GTCTTTGATTTTTTTTCCTTAACTCTCATAGTACCCAGGACAATGTCCTACACATAGTGGGAACTCAGTAAGCATTGTTGGAATGAATATGTGAATCAGTCAGCCACCTACCCACCTGCCTGTACGTGTGGAGAGGCTCATTACTCAGTTCATGAAGGAGGCAGACAGACTGCTGCCTTGTTCCAGGTTCACTGGCAGAAATGACTGACATTTGCCTTTCCTTGAGAAGGCCAGGTCAAGGCTGGCTTTTTAAAACAAAATAGGGTCAAGCTGGGGATACTTCTGAATCTGGAAAAGGAGTGGGTGTAAGACTACAACTGAGACCCAGGAAAATACGAAGGCCAGTAGGCAAGTCAGGCAGCTTAGTCAGCAATAGAGCACTTAATATTAGCCTTAATATGACACAGGTTCCGTTCTCAGAAGATTATACTTAGCAAACCTGGTTGTTGATGTTAGCTGCTGTCGAGTCGACGCTGACTCATGGCAATCCCATGTGTGCCGAGTAGAACTGCTCCATAGGGTTTTCAAGGCTGTGACCTTTTGGAAACAGATCACCAGGCCTGTCTTCTGAGGTTCCTCTGGGTGAGTTCAAATCGCCAACCTTTTAGCTAGTAGCCGAGCGCTTGACCATTTGTACCACCCAGGGACTACCACAGACTCGGTGAATACTGTCATGTTTATGCTGTTGATAAAGAGATTTTTTAAAATAGAGAACATAGCCAGGATTTAAAAACCAGAACACTTCAGTGTTTTTTCCTGGGTGATTTGGGGAATGACAACGCAGATTTCCCAGGGCATGAAGGTGTGTGCCAGTCCCATTTCTAAGATTATAAAGGCTCAAGAGATCCTCGCTACCCAGCCTGAGTATAAAATACTAGGGGGCATTTTTCACCTGGTATTATCCACCCAAAGTGCAGGCATAATGCGTGGGGCAGATAAATTTGGAAACCTCAGTTATGGTGAATCCACACTCCGGGGGAGGACAAGTGCTTGAAAGCCTCTCATGTTGTGGAGCTGGTTGTAGATGTGGACTGACCTGTGTGCTGGGCATCAGTTGTCTCCTGACAGAAAATGAACCTTTCAGGGGCCACATTTGCAAGCCTCAGGAGGCTGTTACTGGTCTTGTAGAGACCATCTCTTCAATGACACGGCCTTTCTGTTCCAACAAGATTTTTTTTTTTAAATAATATTTTATTGTGTTTTCAGTGAAAGTTTACACAGCAAATTAGGTTCCCATTTAACAATTACTACACAAATTGTAAGGAGCCCTGGTGGTGCAGTAGTTAAGTAGCTCGGCTACTAACTGAAAGGTTGGCAGTTCGAACCCACCAACTGCTCTGTGGAAGAAAGATGTGGCAGACTGCTTCCATAAAGATGACAGCTTTGGAAACCCTATGGAGCAGTTCTGTTCTGTCCTGTAGGGTTGCTGTGAGTCAGAATCAACTCAACGGCAACGAGTTTTGTTTCTTGGTTTACACATATTTTTCAGAGACATTGGTTACATGCTTCACAATGTTTTAACATTCTCAGTTCCCTTCTGGAGGTTTTACTTCCAGTAATCTGGTTTCCCTGTTCCCTTGTTCTTTCATCTTTGTAATTGTTGACCATTTGGTCTCATATAGATGATTTTCTTAAAGGTACACAGTACTCACTGGTAATATTCTTTATTTTATGAGCCAATTTGTTATTTAGCTAAAAGGTGCCTTCAGAGGGTAGTTTTGGTTCAAGTTTATGGAGTATCTCAGGACCTTAGTCTTGGGTAGTCCTCTAGTCTCAACCAGGTAATTCTGGACCTTTTAGAATTTGAGTTCTGTTCCACATTTTTCTCCCTTTCTGTCAGGATCCATCTATTGTGGCCCTGATCAGAACGATCGGTAGTAGTAGCGAGGCACCATCTAGTTCTTCTGGTCTCAGAGAAGATGAGGACATGGTTCCTATAGACTGTTACTCCTATAGACTAGTTTCTTCTCTGAGGCTTTGTTTTCTTTCTTTCTGTTTTACTCTGGACCAGTACTTGTATCTTAGATGGCAGTTTGCAAGCTTTTAAGACCTCAGGCACTGCTCACCAAATCAGGATGTAGAACACAAACTTTGTGAACTATGCCAATTGAATTATGCCAATTGATAAGTTGTCCCACGAGACTCAGGTCCTAAGACTTCAAACCCAGAAAACCAATCTTGCAAGGTGTTGGTTATGTCTAAGAAGTATCTGTAACTGTGTCCCCATGTGCTTTATTATATATATGAGAACATACATGCATGCACACACACATGTATATGCATATATATATTGCTACATGTATATATGCACAAATGTATATACACATATATACATGCATACGTACATATGTGACCACATGTTTTTTGGTGGTGGTTGCAAAATTATAAATTTTCTAACATTTACCAAAAATGTCCTTTTTTTTTGGTGTGTGTTTGTATACTTCTTAGTAACATCATTTACCTTGGTCAAGCTGTGTACACTTCATGCACATTCAATGTTACCTTTCCCATCACCAAAAATAACAAGCGTCTATTATCTAAAAGTGATTCCCCCTCTCCCTATCCACTCATCCCTGGTAACCACCAATGAACATTGGTTTTTGTATGTATACATATTTTTGTCTTTTTATAAAAATGAGATCATAAAATATTTGTCCTTTTGTGATTGACTTATTTCTCTCAGCATAATGTCCTCCAGATTCATCCACGTTAAAAGGTATTTCGAGGACTCATTATTCTTTATGGTTGCATATTTCTGTTTTGACAAGATTGACCCACATAGTTTATGTCTGGCAGCAGGGTTTCCACTCTGCCACAGGCCCATGGAAAGACTATTTATAAAAAGCGTTAGTTATCTTTATCATTGCTTACAAATTACCGACTTAAAAACCAGAAGACTTCAATGTTTTTTTTGCTGGGTGATTTGGGGAATGACAACCTAGATTTTCCAGAACAATTCTGAATTTCAAATATTTGTTCTTGTAAATAAATCATCAAAATGTCTCAAATTCCAATAGTTGGCAGCCAAGCCATACTTCACAGACGACTTCATACCTGTAAGCATCCTTGGGCCTGGGGCCAGAAATCATTTATCAAATTTTATGGCCCAATTTTTGGTTCCGAAAATATAGTCACTATAGAATTGGGACATTTTGTCCTGAACTGCTATCTAAGTGCTCTACCCAGGTTCATCCAACTTTCTGTATGAGATAAACAGAAAAATGCCTTTAGAAGCCTGGGGGCCAATATACTCATGCAGCAGCGGCCTCCCTCAAATAAGTCCAAATCAGAGTGGTTGTAACATCAGGGTGGAAGAGAAAACACTCCTAACAGATGCATTTTATCTCACAGAAACCCTATCACCCAAAAAGAAACTGCTGACATCAGAGGGGAGCAAAAGGGAAATAACTGGGTTCAAAATTGATAAATTCCTGACATAAATTCTCTGACCATTAGAACAGAGGTTCTCAAAGTGTAGAGTCCCTGGGGTTTGGGGACCATGCTTTCAGGGGACATCTAGGTCAACTGGCATAACAAAGTTTATTAAGAAAATGTTCTGCATCCTGCTTTGGTGAGTGGCGTCTGGGGTCTTAAAAGCTAGCAAGTGGCCATCTAAGATGCATCAATTGTTCCCAGCCCACCTGGAGTAAAGGAGAATGAAGTACACCAAAGACAAGGAAAGTTTTAGCCCAAGAGACAGAAAGAGCTATATAAACCAGAGACTGCATCATCTTGAGACTAGAAGAACTAGATGGTGCCTGGCTACCACCAGTGACCATCTTCACAGGGAACACAACAGAGTCCCTGATGGAGCAGGAGAAAAGTGGGGTGCAGAACTCAAATTCTAGTAAAAATACCAGACTTAATGGTCTTACTGAGACTGGAGGAACCCCAGAAAACATGGCCCCCGGAATCTCTGTCAACCCAGAGTGAAAACAATTCCCGAGGTCAGCTCTTCAGACAAAGATTAGACTGGACTATGGCACGTAAAATGATACTCGTCAAGAGTGTGCTTCTTAGCTCAAGCAGATACAAGAGACTAAATGGGCAGCTCCTGTCTGGAGGTGAGATGAGAAGGCAGAGAGGGTCGGGAGCTGGTTAAATGGACACGGGAAATCGGGTGGAAAGGAGAAGTGCGCTGTCACAGTATAGGGAGAGCAATTAGGGTCACATAACAATGTATGTATGAATTTTTGTATGAGAGACTAACTTGAATTGTAAACTTAAAGTACAACAATAAAAATAAAAAAAACTGGAGTCCCTGGGTGGTACAAATGGTTAACATGCCCAGCTGCTAACCAAAAGGTTAGTGGTACGAGTCTACTTGGAGGCACCTCGAAAGAAAGGTTTGGTGATCCACTTCCAAAAAATCAGCATTGAAAACCCTATGGGGTACAGTTCTGCTCTGACACGTGTGGTTGCCATGAGTTGGAGTCAAATGGACAGCAACTGCTGATTCTCAAAGTATAGTCCCCAAAATATCAGCATCAGCATCATCTGCGAACTGTTAAAAATACAAATTCTTGGGCCCCACCCCATACCTACTGAATCAGAAACTTTAGGGGTGGGGCCCAGCAATCTGGGTCAACAGGCCCTACAGGTGATCCTGAGCCCCGCTATAGTTTGAGAACCACTGCACTAGAGCTCTGTTCTCAAACTTGGTTGCACATTGGAATCACCTGGAGACTTAAGTCTCACACCCAGAGATTGTGATTTTCTGACTTAATTGGTGTGGAGTGTGGCCCGAGCAAGGGAGTTTTAAAAGCTCCCCAGGTGATTCTAATATGCAGCAAAGTTTTAAAACCACTGCTATAAACCAAAACCCAATCCACTGCCGTCTAATTGATTCCAACTCACAGTGCCCAGTGCTATATAGAGCCTTGTTATTCAAAGCGTGATCCATGGACCAGCATCAGCGTCACCTAGGAGCTTCTTAGAAATGTAGACTGAGTCCTACCCCAGCTCCACTGATGTAGAATCTGCATTTTCCCAAGATCCCGGGGTGATTCATGTGTATTTTGAAGTTTGAGAAGCACTGCTCTAGACTAGAGAGGAAAGGAGGTTAACAACTTCGACCTGCTCTTGACCAGCATTTGAGCCAAAGAGTCACAGCTGACTTCTCCAGCCATCCTCAGCATCACTTGGCTTTTAGTGGTCACAGGCAACAGGCCCCTGCAAAATGCTCCCTTCTGACAGCAAAGGATCATATTAAATTAATTTTTCTCAGCAAGAAGGGATGTGAGGAGGGTTGTAAATGTGTGTCTTTGTAAAGCTACAAGTCTCAGTTTCAAAATGAAATTACTTTTAATTCACTTCAATGTTCGAAATGTATACCATATAGTGCTCTTAGGAAGATGTAAGTATTCTGAAATCAAGCAGTCATAGATACTATCACTTTAAAATGGTTAGCAATCATTCATTTAAACTGATAACAGTGTTCATTGCTGTTTTTATCAGGGGTTAGTCTTTCAAGCAGCCAGATTTTGGGTGGAACAATGCTCCCAGTCATTCAGGCATGCGCAGGTTGCCCCTAGGCTGCCCTGGGCAGCACTCCAAAGGGGAGAGCCAAATTTAGGCATAACTTGTATGGGATCACTTCTGTATTTTAGATCAGTAGCGGTAGGTCACAATCAGGTGGAAGGGGCTTTACAAGGATTTTGACTCTATGATAAACACTATAAAGAGCCAAAGTTTGTGACCAGTTTATTTCATTGTTATAAATAAGTGACAGCAAATTTAAGTTCATCCCCATACTGACATCATTTGCTTTCACACTCATCCTGATATGCCTCCTGGTGTGAGGCAGAAAGAGGAGTGCTGTGGTCAGGCAGCGGAGTGCCCACAGGCCTGTGACTGGCCATGGGAGTATGCTGTGCATGTGAGTACAGAGCATGTATCAAGGGTGGGGAAGTACAAGAATCATTGGCTACGATGGCAGCTTTTGTCTACTAAGGGATAAGGAAAGAGTCCCATGGCAATTCAAGAACTGTTTGATCATTGGTTTTTGGACAGTGGCCTAAACATTGTGAAAAAAAATAAAATTGGATTTCTAGTTCACAACTTACACAGAAATAAATCCCTGCTTTTCACCTTATAAAAAATAAATTCTAGATGGATTATAGATCTATACTGTAAAAGCTCTGGAGTGACATGTAGGAGACTATTTTTATAATCTTGAGTTGTGGAAGGACTTCTTCAGCAAGTCAAAAAACTTCAGGGCTAGATTGGACTCATGAAAATACAAAAAAGTTCTTTATATAAAAAGATACCACAAAGTTAAAAGACAGTGTACAGACTGGGAGGAAATGCAACAAAGTCTACAATATCACAGACTTTGATCTACAAGAGCTTCTACAAATTCGTAAGAATAAAAGGTATAACAACAGGCAGTTTAGAAGTGAAGAAATACAAATTGTAACTGTATGAAAAGATGTTCAACCTTGTGAATGATCAGGGGAATACCCATTAAAGCAAGATACTGTTTTTTTTTTACTGTTAGACTGTCAGAAATTTAGTAGAGTGTGTTTAAGAATTCTTTCTGAGCATTTATTCACTTAATCTTTTATAATCAAGTTAAGAATTTTTCTGAAAAATAAGTAATGTGTCACTTATTTTAAACTTGCTAAAGTACATAAAATTATACATAAGAACTACGTATATATTCTTCAGAGCCTGTCCCAGGGACAGACTTTTAACAATCTGCTTATATCTTCCAAAACCAGAATTTAGTCACAGGCAAGTAAGTATAGGTAACACTCCTTCTTAATAAGTGGGTAATTAAGTGTTGTATCCAAGAAGAAGCTTGTTAATTGTGTTTACAATAAAGCATATGAATAAATAAAATTGATTGATATTGTACAGATAACTGTTAGGTCTGTTAGAACAGCATTCCCATCTGGGCCAAATGTCACCTTCTCAGAGAGGTCCTCCTTGCCCTAAAGTCTGAAGGTGCCTTCGGTCATTCGTTTGTACATTGCCCTGTGATGCACATCACCCTGTCTTGTACAACCATCTAAAGTGATCGTATTATCACTTATCACTTCTCCCCATTAGAGTGTCAGCTCCTTGAGGGCAGGGACTTTTCCTGACTGCTGGATCGCCAGTGTCTTTCAGTTTGCCTGCAGTGTGTACTTAATACATATTTGTTGAGCGAATGAATGTAGAATGTATATTATGTGAGGTTCATCAACTTTCAGACAGCATAGTCCAAAGCCCTTGTTTTAAAGTCTCTGCATAAATAAGGTGGCTTCTCCCTCACTTCAGTAGTTCTGGGGAAGATCAATAATAGTTAGAAAATTAGACTCTTTCTTTCTTACTTCCTTAATGCTTGACTCATCTCTGAGTTTTCTCCATTGGAGATTCAGGCCTTCCAACCATTTGGTCACAAGCCTGCATCCTCAGAAGCCCACGTCCCTATTTCTACTCACATTTACAAAATATGGTCATCCTGACATTTGGAATAGCAAACACTATTTCTATCAGTAAACTTCCTTTTTTAAAAAATATTCCTAACTCCTACCATCTCATCCCATGTCCACTCATCCATGTTGGTGACAGTATTCCCCTTGGACCTGACCAAAACTATTTCTGAGTTTGTATTTTCTTAATTGGGCACCAATAAATAAAGCAGAGAATCACCTGGACTCAGGTGTATTCTACTTCATACTCTTTTGATTTCACAGGTGCCAGCCTTTCTTGAGAAGCTTGGAAAGGGCCAGGGATCCCGTGTCTTTCCCAGCTCAGTGACTTTTCCCATTTGGAGGATTTTGTTCAGGCAGTTCACCTGAAGGGCCATTCTTTCCTATCCTTTAGAATGGCCGCTGTACCTCTCTGTTATCAGAGGTCCACTTCTAAAGAACTCCCAACCTTTCTTGGGTCTTCCCTGGAATATAACAGTCTTGCATAGTTGTCTATGTAAAGAAAGATAGGGCTCGTCCTTAAGTAGCAGACAATGAGGGCTGTTGGGTCTGGATTCTGCTGAGAAGGGCCTCTGTAATGAGGTGATGGAAGATAATCACACCAAATTAAGTAACACATTTAAAGGCTCCCAGGTTATGAAAGAATTATCTTACTTTCATCTACTAGTGCAATACTGTTTTTTATTTTTTACATTTAAATCTCTGATCCAGTTGGGATTTGTTCTAGTATGGCTCCAACTTGACTTTTTCCATTTGGCATAACTAGTTGTTTCAGCATTATTTATTGGATGTTAGGTCTTTCCCTCATGGATTTGAGACGTTACCCTTAGGATATGCTAAGTTCCCACAGGCATTATATAGATTCTGTTTCCTGCTCACTGGTCCACCTGTTCATGTGCCACCTATGTTACATTCTGAATTCATATGTATGTTGAGGCTGTTTTTGGAGTTTTCTGTTTCATTGGTCTGATTGTCTATTAATGTTTTCATTATTGAGGTTTTATAATATATTTTAACATCTGGCAGAGAGTTTCTCTCCTCCTTACCCCCCTGATTTCAGTCAGTAATCTTCCTTAATGTTTATTTTTGTCCTATTAAAGGTGCTTATACTTCATTTAAGGAGCCCTGGTGGTGCAGTGGTTAAGTGCTTGGCTGCTAACCAAAAGTTTGGTGGTTCAAACCCACCAGCTGTGGGAGAAAAGACCTGACAATCTGCTCTCATAAAGATTACAGCCTTGGAAACCCCATGGGGCAGTTCTATTCTGTCCTATAGGTTTGCTGTGAGTCAGAATTGACTTGACGGCAATGGGTTATGCTTCTTTTACGTGATTTGCCAATTTTAGATGATACCCTTTGGCTTTCAGGTGTTACAGATGAGGTAATCAACAAATACATCCCATATCCCACATTCTTCCCTCCATATACCCCAATTTTTGTTAGTGTGTCATTTCTGCATTGCTGTATAACATACACATTCTCTTTTATTACCCTAATTTCCACAATAGTTTTAGTCTTTTTTAAAGTTAAATGATTAGGTGTTCATCCTTAATCCTTTTGCTCTTGTGTCCCCTTTATCCCTTGGTTAACTAAAGTCCATCTCCTAGTAGTTTCTTCAAGATGGGCTCATAGGCTGAGATCACAATAGAGGGTCCTGGACACAGTGGGAGAAAAATGTAGAACAAAATTGAAATTCACAAAATAACAGACTTACTGGTCTGACAGAGACTGGAGGAACCCCCGAGACTATGGTCCCCAGACACCCTTCTAACTCAGAACTGAAGCCACTCCCAACATTCACCTTTCAGCCAAATATTAGGTAGGCCTATAAGACAAACAATAACACTCCTGAGGAACATGCTTCTTACACCAATCAAGTATATGAGGTGAAATGGGCAACACCTACTCAAAAGCAAAGCCGAGAAGGCAGGAAAACTGGACAAATGGAAACAGGGAAACTGGGGTGGAAAGAGGGAGAGTGCTGACACGTTGTGGGGATTTCAGCCAGTCTCACGAAACAATTTGTGTATAAATTTTTGAATGAGAAACTAATTTGCTCTGTAAACTTTCACCTAAAGCACAATAAAACGTTAAAAAAAAAGGAGGGGGGCTCATAGGAACAACATTCCATGAATTTGTGTATGTTTAAAGCTGTTTGCTTATAGACATCTATACTGGAAGGACAGTTTTGTTGAACATAAAATCCTTGGCATACATTTTTTTTTCTTGGTTATCTTACAGATACTGCTCCACTGTCTGTAGACATTTAATGTTACTGTAGAGAAATCTCAGGCCAGCCAGTTTTCTTCTCTCTTAGAAGTGATTTGATCTTTTTGCCTTGTTGTCTACCTACCTCATTATTAACCATTCTGGATTAGTTTTCCTTGGCACGCATTATACCTTTTAAGTTTTCTTATATAGGGTCGCTATAAGTCAGAACTGACTCGACAGCAAGGTTTTATATCTTTTTAGATTATATCTTTAAGGATTTGTTCTATTCCATTGTTTTAGTTTTCTCTCTTTCAGGAGTCCAGCTATATATGTTTGATTTTCCTTTTGCCTAACTTCTGTTTCAATCATTCTCTTAACCTCCTTCTTTGTTTCCATTTCATTTTATTGTTTTTCTCATTTGAACCCTCTTTGTTCCTTAGTGTGCTTTCCAAGGTGATAATTTTCCTTTGTGCTTCTTCCCATTTTGTCTACATTTCTCTGGATTTTTCCTCTCTTCTTTCCTGAGTTCTGCCAGCTTACATTCCCTCTCTTCCAGTTGTCTTACCATCCCTTCCTCAAGTTCTACTTTATAGTCTTTTCTTCAAAGAGGTGGTTGTTTCATTTAACTTTTTTTCAATGTATGGAAAATGGTCACTTTTTGCAATAACAATAATTCCGATGATTAATGTGAGGGAGTGAAAGGCTCTCTCCTTCTCTGCATTACAGAAAGACAGCTTCCTGTGTATATGGCTTATCTGTGTGGTTCTGGGGGTAGCCTCACCTCCTTTGCTTCTCTGAAGCAAAGAAGCCATCCTGGCTTACCCCACTTCCCAGACGCACTGTTGCACTTGAGGGCAAGTCCCTTGCCTTCAGGAAGTGATTTTCTGCCGGACCTTTCTGAGATCTATCACTGCTGACCTCCTCACTCCTACTCTCCAGGCTTGTTCTTACCACTTCCTCCCTCACAGCTTCTGCCCAATCTCTGCTGTTTTTGGAAGCCCCTTTCCTAATTTCAAGGAAAATGAAGTTTGGGGTTTTGTTTGTTTGCTTTCCCTGTTGCTTCTGCACTCATAGCAGAACGTAACAGCTCTTCTGATGTTAAAGCAGTGAAAACCCCTATTAGCTAAAATTAAATGAGAAGTAGTAGTTAAAATTAGAAAATCTCTGAATGGATATATGCACTGTTAGTCACTAACCCTAACTAATGACCTTATTCAGAAGAGAACAATGACTGAAGTCATCAAATTATTTTGGCTCATGTTAGCTTGCTGAAAATAAATCAGGGCATTGGCCAGGAGGTCCTTATCAAAGAGATATGGTAGCAGAGCTCTGTGCTGGAAACTTGAAGAAAACTGTCTTCCAGGAAGTTGAGAAAGGCACAGAAGTCCTGGCCCTGGCCAAGTGGGAGCATGCATTGCCCCCCCTCATGTCTGTATCCAGCCCCTGGAGATCTAGGGAGTGGGGCCAAAGGACAGTGATCTGAGCCCAGAGATTACCTACCAGCAACAATGTATGTCAGTTTGAACATTCAGCGTAATCATATGTTTATTTGCAAGTTTATATAAGATCTGATCTTGACTAAAGCATAAGCCCTGCCTGACAGAGGCATGTAAAATTTTATCGTGCCCATATCTGACAATTGACATTTACTTACGGAAACTAGTTATCACCGGCTCAAGCATCTAACCTTAAATAAACAATTTGTTAGCTTTAATAATAGAAATGTTGTTAGGATTCTGTATAATTATTTCACTAAATGTCTTTCCTGCTATGGATGGAACTGCTTTCTCAGCAAGTCTCATATAAGGTCTTAGGGATAATAAGGCTATCATAAGGTGATCATATTCATCAATAAAAGCATCAATTTTTGTACACTCTATGGTATTCAAATTCCAAAGGATCGAGACACCTCACAGAAATAAAGTACAAGGAAATTATAGTCAAAAAATAATGGGAGGAAAAAATGAAATGAAAGGACACAAAATGCATGCTGTAAAAAATATGTAGTATTCTTGCTCTGAACTTCCGGCTCCGAGCGTCCAAGCAGGCAAGACAAAGAGGGAACCACAACCAGCGGCACGAGACAAACACAAACCAGTCATTCAGAAGAGCAGCTGTTTTTGGTATTGAGGTCAGAGGGATATTTCCTCCTTGGGCTCATAAAGAGGTATATTGTGTGCTATAAACAATGTCAACAACAACTTCCTGGCAGCACTGATATTCCTGACAGCCATTTATTTCTAATGACACTTACTTCTTACAGTTACTTCACTGCCAGCCAAGGCCAGTAAACCACCACACAGTTCAATAAACACAGCTCTGCCAAGGGTCAGAACAGTGTGATCAGGTGCACAGCTCTCTACTGGTCTGACGTAATCCTGGAACAGATTTTAGAGTCGCTAGTCTGAGGAGCCCTGGTGGCACAGTGGTTAAGCACTTAGCGGCTAGAAAGGTCAGTGGTTCAAACCCACCAGCGGCTTCACGGGAAAAAGATGTGGCTGTCTGCTTCCATAAAGATTACAGCCTTGGATCAAATGTGGGTTGGCCCATAGTAAGTTTAGCTTAATAAATGGTGGCTACAACAATAATTACTGATGGGGAAAGAGAAACTTGAACAGCCAAGAGCCTGAAGTAACTATGAGTCCAAAGATCTCATGAAGTGGGAGTGATGACCCAAGGGCGCAGGAGGTTAGGGTCAAAAAGTAGGATGTGATAGTTTAAGGGCTTTTTGGAGGATGAGAGCAGTTTTAGGTTATATAAGAGTCCTAATGGTGGCTATATGAGTAGTAAACACAGTAAAGAGGGCATAAAGCTCATTGAAACATAAAAGGTAACTAACAAGGCCAAGAGGCTGAGGCTATGTCTTTGATTGGGAAATCCACGTGGACATTGTGGGGTGAAGAATTACTTTGCCCAAAGAATTTGGTCTTTGTCCCAGGTTCCTGAAATGTAACCCCTAAACCCCTGGAATTTCCTTAGTGATTGGAGTATCTTTGTTATTTGTGATGAACTCCAGAGTTCACCTCCAGGGACTGATTATCCAATAAGCAAGGTTAACGCATGGGCTTACTTGTGCTTACTTGCGATCTGTGGTGCACAATTTCACATGGGTTTCACCACATCAAAGATGAAGTTGTGCGCCACAGATTCGTAAGTAAGCACAAGTAAGCCTGTGTGCACCTTGCTTAATGTAAGCTGATGCGTGCCTTACTTACTGGTTAATCTGCCCCTGTTCACCTCATAGTTTACACTAACAAGGTGACTCAGGGTGTGGAATTCAGAGACCTACCATGTGATACCATGGTAGGGAAGAGAAGGGAACTGGAGATTTAGTTCAGTCACATGGGCAGTGAATCAATTTATCATTCCTATGTAATGAAGCCCTGATAAAAACTCTGGACACTGAAGCTCAGGTGAGCTTCCTGAATGGTGATAGACATCAATGCACAGGAGAGTAACGTGTCTTTGGGAACATGGAGGCTCTGCATTGAAGTTCTTCCTAGACTTTACCCCATGCATCTCTTCTTTTGTATTCTTTATAATAAAACTGTAATTGTAAGTAAAAAAACAGAAAAAAAAGATTACAGCCTTGGGAACTCTATGAGGCAGTTCTACTCTGTCCTATAGGGTTGCTATGAGTCGGAATTGACTTGACGGCAGTGGGTTTGGTTTTTTCGGTTTTAGTCTAAGGAAGGAGCCCTGGTTGCACTATGGTTAAGTACTCAGCTGCTAACCAGAAGATCAGTATTTCGAACCCACCAGCTGCTCCTCAGGAGAAAAGACCTGGCAATCTGCTCCTGTAAACATTACAGCCTAGGAAACTCTATGGGGCAGTTCTACTCTCTACTCTGTCATATAGGGTCACTATGAGTCAGAATCGACTCAGTGGCACCCAGCAGCAGTCTAAGGAAGGGGCTGCATATCCTTCTAGCAGTCCTCTCTAATGATTTCTTTCACCCAAGTGTTTAATAAGTACTGAGGAGCAGAGAGTTTGACAAGTTCCTGGAAAGTAGATATTTTGTATTACCAGTCAAGGGTGTCTCTGTAAACTCCCACTGCAGACAAATTGGAGGACTCTGAACTGCCCACCTAATTGTTTCTGGTCCTCTGCATAGACACCTGCAGTCCTGGATGTAGGCCCTGTCACCTTGTCTCTGTCTTACTTAAATGCCAAATAATGAGATTACAAACACCAGACAGATTTTAATGCAAAAGATTTATTGCTCCTTTTGTAAGGAGACTGAGTTTTAGGGAAATTTCTGTGGTACCAATAAAAATCTCTTTCATTCATTCATCCAATTTAATTGAGCACCTACTATGCACCAGGCAGGAGTCCCTGGATGATGCAAATGGTTAATGCAGTTGGCTGCTAACCACAAGGTTGTAGGTTCAAGTCCACCCAGAGGCACCTCAGAAGAAATGCCTGGCCATCTACGTCCATAAAATCAGTCACTGAAAACCCTATGGAGCACAATTGTACTCTGACATATTTGGGGTTGCCACAAGGTTTCAACTGGTTATGCACCAGGTGCCATGCTGAATGTTGGGGGTCATTGTATACCCTGTTGCTTTCCTTTGATTAGCAGTTTCAAATTCCCACCTGTCTTAGTTATCTAGTGCAGCTACAACAGAAATACTGCACGTGGATGGCTTTAACAAATAGAAATTTATTTTCTCACAGTTTAGGAGGCAAGAAGTCCGAATTCAGAATGCCAGCTTTAGGGGAAGGCCTTCTCTCTGTGGAGGAAGGTCCTTGTCCCTTCAGCTTCTGCTTTCTGGTTCCTTGGCTATCTCCATGTGTCTTGGCATCTGTCTTACCCCATCTCTGCTTCTAGCTTGCTTGTTTAATCTCTTTATATCTCAAAAGAGATTGACTCAAGATACAACTTACGCTAATCATGCTTAATTAACATAACAAACACAACCCATTCCCAAATGGGATTATAACCACAGGCATAGAGGTTAGGATTTACAACACATGTTTTTGGGGGACACAATTCAATCTATAATGCCACCTGACTTCATTGCCCAGTGAAGAAACATGTAGAGAGATAACCCAAATCTTTACTTGGAAATTCTGGGTAGTTACTACAAATGTGTGAGGCCTAGCAACTAGATAACCAAGGAGAAGGAAATAAACCTGGTTTTAAAAAGTTTTGAGGATTTCCTAGCCTCTTTATTTTCACTATGAGCCCTGATGGTGCAGTGGTTAAAAACGCTCTGCTGCTAACTGAAAGGTTGGTGGTTCGAACTTATCAGCCACTCAGCAGAAGATGGATGTGGCAGTCTGCTTCTGTAAAGATTTATAGCCTTGGAAATCCTATGTGGTGGTTGTACTCTGTCCTGTAGGGTCTCTATGAGTCAGAATCAAGTTGATGGCAGTGGATTTGGTTATTTTCAATAGTAGTTTAATTAAAAATTTCATTTTTGGTTTCCTTTTCTCATCATGGAGCATAGTGGTTAAGAGCTCAGCTGTTAACCAAAAAGATTGGCAGTTCAAATCCACCAGCCACTCGTTGGAAACCCAATGGGGGCAGTTCTACTTTGTCCTGTAGGGTAGCTATGAATCGGAATCGACTTGATGGCAATGGGTTTTCTCATCATATTTAGGGAATTGAGTATAAATGGTATGTTTTTCTTCATTATTTCAGATTTTGAGATCCAGAGTGAAAATGGGGAGAACTCTCATCAAGACATGTTTGAGGAAGTTGAATCACATGAGATGTTCTCGGAAATGCCTGAAGGGGAAGGCATTCAGCAATGCGATTGGGAAAGTGACTTTGAGAGAGACTGTGGCTCTAGGAGGCCCCAGGGAAACGTACCAGGTGAGGACTGTGTAGAGATGCCATCCCAGGGCAGGGAAGTTGGACAGCTCATAGGCCTTCAGGGTACCTACCTGAGTGAGAAGCCCTATGAATGTCCTCAGTGTGGGAAAACCTTCAGCCGGAAATCTCATCTAATCACACACGAGCGGACCCACACGGGAGAGAAATACTACAAATGTGACGAATGTGGAAAGAGCTTTAGTGATGGTTCAAACTTTAGTAGACACCAAACTACTCACACTGGGGAGAAACCTTATAAATGCAGGGATTGTGGGAAAAGCTTTAGCCGGAGTGCAAACCTTATAACCCACCAGAGGATCCACACAGGAGAGAAACCCTTTCAGTGTGCTGAGTGTGGAAAGAGTTTCAGCAGGAGTCCCAACCTCATTGCTCATCAGCGAACCCACACGGGAGAGAAGCCATACTCATGCCCCAAGTGTGGAAAGAGCTTCGGCAACCGGTCCAGCCTTAATACACATCAGGGAATCCACACTGGAGAAAAGCCCTATGAATGTAAAGAATGTGGTGAAAGCTTTAGTTACAACTCCAACCTAATTAGACACCAGAGAGTCCACACAGGAGAGAAGCCGTACAAATGCACGGACTGTGGGCAGAGGTTCAGTCAGAGCTCAGCTCTCATCACTCACCGGAGAACTCACACAGGAGAGAAGCCCTATCAGTGCAGTGAGTGTGGGAAAAGCTTTAGCCGCAGCTCCAATCTGGCCACACACCGGAGAACCCACATGGTGGAGAAGCCCTACAAGTGTGGGGAGTGTGGCAAGACTTTCAGCCAGAGCTCCAGTCTGATCGCACACCAGGGGATGCACACAGGAGAGAAGCCCTATGAGTGCCTGACATGTGGGGAGAGCTTTAGCTGGAGCTCCAACCTCATCAAGCACCAGAGGATCCATACTGGAGAGAAACCCTACAAGTGTGGCGAGTGTGGGAAATGCTTCAGCCAGCGCTCCCAGCTGGTGGTACACCAGCGGACCCACACAGGCGAGAAGCCCTACAAATGCCTCATGTGCGGCAAAAGTTTCAGCCGGGGCTCCATTCTTGTCATGCACCAGCGAGCCCACCTGGGAGACAAGCCCTACAGGTGTCCCGAGTGTGGGAAAGGCTTTAGCTGGAATTCGGTTCTCATTATACACCAGCGAATCCACACAGGGGAGAAGCCCTACAAGTGCCCGGAGTGTGGCAAAGGCTTCAGCAATAGCTCCAATTTTATTACACATCAGAGAACTCACATGAAAGAGAAACTTTATTGAAGTGGCAAAGAGAGAAACTTTGGGGTGCGGGGACTGGCCCAGGAGAGGGAACTGACACACCTCCCAAAATAGTGGTCCTAATACAACTGTATCTGGCGTCTTGTTAGAAAGAGCCCTTCTTCCTAAATGCTCTTTGGGGATTTTTGCCAAAATATTACCCCTGCTCGTCCTCATTTCTAGGATGCTGCCATCTTAGTGGTCAAAGCCAAATCCCCATACAAATTAAAGAACAGAGCGTAGGGATGGAAGGTTGGAAAAGTTGGGTCTTTTTCTGTTAAATTTCGCTACTTGATTGGCTTCCTCTTTCCTGATTCCTCTGTGCCTCAGTTTCCCCATTGGTGAATTGGAGAAATGTTTCTCCATGTAGAGTGGAAGATAGCATGGCTCACAACATGGGCTGAATCCTCAGAGAAATACCAGAAATCTATTCATGTGGTTCTAGCTGTTTTGCCATGACTTTTTTGGGCAAAGGTGCCTTTACCCCAAGCTGCTAGCATTCCAGGGCCCCCTGCCCAAGTCAGAACTGGCCTTCCTGAGTTTAGTGCCCTGGGCCTTGATACTAGGTCAGAGTGGAGGGGCTTCTCAAATCCTGTATCATCCACGTGAAGGTAAAGCCCCTTTCTATTTCCAGAAAGTGTCAGGAGCACAGAAACATGAGGGACTGGAACCGTTGTCCTTTCCTTTGATAAAAGTTGGACAGGGCCTGCCAAGAAAGGTATGAACAGAGAAGACGTACATGTTTGCTTTTGCCTCTGCTTACCATCCTGTGGTAAGCCCTGCATTCTGCAGGGTGGGCTTATGTCTTTACTCTAACAGATACGTAGCCCCCTAGTCATTTTTAAATTGCCCTATGCACTTGCTATTTCCCATCCTTATGTATTTTTTATTTTATGTATGCAGATCTAGAATTCTGTCCGGTAGCTTGTTGTATATGAAGAACATTATTTTTAAGGAAGTGCTGATTTTGAGGACACATCATCTGTCCCATGGAGAGATTTCGGCTTGAGTCAGGAGTTTGTCTTACAAATATCACCCTTTTTTTTTTTTTTTTTTTTGGCTTTAACAAAGAGAAATTTATTTTCTCGGCCTAGTAGGCTAGAAGTCCAAATTCAGGATGTCAGCTCCAGGGGAAGGCTTTCTCTCTCTCTCAGCTCTGGAGGAAAGTCTTTGTCATAAATCTTCCCCTGGACTAGGAGCTTCTCCACACAGGAACTCCTGGTCCAAAGGATGCTCTCTGCTCCCAGCACTGCTTTCTTGGTGGTATGAGGTCTCCCCCTCTCTGCTTGCTTCTCCTTCCTTTTTTTTTTAAAACTTTTATTTTTTGTTTATTGTAGTTTAAATGAAGTTTACATTTCAAGTTAGTCTCCCATACAAAAATTTATAAATACATTGTTATGTGACCCTAATTGCTCTCCCCATACTGTGACAGCACACTCCTCCTTTCCACCCCTGATTGCCCATGTCCATTCAACCACCTCCTAGCCCTCTGTGCCTTCCCATCTCACCTTGTATCTACTTGAGCTAAGAGGCACACTCCTCATGAGTATCACTTTATATCCCACAGTCCAGTCCAATCCCTGTCTGAAGAACTGGCCTTAGAAATTGTTTTAGTTCTGTCACCCTTATTTTTGAGCTGCTGTCAGGGTTTTGTGATTGGGATCCTTGAGCCTCAAAGCAGTGAAGACACTGATATGATAGCAGGTGAAGGGGTTTATTATGAGGGAAGAGAAGAGTAGTTAGTGTTTCTGGGAAGTGTAAAACCCCCTCCTTCTACACATGGGGCCTGTGCTCAGAATGGGCCTTAGTTTCTAAGGGATGGATGCTCAACATTACCTAATAAAATGGAGTTCCATTCTTCTCTTGAGTCTGGCTTTTAACTGTATTAAACAACCTGAACTTGACTGTTAGCAAACCTACACCTCACCTCCCTATCCCACCCTGCCCACCTCCTGCCCCAGGCTGAAAGTGGTCCAAGACCTTCAGGAAGTGAAAAGCAATTGCTACAATCTCAGCTTGGCCCTAGGATCCACCTCAGCAAGTCTTTTACTCTGTGACTTTGGTCACTTCCCTCTCCCAGTCCCCACAATGCCCTTGTATCCTTCGGCCATTCTCATACCCAGGCTCCACTTGCTTCCTCTGAGAACCTTGAATCTGTCAGGTGTGGACTCCCTCAGCGTCCTGCTCCCAGACCAACAAATGTGTCTATATGGCCACACCCTCACTTCTCCAGGCTCAGCCTAGGGATGTGCTTTCAGTTTAATAGTGATTTCTGTACCTATAGCTTAACCTCCACCTCTCCAGGATCAGGGCCTTGCTCCATCCACTTTTTACTTCTTTTTTTTTTTTTTAATTTTAGAAATTTTTATTGAAAAGTATAACCTACATAGAGAATAGTGCCTATAGTGTAAGTGCACAGCTCAATAAAAAAAAATAATTGTACTTTAGATGAAGGTTTACAGAACAAATAGTTTTTCTCATTAAACAGTTAGTACACATATTGTTTTATGACAATGGTTAACAACCACATGACATGTCAACACTGTTGCTTCTCAACCTTGGGTTCCCTATTACCAGCTTTCCTGTGCCCTCCGGCTTTCTAGTCCTTGACCCTGGACTGTTGTGCCTCATTAGTCTCGTTTTGTTTATGGGGCTGGCTAATCTTTGGCTGAACAGTGAACCTCAGGAGTGATTTCAGTACTGAGCTAAAAGGGTATCCAGGGGCCATACTCTCGGGGTTTCTCCAGTCTCTGTCAGGCCAGTAAGTCTGGTCTTTTTTTGTGAGTTACAGTTTTGTTCTACATCCTTCTACAGCTGTGTCCAGGACCCTCTGTTGTGATCCCAGTCAGAGCAGTTAGTAGTGGTAGCCAGGCACCATCTAGCTGTACTGGACTCAGTCTGGTGGAGGCCATGGCAGCTGTAGTCCATTTGTCCTTTGGACTAATCTTTTCCTTGTATCCTTCCCTCTTCATTCTCCCTTGCTCCCGAAGGGGTGAGACCAGTGGAGTATCTTAGATGGCTGCTCATAGGCTTTTAAGACCCCAGACGCTACTCACCAAGGTAGCATGTAGAACATTGTCTTTATAAACTGTGTTATACCAGTTGAGCTAGATGTTCCCTGAGACCATGGTCCCCACAGCCCTCTGCCCAGCAATTCAGTCCCTCAGGGAGTTTGAATGTGTCTATGGAGCTTCCATGACCTTTCCTTGTACAAGTTGTGCTGGCTTCCCCAGTATTGTGTACTGTCTTACCTATCACCAAAGTTACCAATAATCTGTTGTCTATTTAGTTTCCCCCTGACCCCTCCCATCCCTGGTAAACAACGAAGATTGTTTCTTTTTATGTATAAACTTTTACATGAGTTTTTACAGTAGAGGTCTCATACAATATTTGTCCTTTTGTGATTGACTTATTTCACTCAGGATAATGTCCTCCAGTTTCATCCATGTTATGAGATGCTTCACAGATCCATCGTTCTTCTTTATCGTTGCATAATACACCATTGTGTGTACGTACCATAGTTTTTTTATCCATTCATCTGTTGATGGACATCTAGGTTGTTTCCATCTTTTTGCTATTGTGAACAGTGCTTCAATGAATATGGGTGTGCATATGTCTATTCGTGTGACGGCTCCTATTTCTCTAGGATATATTCCTAGGAGTGGAATTGCTGGATCGTATGGTATTTTTATTTCTAGCTTTCTAAGGAAGCACTATATCATTTTCCAAAATGGTTGTATCATTTTGCATTCCTACCAGCAGTGCATAAGAGTTCCCATCTCCCCCCAGCCCCTCCAACATCTGTTATTTCCAGTGTTTTGGTTCATGCCAGTAATGCCGGGGGTGAGATGGTATCTCATTGTGGTTTTAATTTGCATTTCTCTAATGGCTAGTGATCACTGTTGGCCACTTGAATGACTTCTTTGGAGAAGTGTCTGTTCATTTCCTTTGCCCATTTTTTTAATTGGATTATTTGTCTTTTTGTTGTACAGGTGTTGGATTTTCTTGTAGATTTTAGAGATTAGACCTTTGCTGACTTGTAATGTCCAGAAATTTTTTCCCAGTCTATAGGTTCTCTTTTTATTCTTTTGGTGAAGTCTTTTGATGAACATAAGTGGTTACTTTTTAGAAGATCCCAGTAATCTAGCTTATCTTCCGGGGTTTGTGTGTTGTTGGTTATGGTTTGTATCCTGTTAATGCTGTGCATTAGGGCCTCTAGTGTTGATCCTGTTTTTTCTTCTATAAACTTTATAGTTTTTGGCTTTATATTTAGGTCTTTGATCCATTTTGAATTAGTTTTTGTGTATGGTGTGAGGTATGGGTCCTGTTTCATTTTTTTGCAGATAGACATCCAGTTTTGCCAGTACCATTTGTTAAGAAGACTGTCTTTTCCCCATCTGATGGACTTTGGGCCCTTGTCAAAGATCAGGTGATCGCAGGTGGATGGATTTACATCTGTGTTCTCAATTCTGTTCCACTGGTCAATGTATCTGTCATTGTACCAGTACCAGGCTGTTTGACTACCGTAGCTATATAGTAGTTTCTGAAGTCAGGTAGTACGAGTTCTCCTACTTTATTCTTCTTCAATAGAGCTTTACTTATCTGGGGCTGCTTCCCTTTCCATATAAAGTTAATGATTAGTTTTTCCATCTCTTTAAAGAATGTTGTTGGTATTTAGACTGGGACTGCAATGTATTTGTAAACTGCTTTGGGTAGAATTGTCATTTTCACAATGTTGAGTCTACCTACCCATGAGCATGGTATGTTTTTCTGTTTATGTAGATCCCTTTGGGTTTCTTGCAGTAGTGTTTTGTAGTTTTCTTTGTATAGGTCTTTTATATCCCTGGTTAGATTTATTCCTAAGTGTTTTATTTTTTTAGGGGCTATTATAAATGGTATTGTTTTCCTGATTTCCTTTTCATCGTTCTCTTTATTGGTATATGGGAATCCAACTGAGTTTTGTATATGTATGTTGTATCCTGCTACTCTGCTGAATCTTTCCATTAGTTTCAGTAGTTTTCTCATTAGGGTTTTCTATGTATAGTATCATATCATCTGCAAACAGGGACAGTTTAACTTCTTCATTACCAGTTTGGATGCCCTCTATTTCTTTTTCTTGCCTTATTGCTCTAGCTAGGACTTCCAGCACAGTGTTAAATAGGAGTGGTGATAAAGGGCATCCTTGTCTTATTCCTGTTCTCAAGGGGAATGTTTTCAGCCTCTCCATTAAGAATGATGTTGGCCATTGGTTTTGCATAGATGCCCTTTATTATTTTGAGAAATTTCCCTTCTGTACCTATTTTATTGAGAGTTTTTATCAGGAAGCGGTGTTGGACTTTGCTGAATTCCTTTTGTACATCAATTGAGATGATCATGTGATTCTTTCCTTTTATTTACGTGGTGGATTACGTTGATTGATTTTCTAATGTTGAACCATCCTTGCATACCTGGTATGAGTCCTACTTGGTTGTGGTTTATTATTTTTTTGATATGATGCTGAATTCTATTGGCTAGAATTTTGTTGAGAATTTTTGCGTCTATATTCATGAGAGATACTGGTCTGTAATTTTCTT
>NW_004443945.1:4250619-4261566 GCF_000243295.1 Trichechus manatus latirostris
GCTTAGTCTTATTGTTTCTCCTCTGTATGGGACTTTTTTTTCTTGAGCTGCTCTCAGGATTCTTTGTTTGTCTTTGGTTTTAGCAAGTGTGATTATGATATGCCTTGGTGATTTTCTTTTGGGATCTATCCTATATGGGGTTTGTTGAGCTTCTTGGATGGTCAGCTTTTCATCTTTCATGATATTGTGGAAGTTTTTTGTCAGCAGTTCTTCAGTGATCCTCTCTGTGTTTTCTGTTTTCTCCCCCTGTTCTGGAACTCTGATGACTTGCACATTTTTGCTTTTGACTGTATCTCACATAATTCTCAGGGTTTCTTAATTTTTCCTCGTTCTTTTTTCTGATTTTTCCTCAAACAGAGTTGTATCCAAGTGTTTTTCTTCAGTTTTGCTGATCCTGTCTTCCACCTTTTCAAACCTGCTCTGCAGCCCTTCTATGACATTGTCCACTTCCGAAATCTTGTTTATCTTTTGGATTTCTAATTGCTGTATGATTTCTAGTTGTGAATTTATTTTAGCATTTTGTTCCTGTATTATTTTCCTGAATTCTTCCTTTTTTTTTGTCTGTATTTTCCATGAATTGGTCTGCCTTTTCCATGAATTTGTCTGTTTTTCCTCATTTTTGTCTGCTTTTTGCTTCAACTCTTGGATAGCTCAATGTTAGAGATTTGAATTCCCTATCACATAGTTCTGGTGCCTTTTCTTCTACTGGAAAGTCATCTGGTGTTTTATTTTGGATGCCTACTGGAACCATCCTGTCCTTTTTTTGTGTATGTTTTGATATAGTCTGCTGTCTTTGGGCCATTCAGTAGTTATTTTCCTCATTTAGATTTGTTTGTTTAGTCCTGATTTTTTGTTTTATTTTGTTATGTCTGAGCAGGCAGGCTGTGCATTCTTTGTTATTTGCTCATCTGTAGGCACAATACTTTTCATTTCCGTCTCCAATGGGCAGGGTCAGTCTCTCAGGTATGGTACAGCAGGGCAGGCCCAGCTGAAGAGGAGTTGCTGGGATGGGTTGTTTGTGGCACGTAGGGCCGACTGGGCGGGCCGGGAATCAGTGCAGGGCATGTTCTGGTAGGCCATGCCTGTGCTGCTTGGGGCTGTGATGTTCAGCGCATGGTGCAGGTAGGCGGGAAGGAGGGGGGAGATTGTGATGTGTGGAGCTAAGATGGTTATGGGAAAGAGGAGAGAGAAGAGAGAGGAACAGGAGCCAAAAACATACAAACAAATAAAAAAGAGTGCTGAGGGAGCTTGCGTTGGAGTGGAGAGATGAGAGACTGAGAAATGGAGAAAAACAAAAAGAAAAAGGGTAAAAGGAAAAAAGAATACATAAAGATTAGAAAAAGAAAAGCACCCAAGGTTCCCACCAGTGCAGCTGCAAGGACTGGTGAGGTTGCTCCCAGGCCATGAAGTACAGCCTGGCTAGAAGGGCAGAGGTGTCATACAACACCAGGTATTCGGGAGACAGGAAGAGAAGGTAAGTATAGAGAGATGAGAAACTGAGAAATGAAGAAAGGGAAAAAGAGAGAGAAGAAAATAAAACAAAGAAACAACAACAACAAAAACCCAAAAACAAAAACAAGAAAAAAGAAATGTCCCCAGGGATCCCACTCACATCTGTGCAGATTAAGGGACTAGCTCCCAAGCTGCGCAGTACTGCCCGGCTAGAAGGGGTTCCCAGGCTGAGAAAAGAAAAAGAAAAACAAAACAGAACAAAGAAAGAAAAAGCCCTGGGGGTCCCACCAGCGTTGTGGCGGGGGTCCCACCGGCATGGTGGCATGGGCCAGGAAGCAGTTGAACAGTCGAGCAGTGTTTTGCAGCCTTTCAGGAAGAAGCAAAGATGGCACACAGAGCCAGATATTTGAGAGAAAGGAGGGGGAAGTGGTGAGAGGTAAGGAAGATATCTAAAGAAGCGACAAAAAGCAACACCCGTAGCCAACAAATGGCACACAGGGAGCTGGCCAGTGCTGGCTGGTGGAATCCAAGTGGCACCGGGATGAAGCCAGTGCTTCCCAGCCAAGAAACTGTGGCTGCAGGAAGCAGAGGAGGCCGAGTAGGGGTGAAGAAGGGTGGAGGGTGGGAAAGCGTATATCGCTGGTTACCAGTTGTTCTGTCTCCTGCTGTAAGCTCCATGAAGCTTCTTTCTCATACACCCTGTTCGCTGATCTGTGATAGGAGTCCAAGATGGCGGATCTGTGCTGCGTTAGCTGATAGGGGACCTATGCATATATCTCTCCTTGCTCTCTGATCTCTGTCACTTTCTTATTCCGTTCGGTGCTTGGCTGAGTTCTTTATCTCTTCATTTGATGCTTAGGGTTTCAGGATTGACATGTGTCTCTGTTTGACTTAGTTTTTTTGATCTTTGATGTGGAGGGACGGCGTGGTGCTTCTGTCTATAGTGCCATGTTGCCTGGAAGTCTTACTTTGATTTCCAGTCTCTCTGTCTCTCTCATAGCTTCTTCCTGTAGCTCAAATACCTGCTGAAGTTGTTCCTAGAGTCTCAAACTGGGCATGTCCCAAACTCAGCTTCCCGTCCACCTCCCCTAGTATTTCCTATCTTTGTGAATAGCACTGCCATCTACCCAGCTCCATCCAACCCAGAAACCTAGGAGTCACTCAGACTTCTTACTCCATTGCATCCCTTAGAGCTATTTGGGAACCAAGTCCTGCAAATGTTGCCTCCCAACCACTTACTTTATCTAACAGCTCCCAGCCCCAAAGCCCTGGCATAGTTCAGACCCTTGCCTGACTAGTGCAGTAGCCGCCTTACTGGTTGCCCAGCTTCCTCCAATTCTGTTCCTCTACTCCATATTCTGTGCTGCAGAGTGAGCATTTGTCCACACAGAACTGAGCCTGTCCCTACCCAGCTTAAACCTTCTGGGGCTCCTCATCACCTACAAAAAGGTCAGATCCCTTGGGAGGGAAGATGAGGCCTTCCTGATGGGGCTTCTGTGGAACCTTGTCACGTTCATTTCTTGCCTTGCCCTCACCACCATCTGACCAGCTTTGCCCTTGGTAGGCCCCCAGGAGTGCCCAGCTGGGCCACACCTCAGTGCCTCTGCTCACTCTGCTCCCTTTTCTGGAATGCTGAGTCCTCCCTTGCCTACCAGGGGCACACTTGTCCATCTCTTAGCTAAGACTCAACCTGGGTACCACCTCCTCCATGAAGTTCTCCCTGTACTTCTCTGGCAGACAGGACCCTGCCTACTTTGTGCCCCCAATTGTGTCCCCAATACCTGGGACTCCATTGCATTGACTCATTACATGTGTGTCTTCCCTTGATCCACCCCCTCACTCTCTTCTATTTTTTTTCTATTTAATTACAAAACAGTACATTCATACTGAGGTTCCAAACTATCTCCAGCACCCAGCTGAGTGCCTGGCATGTAACAGAAACTCAGTAAATATTTGCCAATTGGGTTCTCCTCTGAGTCCCTAAGAAAGAGATAACATGGTGTTATCATCTGTTAAAGAAATATTTCTCTCTCTTTTCTCCCTGATCACATAACAGAAGGAAAAACGTTTATATGCAGACAGTCTGTATCACTTTTCGAAGATAAAGGCAAGAGGCAGATGGAGCCCAAAACTCTTACC
Source organism: Trichechus manatus latirostris (assembly GCF_000243295.1). NCBI lineage: Eukaryota > Metazoa > Chordata > Mammalia > Sirenia > Trichechidae > Trichechus > Trichechus manatus. The sequence goes on from NW_004443945.1 coordinate 4,254,211, forward strand.
TGGAAAATGGATGAGGTTTTGTACATTTTCCTTTGCTAAGATGATAAATGTAAGTTAGCTTTAACTTGAGTACCCTCTCACTCCCCTAACTTACAATTTGTTGGAATTTGTGAATGAAGACACAGCTGAAGACATTTATGAAAACCAACCAACCAACCCTATGAAACAACCTCTATGTTTGAAATGTCACAGATCACCAAAAGCCAGTGGGAAGCCATGCATCCTCTTTATCATAGCTGAGTCTGTGGTACACAGTCTAGTTCTTTTCTGCCCGGACAAGTGATGAAACTGCAAAGACTTATTCTACTCTTACCATTTAATCCCAGTGTAGCCATATAACTATATCCTGAGATATTTCCCTTTGTTTTCAACTTTTTATTGAAATATAACAGACATATAGATAAGTGCACAAAAATACAGCTCGTTACATTTTTACAAACTAAACACACCTGTGTAACTGGCACTCAGATCAAGAAACAACTTACCAGCACCCCAGAGGTCCCCCTCGTGCCCCCTTCCAGTCAGTACCTTGTATCTCTCCTGGTCCTGTCCTGAAGTTTGTGGAGTAGTAGATGGAGTATTGGGAGCCAGACCTGGACAGATGTGGTTCTAGGCACACTTGTGCCACTAACCACACACCCTGATTTTATTAGAGATTTTACAATTTGAAGCAGGTTATAACAAGACTTTCTCATTCTTTCAGGGAGTTTACTTCCCTCTGGGTCACATTTATAATTTACAAGAAGCCATAATAACTTCAAATGACAAAATTGACAGAGCAGTTACTATGCACTGGGCACTGTACTAAACTCTACATCCATATCATTTGATCCAGACAACAACCCTATGATGTAAGTAAGTATTTTCACTGTGCAAATGAGGAAGTGGAGAAGCACCTTGCCCAGCACTTGTCACTTAACCACTCTGCTCCTGAAGTTAGTCAGCTCCACTGCATTATTAAATACACAAGAAACACCTCCCAGGAACAAATTGAGAAAACAACAAAACCTTTAAAACAGTATATTTGACTACTACTTTTAGTCTTCTCCTTGGCTAGTATCAGGATAATCCACAACTGTAATTGGTCCTTTCTTGTATGTGACCGACCAGTGATCGCCCTTTCCAGCCCTTCATCCCAGATGGAGGCCCTATCTCATCACCAGGGAGTTCAGTAGGGTCCCACAGTCTCTCCCAGACGGCCCTGGAGATTTTCAAATAAAAAGGCTGATCATACTTTCTACTGCTTGGTCCTGTTTGGCTATTTCATATCTCTGGGCAGAAAGCTGGAAACCCTGGTGGCATAGTGGTTAAGTGCTACAGCTGCTAACCAAAAGGTCGGCAGTTCAAATCCACCAGGTGCTCCTTGAAAACTCTATGAAGCAGTTCTACTCTGTCCTGTAGGGTCACAATGAGTTGGAACTGACTTATGGCAATGGGTTGGGCAGAAAGTTAGTCTTTCCATTTTTTTCTTTTTTTTTTTTTTACCATCTTGATAAAATAGCTTAAGGCCATAGAGGAAGTAGAAGTAGAATTGGCTAGGTGATAGTGTGGTTTTGAGACAGGAGATTTCAGCTCCGGTGGAGAGGGAGGGCCAGTGGTGAATTCCCTTTGGCTTTCCATCCTGTAGTTAATGGAACTGAGCTCAAGCCTCTGGCATCTGAGCAGAGGCTGTGGCTCCAGGGCTCACCTGATTCCCCCCCTTCCCTCCTCACTCCTCCCAGTTTCCCAACTCTGAAAATTTTCCATCTATTCACAGGCCCACCACAGCTGTGGGAAAACTGCTGCTGGGAAGAGGATGGTCTTGCTCCAGTTGAAACATAGCTCACAGGCCTGCCTGGCAGGCGCAGCATCTCTGCTGTCTTGTTTACATTGTTGGTGTCTGAAGGCAGGGACTGCCTGCCAGGAAGCTGAGGTTGGGGGGATGTGGCACATCTTGACAAATTACCACAGCTGAGTTCTGATCCCTAGACTTTCTGGCACAAAGGCTGGATTTCTCATTACACCCAGAGATGACCAGACCCTGGGTGACAGGCTCCTGTTAACTAAATTTTCAAGAGACTAATAGAATCCAGAACCCCAATTACTATTTATTTACAATGGGGGATCTCCTATCCTAAGTCATCTATTCAGAGCACCGTTTCTGGTCTCAAGTGACTGAAGTGTGGATTTCTGATCAGAGGGTGGTTGATCGTCATGGAATGAAAAAGGGGTTGTTACTGACAGGCAGACACCAGCACTGAATCCCCTTGGTGACTGGAATGCTGCGGTTCCCAGGTCCCACTTCTCTTCCTGCCCACGAGCACTGCCTTCAGCCCCAAGAGAGTCTTTTCCACTGTCTTTGTTCTAGGTTTCCCTGCTGAACATGCCCCTTTTTTGCAGATAAATAAGTATTACTGTTTAAATGGATGGTCCAGTGGGCCTAGGAGACATTGGTCTCCACTTAAAATGAGTAAGTGTAGTTAGTTGATTTCTAAGAGGAAAAGCTTATTCCTCTCGAAATCCTTGTCTCCATACTGCCTACAAACACCTCGGTACAATGCTTTTCTAAATATACCAATGATCTGAAAACAAACTGCAGTCTGTCTCTCTCAATTGTCCCATAGGGTGTTACCCCTTGAGTTACTAGCTCCTGCTTGTCTCTGTCCTGAAGTTTGTGGGGTACTGGGTAGAGTACTGGGAGCCAAACAGGACTTGTGGTGTGACTAGGGTTAATCACTTAACTTCTAGAGGACTCATTTTTCTCATCTGCAAAATTAATGATACTTGCTCTTCCCATTCTGGAAGGCTGCTGGGAAGAGATAAACATGGACTTGGATCAGTGGTTTTTAAACTGTTCCTGAGGCAGCTTGTGGAATTTCTGGACTCCAGGGAATGACTGAAAAGTCAGTGATGTGTGGCCTGAGTTTCCGCATTAGCCTTCTCTGGACTTGTGTTCCTATGGTCAGAGGGGCAGAGGGAATCTCATGGCCTCACAATGGAAGGATGACTCTCTGGAGAGCCTCTCCTGCATCCTGTTCTCCCCTCCCCCAATCACAGGCTGCCCTTCCTGTGGGGGAATCACAGCTTCACCCACCTTCATTGAAGGAGGAACCTTTGAACCCAACCAGATAAAATATGTAAAGTGGATGCCCAGTAAAGTGTAGTTTCCATTCCTCTTTCCCTGAGACTGCATCTTCTTCCCTCCTGGGTGCTTCCAGCCCCCTCCAGTCTTTTTTCTGAGTCATTTACTTTGAACATACCATCGTGTAGCACTTATCACACTGCGTTGGAGTTATTTGAATTGTTCATTGCAGCATTTTTTAAAAATGCAACCCTCCTGCTGGACTGCGCTCCAAGAAGAGGGAGTGTTTGTTTATTTCTGCCCCCTTGGGGCACTTCTGGCTCAGACTGCGCCACCAGGGCTCCCCACAATGGATAGATGAATAAATGAGTGTCAGTGGTATTCATCCTCAATTATACAGGACTGTGCACACAGTGGACCCCTGGTGGCACAGTGGTTAAGAGCTTGGCTGCTAACCAAAAGTTCAGCTGTTCAAATCCACCAGTTGCTCCTTGGAAACCCTATGGGGCAGTTCTACTCTGTCCTATATGAGTCGTAGGCATCAGTTTTGTTTTTTTACAAGTGCACGCAGGGTGTGTGTGTTTGTGTGTATTGGCGAGGGAGGGTGGAGTGCGTGAAGGATTGAGGTGGTGAAGCATTACCACAGGTGGCAACCATGCCAGAAAAGTACTTTATTGAGTGGCAGAAAATCTGAATTGGAGTCCCAACTCCACACTAACAGACCTTGGGCTCAAGTGCCTCGATGTATTCACCTGTATAATACAGATAAAGATCCATGGGTGACGCAAACGGCTAAGCGCTAACCAAAAGGTTGGCGGTGTCTCAAAAAGAAGGCCTGGCGACCTGCTTCGGTAAAGAGTACGTCCAAGAAAACCCTGTGGAGCAGTTCTACTCTCTAACACATGGAGTTGCCATGAGTCGGAATGGTCTCCACAGCAACGGGTTTGGTTTTTCAATAGGGATAAATACCTGCCCTCCGCCGTCAGTGGAAACGCTTTGCAAAGGACCCTCTGGCTCGGCGCCCTCAGGGCCGAGTAAGGCTAGAGGCCTACACCTTCCGCCCCCCCCCCCCCGCCAATTCCTGCGGGAGTAGGTTAAGAGAGGCAGGACCCAAAGCCTCCGTACCTGGCTCAGTTCTACTTCTGACTCTGGACCTCCAAATCCAACGTGTAGGAAAATCCCACCCCTCATCAATGATTTGTCCAAAACAAACAAGCGCCAAATACATTCTCATTTTTTATTGGATGACGCTGCTGTCAGTCCGAGGGCACAGGCGGAGGCCTTTGGGTAATGTAGTTCCCGCAAAAACCAAATCCGTCGGGGGATCCAGTTTCCGCTTCCGGTGTCCGGTGGACGACTGAGTGGCGGGACGTCGGGTTTTGGACTTGGGGTTCGGGCGTCGTGTGGGGACATTACGAGGCCAGCGAGAAGGTGCCTTGGGGCCGCACCGCTCGCAGCCGCAAGGCCTGGGCGGGCGGGAACGGTTCTCACCTCGATCGTGGCCGCCCCCACCAGGTGGGCGTGATCGGCCGAACCCCAGGGTCCTGCCGCTTTTGGCCCAGGCTCCGCGTCTCCGCCAGCAGACCGCCGCGCAGGATGCCCCCCTCGTGCTGGTTGCGCCCTCCTTTTCACCACTCATGGGGCCCGCACCGGGCGACTCTGGCCCTGTAGCGGTCGAGGTGCCCCAGTCCCCAGGACTCTCGTTTACCCCATAAAGCTTCCAGGGTAGGTCGCCCGCGGAACCGAGTAGCCTTCCAGTGTAAGTTATGCTCTGCGGGCCAGTCACCCAGTGCATAGTCAAAGGGCAGAGCGACATTCCATTTTCCTGCCACAAACCAGACAAATGACCATGGACAAATCCCTTGGGATCTGTGAGTCGTGATTGCCTCCATTTTGAGGAAGCTGGGCCAGAGAATCTCTTTAACTTTCCTTCCAGCTCTAACACCGTGTGAGTCTGTTTTTATTATCTTTGTGCTTAAAGCTTGTAACCTTAACCAGAGTGAATCTCCCTCTTTGGAAGAGGGTTATGATGCCGGTGCTGAGGAATCCTGAATGGGGCGCCCAACGCTGAAACCCAGCCACTGGCGAGGGCAACTTAGCGGTTGGAGCAGCTGAACCTCTGAAGCTTAGAGACTCGCTCCACTCGGGTGCTGCTCTCCAAGGTGCTGCTCCCTTGTGCACCGTCTCAGAACAGTACTGGGCATTCACATTGCAACACCCTATAGTTCTGAAGTCCAGTGGCTTTGGAGGGTGGAAAGTTTATGTCCTCATAAACTCACTCAGGCCATCCTCATGCTTCGGTATGGATCATTGGCATTTTCTTAGCCTTATGTAAACTGCTATGCAAACAAAGCTTCCACCTCTCCTTTCCAACCTGATCACCAGCCCTTGACTCCTCCCATCACTGGAGCTGGCTATCCAGTGACAGAGGGCCAGACTCCACCATACTGGAGAATGGAGAGGGGAGAACAGGAAGACTTCAATTTTGCTGGGCTAACACTTGTGAATTTCACTAGTGTTCACTTTCTAATGTCTCTGGCGCTGGAATTTTCAAGAGAAGTTCCAGTTAGTGTCTCCTATCTGAAGTGGCTTCCCAGTGAGGTAAAAGAAGAGGTTTGGGCTTCAGAGCACAGTTGTGAGGTTCTTCTCTGCACTGAACAATGGCTGTAGCTGTGGACCAACAAATCCAGACTCTTCAAGTACAAGAAGAACTTCCAGTAGAGAAGCTGGAAGAAGATTCCACTGGGAGCAGGAATTTTCCCTTCAGAGGAACGACTATGGACCAGAGACACCCTGCCAGCGCTTTTGGCATTTCCACTATGAAGAGACATCAGGACCCCGGGAGGCCCTTATCCAACTACGGAAGCTCTGTTGTCAGTGGCTGAGACCAGACAAGTGTACCAAGGAGCAAATTCTTGAGTTGCTAGTCCTAGAACAGTTCCTGACTGTCCTTCCACAAGAGATCCAGATGTGGGTTAGACAGCAGCATCCGGAGAGTGGAGAGGAGGCAGTGGCCCTGGTGGAAGACTTGCAGAAAGAACCTGGGAGGCAGAGGGTGCAGGTGAGATATGGGAATTTAGTTCTGAGTAGTTAAAATAGAGGAATGTGAGAGACAGAACCACCTTAGACTGCCAGCAGTGTGGGTGATGTACAGTACTTTGCTGTTTGTGTCTAAAATGGGATTTGCTTATTCCCTGGCCCTGGTAGTTACAACTTTCCAGTTCAGACTTACCTTTCAGAGAATGCACAATGTCTACTCTGAGCGTTGGTCCCTGCTGGTAAATAAGAAAATAGCTTACAATGGCTTGAGCACCACTCTGATCAAGGAGGATCATGTGTGACAGGGGGTCTCTTTTTGGAGAACAGCTGTCCTTCTGCAGCAGCCAGCCTGGAGCAAGGGCTTCACTGGTCTTTATTGACATTATTGAGCCTTTGGATCCTACTGCAAAATAACTGAATTATTGGTTGGTTTTCTTCAGTTTTGCCTGAGGTTTGGCAAGGCAGGTAGCAGCAGCCCCAGGCGAGCTGGGTGGGCAGGTTGCAGTGGGCCTGGGTTCAGACCTTGTCTCTCTGAGGTTTTCCACATATCCACACTCCTTACTGCTGCTGTGGGGATTTGCATAAGACTGATTTCCCCTTTGCTTCGTGTGTTTTGGGATGTTTAAGTTTTAATTCCTACAGAATTCTGACCACTTCCAGTCCCAAACAGGGACAGGAGGTGCCTCAGAGGCACCCTCAGGATCAGTACTGGGTTCTCTAAATACCCATCTGAAGCAAGCACAGACAGAATCTGTGTGTCTGTTCCAGGAAAAGATGAAGAACTCACAGCCACAACCAGAGGAACAGTTGCACCACAGCTCCAAAGCAGAACTCCAGTCATTCCACAAGAGCAGTAAGCAGCAGCAGTGTGGAGAGGAGGAGGGACCCTTCTGCAGGGAGGGTGTCAGAGCATTGCATTGGCTCTGGGTACAGAAAGTGGGGTGGAGGGCACAGCTCCCTCCCACTTGGAAGACATGGCATGTGAACTGAGGCTGACTGCATGAATCTGAGAGATCCTAAATAGGCAGCTCTGAAGGGAAGGACCTCGGTTTGCATGTTTTGTAACACAACTTGGGGGAGCCTGTGCACCTCTCTGTGTGAGTGAGAGGTGACTAGTCCCACTAGTTAGGGGTGGATACAGATTTTAAGCCTGGTTGGTGGGTGTCATGGTTTGAATTATGTCCCCCAAAAAATGTGTGTGTCAGTTTGGCTAGGCCATGATTCCTGGTACTGTGTGATTTTCCTGTATGTTGTAA
>NW_004443945.1:4261721-4314750 GCF_000243295.1 Trichechus manatus latirostris
GCCCTGAATTTGGACTTCTAGCCTACTTTACTGTAAGGAAATAAACTTCTCTTTGTTAAAGCCATCCACTTGTGGTATTTCTGTTGTAGCAGCACTAGATGACTAAAACAGTGGGAAAGGCACAAGATAGGGTTAAGCTAAAAGGTAGTCATTCTCAAGGCAAGTGTGATTCAAATGTGTTACCAAAACTGAAAAACAAAATCATAACACTGTGACAGTCAATAACCTGGATGGATATGGAAGGGCAAATTCTGATTCTTTTCCTCTTAGAAATGTGTCATTTGGTTTTTGCTAACTCTCCTTTGATCGGAAGAAGTAGACACTAAGAGTAGGAGGAAGACAGAACTGTTTCTGAACTCAGCTGGGGTTGTCCCCAGGAGTCAAAAACCATTGTACTCTGATGGCTCCTTTCTCTTCCCCCAGCCCCGCCTGCTCCTTGGGCTCCGGGTCTTCCTGTGGAGGACAGCAGTGACCAGGAGACCGTGAGCAGCTCCCCGGTGAGCTGTACTTTTCTCTCACTCAGGTCACCTGTTACTACTTGAGTGGGTCCCTTTGCAGTCAACTGGCTTATCTGTCAGAAGTTCCAAAGGAATTTTACGCAGCAGGGAGGCCCAGTAACTACAGATTGCTGCTGCTGTTGTTAGTTGCCACTGAGTCGTCTGCGACTCATGATGACTCCGTGTACAACAGAATGAAAAGCTGCTTGGGCCTGAGCTATCTTCACAGTCCTTGGTATGCTCGAGTCCACTGTGGTGGCCACTGGGTATTTTGAGTGCTTTCCAACCTAGGGGGCTCATCTTCCAGTGCTATATCAGACAATATTCTGTTGTGACCCATAGGGTTTTCATTGGCTAATTTTCAGAAGTAGATCACTAGGTCTTTCTTTCTAGTCTGTCTTAGTCTGGAAGCACTGATGAATCCCATCCCCCATGGGTAACCCTGCTGGTATTTGAAATACCAGTGGGATAGCTTCCAGCACCAGAGCAACACAAAAGCCGCCACAGTACAATAAACTGACAGATGGGTGGTAGAACTTTACAGATTAGTCTCCAAGATTTTGAAAAATGTTGCCCAAATCTCCTTACCTGTGTAAGGCAGTGCCACAGCTGAGGCACTGAGGGATTGTATTATAATTATTCTTTCCGTTGAACCTGGGATTGTCAGATTATGTTAATTTGCTTGTTTGCCTTCAAGTTACTGGTTGCTTCCTTCTTGTGTGTCGCTCTTGCTCACATGGCTTGAAATATCGTGTAGTGGGAAAAAAACAAAAAACAAAAGCTTCAGAATCAGACCTGAGTTCAAATCCCAGTTCTGCCACATCCTAGCTGTGTGACTTTGAGCAAGGATGAGAAGCTTCCGGCACAGTACATGCTGCATAGGTGTTCAGTAAACATTAGCTAGTTTCTCTCTCTCATCACTCCCCCTCACCTTTATTGCATTTAAAAGCCAAAGAGAACTCACTTTTTAGTTTCTTCTAAGTTTGTTTAGTCATCTGCCCTCAGACACAGCCAGTATAGAGGCATTTTGTCCCAAGACAGCATGTTTTGAGCTGGGGTGTTATTTTCCTCGAGTTGGTGACGTTTGGTGATGTGGCTGTGTATGTCTCCCAGGAGACACAGAGGCAACCAGACCCTGGACAGAGCAACCACTGTATAGAAATAACTCCAGAGAATTCTGCCAGTGGAGTCTCACCAGGTAAGAATGCCTTTCTCTCTTAGAGTCAGAGTTTGTTGAGAGGTTTCTGTGGTATTCACTACTCCAGATCTTTTGGATTGAATTTTTGAAATCCATTCCTTTGTTCAATTATGCTTGAAAAGATGTAGCAATCAAATACCACAGTCAAGTCACCAAAGATAAGCACAGAAAGGAAAACAGATTGAAAGTTTATTTTGGGGTCAGTAAAGCCGAAAATACCTGAATTTTATTTGTTATAGATGACCATGGTCATACGGTTAAAAGAGATTTGGGCCTGGGTTTTTTTCGTGTAATGTCCTCACAGCCCTTAATATTATTTTCACTGACTCTTCCCAAAAATCTCATTACACTTTTTTTTTAAATTCCTCTCCTTGGAATATAAACTAGGATTAGATTCATCAAACCATTATGTCTTCTGTTTGTCTTCCAGCAAACAGATTTTCTAACCCACAGACCCAGTGTGAGCACCCACCTGAAGCAGGAAACACCACAGAGCCCAGACCTTCAATGCTCCAGAGACAAGGAGAGTGTAACAGGCTCCCTAGTGGGCAGAGTCAGAGTTAGGCCTGGCCGGGTGCCAGTCCTGAGAAGAGCCAAGGCCTGGGATGAGCTGGAGTGGCAGGGCCTGGAGGATGAGAAGGTGGCAGGGGTGCACTGGGGCTATAAGGAAGCCAAGATTTTTCTGGGAATTCTCAGTGAGTCTTGGATCTATGAAAAACTCCGGACCTGCCATTGGAACCGCTAGGTGTACCGGATTGTGGTTGAGCAGCTGCGTGAGCGTGGCTTCCTACGGACCCTGGAGCAGTGTCGCTACCGGTTCAAAAACCTCCACACCAACTACCGCAAAGCCAGGAGCACCCACACACCAGGCACCTGTGCCTTCTATGATGAGATGAGGCCCTGATGTGCCCTCAGGCTGCCACCCCCATCCCAGAGATGGCAGGGTGTCTGCTTGGGCAGAGGGACCACGATGTGAAGCATGAAGAACTGCAGAGGGGTTGCTGGGAACAGGAGGAGGTGATGCTGGCTGAGGCTGTGTTAGAAGGCAGGTCAGGGAAGCAGGGGCGGAATGTAGGCTTCACAGCCTCATCTCTGGAGAAAGGACACTCAGGAGCCATGACAGGATTCTGATGGGGAAGAACTGGGGGTTGAAGAAGTATATGGAAGCCCTGGTATCTCAGCCCTGTTTTGGAGTCCTAGTGGTAAGAGCTCATCAGGAGCAAGATGGGAGGGTCCTAGTTGTTAACAGGGTTTAGATGACCACATCCCAACCAGTTATTTCAGAGGTGCCATATGTATTCAGGGCATATTATGATAGTTTGGAAAGGACAATGAAAGACTATTTTTCATACAAATGGGACAGCCCTTTGTTAGTGTGAGTAATTGAGAAAAAAGAAGAACCATTATGATGGTTGCCCAACATGATCAATGTCATTGATGTCGCTAAATTGTACACATGAAAAACACTGAACTGGCAAATATTGTGTTACATATATTTTTTACAACAATAAAAAAGCATTATATAAGAATGTTTATAAGCTTAAAAATAAATATGTCCGTATTGTTGGATGTACTGATCAGTCCTGTCACAGAGAAAAAAAGCCACTGGATTACTTCTTAGGAAATCACTAAATGCTGTGGTAATGAGTAGGGGTCTTCTTTACAAAATCAACAGCTATGTCTTAGCTTAACTGCGTACCTTTCCCCCAGGTGTGCACTGGGGGTATGAAGAAACTAAAATTTTCCTGGGAATTCTTGGTGAGCCCTGCATTCACAAGAAACTCCGGACCTGCCATCGGAACCGCCAGGTGTACCGGATTGTGGCACAGCGGCTGCAAGAATGTGGCTTCCTGCGAACCCTGGAGTAGTGTCGCTACCGGTTCAAAAACCTCCACACCAACTATCACAAAGCCAGGAGCACCCACACACCAGACACCTGTACCTTCTATGATGAGATGGAGGCCCTGATGAGTCCCTGGACCCTTGCTAACACCCTTGATACCTTAGAGATGGCAGGAGGCCTTCTGTGGAATAGAGACGACTCCAGAAAGAACCAGGAGGCAGTGCCAGAAGGTGGGACAGGCAGAGGAGCACTGAGAGGAGCCCAGGAGCCTGGATTCCCAGGCTTTGAGGGGGAGTCCCAATGGTAAGCCCTCCCCCCATGCACCTCAAAACAGTGGGAGAGATGAAGTCCTCTGGGAAGCATTAGGGACCAGAGATAAGGAGGCATGATTTATTGCCCTGGCTCTGCTACCACTAATCTGTATCAGGAAATGGCCTCAGTAGGAAGAAAATTAGTGACTTCTTTAAGGGAAGACTATTTACATCCTATCTTCAGATATTGCTTGATTCAGCCCTCCACTGACCCAACAGTCCAGGGTAACTCACAAAGACCATGTTGAGGTTTTTGCTCTGCTCTATAGCACAGGAGTCGCTCTGCTTGTTTTTAGTAACAATATTATAGAGGAGTCCCGGGGTGGCGCAGATGGTTAAGCACTTGAATACCAACTGAAAGGTTCAAGGTTCGACTCCACCCAGAGGCACCTTGGAAGAAAGTCCTGGCCATCTACTTCCAAAAGGTCACAGCTATTGAAAACTCCATGGAGAGCAGTTCTGCTCTGACACATGTGGGGTTGCCATGAGACGGAATCAACTCAACAGGAACTGGTTTTGTTTTGTTTTTTTTTTTAAAAAATAATATAGAAACAGAAGAGAGAGAAGTTACAGTTTCAGTTTTTTTTGTTTTTCCATCTAAAATATCCCATAGGTGTGAACTCTGCATATGTTATATGCAACAGTCTACCACCTAAAGACTTGTCTGTTCTTGAGCAAGTTGGTTAAACACCCTGAGCCCTCATTGTCTCATCTATAAAATGGGCATAGTGATAGTACCTACCTCACTGGGCTGTTAATGAGGGTCCTGGCATGTAGCACTCAGTAAATGTCAGCTTTCATTATCATCATTGCTATAATTATTATTAAAATAGGTAAGTGCATTGCCCTGTATTCTCACTTAAGGTTCCTAAATCATTAATGAAACTTTTTCATCTGAAAACTAGACCTTTCTGGGAGGTGCTTCCATTCTCATTTCACCTACCACTTCCAGATATGAGGACTGAAAGCAAATTACAGAAGAACTCCATGCCCCTCCTTGCTTTTCCTTAGGCAGGACTTCCAGTTCCCCAGCCAGATGGGACGCTGGAGAGAGGTGAAGAGCTTGGGAATGGCAATCTCTAGGACTGCATGGAAATTTGGAAAGCTTCCTGTGCAGGTGGGAAATGGGTAAAAGCAAGTGAAAACTAATATCCCGCCAACAAAGAAGTCAGTCCCCAAATTTTGAACACGGACAAGCTAGCACTGGGCAAGAGTGGAGCCAGGCACCTGACGCTCTGCTTCACTGTTCCGTGTGCTGGAGCCACCGGGGATGGGAAAAGAGCAGAGAAGCAGGTAGAACCCAGGAAGGTCTGCTCCTTTATTTTTGAACCTTAGTTACCTTAGAAAACAGAATTATGAGTGTTTGTGATTTTCCTCTTAAATTTCTATCTGAATTTTAACAACTGTCAACTGTCATTTACCAGGTTAACAGAGAAAGTAAGCATGAATAACCCAAAGTTAAAAGTACAGTAATCCTTAGATGATTGGAGGGGTGAATTTCTCCAGGTCAATATCAAGGAGGGACCTGGGATGAGCTCCTTTCCTTGGTGGGGCTCAGTCACTTTTGTTAGATTTTAAGGGGTTCAATAAATAGTACTCTGCTTCCCCGACCCAGATACTAGGCTAAATGAAATAGCCATAAGTGAGATATTTGGGATCAAAATGCCAGCTTTGTAATTGTTGAAGCTGTTGGAGAATGTGACTTAGGTGTGTGGCTCCAGTGGGTTTCTAATACGGAACCCAGCATTGAGCAGACACCCATCTTCACAGCCTGCACTAGACAGCCATAGGCCTTGCCCTGCAGTTACGGAGCCTCACTGCTGATCTGAGCCCTGCATGTCCCATTCCTCATTAATTAAATAAGGCATTCCTCCCACCCCATCCCCAGAGAAATAAGTAAGGGATGGAGAGAGGCCAAGAGATGTATTCTAAGAAATATCCCTCTACCTGGTACGAAATATCAAGAAGAGAGGAGTGGCTTCTTAGTACTGATTGCTGGTCCATAGGTGGGCAGAGGGCGACGAGGAGCCAAGCTTGGGGGCAGAGCCTCTGAGGAGTGGGAAGCTGCTCTGGTTAAAGAGGGGGAAATGGGCCTGGGCCCCGCCTCCTCTTCCCAGCCTTTCTCCATATGACCTTCTTGTTTAGAAGCTGGGGAAGTGAGCGAGCCTGGAACTCTGTCGGCCATCTTCTGATTTATTGTCCCTGGTTAATGGAAACTTGACTATTTCCTGTCTGCCACCATCAATAGCTTGTCTTTAAGCACCCAGTGAGGACCTCTTTCATATTGTTTCCATTCTTCTGAGTTCAGAAAATAGGTTACATTTACAGTTTCATTTCATTCTTCCAGATCTTGAGACAAGGACTGAGAATGAGGAGAATTCAAGCCAAGACATTTCAGAGGAAGTAGAACTACCTGGGACATTGTTAGAAAGATCCAAAATGGATGTTTCCCAATACCCTAATTGGAAGAAAGACTGGAAAAGTGAATATGGGGCAGAAAAGCAATGGGAAATAGCCCTAGAAGATGTACAAGAGTCCCTCTCTCCACCAGAGACTTACGTAAATTCATAGGTCCTCAGGGAACCTACACAGGAGAAAAATCCACTATGTGCTTTGAATGTGGAAAAAATTTCAGTCAGAGTTCCCACCTGGCTGTCCACAGATTAGCCCACACTGGAGAAAAGAAACCTTATAACTGTGGCCATTGTGGGAAAAGCTTTGGCCGAAGCTCACATCTAGTTTGCCACCAGAGGATCCATACTGGGGAGAAGCCCTATGGATGCCCCGAATGCGGAAAAGGCTTCTGTGATCATTCTAACCTCATAGCACACCAGAGAATCCACACAGGAGAAAAGCCCTATAAATGTGGAGAGTGCTGGAAAAGCTTCAACCAGAGCTCCAGCCTTATTATGCACCAGAGAATCCATACAGGAGAGAAACCCCTAAGTGTAGTGAGTGTGGAAAAAGTTTCACCAATAGCTCACATGTCAGTGCACACTGGCAGACACACACTGGTGAAAAGCTCTACAAGTGCCCTGAGTGTGGGAAAAAGTTCAATAAGAGTTCCACCTTCACCAGCAGTCAGAGGATCCACACAGGAGAGAAACCCTACAAATGTCTTGAATGTGGAAAAAGTTTCAGTGACCATTCAAACCTCATTACTCACCGGCGAATTCACACTGGAGAGACACCCTATAAATGCGGGGAATGTGGGAAAAGCTTCAACCAGAGCTCAAGTCTTATACACCAGTGAATCCACACAGGACAGAAACCCTATGAATGTAGTGAATGTGGGAGGCGATTCAGCAATAGTTCACATTTAAGTGCATATCGGACGACTCGTGGGAGAGAGACTCTAAATGCTTCCCAAATGTAGGGGAGACATCTTGAAAGCATCAAGTTTGAAAACATTAGGGGATCTATCCCCCCAAAAGAGTTCATTTGGTCCTTCATTCTATACCAAGTTGCTCAGATGAAATGGGGAGAGGGGATTTAGCTTCCAGTCCAAGAGACCTTATTTTTTTTCTCTTACTAAATGCTAACTTGGCTTATGAAATCCTACTCAGGGTTTTCTTATCTGTGCTGTTGAAATGGAAGGCAATTCCCAGAGGATTCAGAGAGTTCTGAATTTGACTATGTCACCATCTTGATATGTCTTCATTGTGATTCTGGGACTTAATTTTCACAGCTTCGTAAGAGGAGGTTGTGATTCTTGTCCCTGAGGCCCTCCCTTAGGGACAGAGGAGGCTTTGTCCTCCTGCTTTGATGACACTAATGGTGACTGGATCAGCTGTCCAGCTGGGCTGGGGCCCAACAATGGCTGGGCTGTTTCTTCTCAGACAAAGGTTTATTTTCTTAACTAAGTTAATTTTTAAGGGTCTTCCATTGTTCTCCGTGTGGGAGGATTGGGCTCAGGACATGTGTACATTTTCCCACATTCCTTTTCTTAAGATCTATATGAAGTTACTTGAGAGGGAAGTACTCTTTATATTATCTGGAGGCAGGAAAAGGAGGAAATATCAATGCTAAAGGTTGGCTTTCCAAACCATAGCCTACTCCACCTCTCAATATGTTAGGTTGAACCATATGAAATTGACACTTTCGATCTACAAAACCAGCAATTTCATGATTCTACCCAAACAGAATTTCTGTAAGGCAGAATTGCTCCCTGTTGCCATCTGTGCTGCTGTAGAGCCTAACAGCTCATATGGTATCCTAGAAATGTGAGACTGAGTCTAGAAGACTGAACCAGGATAATGACGTGGGTACAGTCTTATCTGTTTGTAAATAGGTTCAGAGCAGTAAGTAAGAACCATGACTTTCTTAGTTATCTAGTGCTGCAATAACACAAATACCACAAGTGGATGGCTTTAACAAACAGAAATGTATTTTCTCACAGTTTAGGAGGCTAGAAGTCTGAAGTCAGGGCACTGGCTTTAGGGGAAGACTTTCTCTGTTGGCTCTAGGGGAAGGACCCTGTCTTCAGCATGTTTCCTGGTTCCTTGGCGATCTCCATGTGGCTTGGCATCAATCTCCCCCCATCTCTGCTTCTCTTGCTTCCTTGTTTAATCTCTTTTATATCTCAAAAGAGATGACTCAAGACAGACCTACACTAATCCTGCCTCATTAACATAACAAAACCCATTCCCAGGTAGGAATATAACCATAGGCATACAGGTTAGGATTTATAACACATATTTTTGGGAGACACAATTCAATCCATAATAATGACATTGATTAAGAAGTCACCTAATTGGAGGACTTACCTTGACATCACCTGCCTCTGATGAGTCCACTAGTTTCTGTCTGAGCTGGAGTCTCCAGATCCTTCCAGAGAGGACTGTGCAGGCAGACGGATTCCGCAGGTTTGGGCATCTCTGTCAGAGCAGCTGCACGCTGGAGGGGCTCTGGCCTACAGAACAAGTGACGCTTGAGAATAAATGGAACACAGTTCTTTCCTCTTAATAGTTTCCTTTGTGTGTTTGATTTTAAAATATTTTCACAAAACTTTCCAGAAACTCATCAATGATAAAATGAAGCATAACCTACATATATTACAATTTTATCCAGTTAGGCTTATGAAATAAGACTATTAAGTAATGAGACTTTTTTAATCATAAAAGAACTTATCCAAATTAAGTGTTGTCTGTCAAAGGCAGTCACTTTATGGACTGTGGACTTTCTTATCTTGCCATTATTCAAGACATTAATGAGTTTTTCTTTAGGGATGTCTTCAAACAACATAAGAAAGCCTGTCACATCGGTTATTTCCAGCACCTAGAATAGTGTCTTGTACATGGAAATGGCTTAATAAATACTGATGGAACGACCATCTTGTTTATTATCTAGCCTAACAGAAAGGTTGCCAGTTCAGAGACACATCGAAAGGCAGGCCTGGCAATCTACTTTCGAAAGATCATGGCCATTGAAAACCCTGTGGAGCACAGTTCTGCTCTGAAACATACGGGGTCACCATGAGTCAAGATCGATCGCAACTGTTTGTTGTGTTTTTTAAAAATCATTTATCTTACCATGAGCCCTGGCTATGACCAATTTCTGCTTTCCAAAATTTGACAGATGTCAATTGACTGACATTGAGGAGGCTAAGAACTTGTTTTTGGAGACAGTTTTCAAAGAGGTTTCCCAGAAACCTGAATTTAACATTTTTCTTGCATGGCCAGGAAATCTGGTATGGATTGTTTAAAATCATTTTACTCCCTGAAATAAGAAATTCTTTACTCAGGTGGGAATGCATCATACTAATACCTAAAGTAGCACTGCATTAGAAGATGGCTTCAGAAATAACCAGATTCCCTTTCAGAAACTTTTGCCATCATACTGCTTTGGAGTAGAACAAGGAGATTCAATATATTATATCCATATAATTTCATCTCAAATGCATCTTTCCCCTCAGCGAAGTAATGGGAAAACTGAGATGGAGATTGTAAATATTCGTAAGTATTATAATCCTTAGAGCAATGGGACATTTTAGACAGTCGTTTTAAATAATGTTTGCTGTTAGTATTCTTAAAAGGGATACTTTAAACAGTGAGTTAAACTGTGATTTAATAGTTACATGGCAATGTTTCCCAGTGTTCCAGAATGTAATATGGTTTGCACAGTGTCACCCATATTGTGCTCAAAAGTGTTTTGATTTACCTTTTGTCTACCACTGTACTCTGATGGAGCCCTGGTAGCACAGTGGTTAAAGCGGTCAGCTGCTAACCAAAAGGTCGGCAGTTTGAACCCACCATAAGCTCCACAGGACGAAGATGTGGCAGTCTGCTTCTGTAAAGATTTACAGCCTTGGAAACCTCAAGGGTGGCTATGAGTTGGAATTGACACAATGGCAGTGGGTTTAGTTTGGGTACTCTAACGAGCGAAGCCCAGAGGCCATTATTACTATTTTTTTCCTTTTTTTTGTACTTTAAGTGAAAGTTTACAATTCAAGTTAGTCTTTCATACAAAAATTTATACATACATTGCTATGTGACCCTAATTGCTCTCCCTATACTGTGACAGCACACTTCTTTCACTTGATTTCCTGTGTCCATTCAACCAGCTCCTGACCCTCTCTGCCTTCTCATCTTACCTCTGGACAGGAGCTGCCCATTTAGTCTCATTTATCTACTTGAGCTAAGAAGCACATTCTTCATGAGTATCATTTTATGTCCCATAATCCAGTCTAATCGTTGACTGAAGAGTTGGCCTCAGGAATGGTTTTAGTGCTGGTTGACAGAGTCCAGAGGCCATGCTCTCTGGGGTTCCTCCAGTCTCAGTCAGATCATTAAGTCTGTCTTTTTACTAGAATTTAAGTTCTGCACCCCACTTTTCTCCTGCTCTAACAGGGACTCTCTGGTGTGTTCCCTGTCGGGGTGGTCACTGGTGGTAGCTGTGCACCATCTAGTTCTTCTGGTCTCAGGTTGCTGCAGTCTCCAGTTTATGTGGCCCTTTCTGTCAGAGGCCATTATTTTTAACTCACTTCAAACTTGCATTCATGGCTTCAAATATCTGAACTAGACAAGCAGAGGTAATTCTGTAAGCTGTGTACTTGGAAATCCCTATAGGACAAAAATAATGAAAGCTACAACTGGGACTGCAGGAAATTCACTTATAACAAAAGCTGTAACAGATGACAGATTCGGTCAGTCAAACGATACGTTGCAAAATTTTTATAGAAGAAACTCATAGCAAAAATACTGGTTTTCATCCCCATTACAGAAAGTAGCAAACACTGGAGTCGGGTTTCAGGGCACTAATCCTACTAGCCAAAGCTGACGCAATTATATTAACCCATTAATTACGTTAATTCCAAGTGAATTCTGTGGGTAGACTGGTCAAAGGGAGAGATGTTTTTATTGAATTTATCATCAGACTCTAGGCCCCAGGGCAGAGGCTTGTGATGTCTGCACAGAATATAATCAGCGATGATGGTGACTTTGCAAACCCCACTGTCAGTGGTGAACATGACCCAGGCCTCCTGGCTGACCCACCCCAGAATGGGCTCCCACTTATCTGCTTCTGATAACTTTGCTCCACCCCCCAGAGAACTGACCTTCTCCCTTCTCTCCAGGACTCCAGCTATACAGTATCTTCAATACAGCTTATGTCAGCCCTCCAGTTAAGAATCACAACAGCTTTATCTTACTGAGTGTTCCATGCATCAGGCCCTGTGCTAAGCACTTTACCTCCTCAGTCTCAATCTCAAGCATCTCAGCCACTCTGATGTGAGAGGGGTATGCCAGTCTCCTGTGGAATGTCTCCTTCCATGGGTCCTTTGTTCCTGCTCCCTAGAAACCCAGCCTCACACATGGTGAAGCTGGCCTGGGCACTGACTCCAGCCCTTAAATCCTTCCCAGTGGACTGCAGTCTATGTTGTGTTATTTCAAGTTCTCATGAGAGAACGCAGTAGGATGGGTATTATCAGAAAAATGGAAAATAAGTGTTAGTGAGGATGTGGAGAAATTGGAATCCTCATCTATTGCTGGTGGGAATGCAAAATGGTGCAGCTGCTGTGGAAAGCAGTTTGGCTGTTCCTCAAAAAGTTAAACATAGAATTACCATATAACCCAGCAATCCCACTCCTATGTATATACTCCAAAAACTTGGAAACAGGGACTCACACAGATACTTGTGCACCAATGTTCACTGCAGCACTATTCACAACAGCCAAAGGTGGAAACAACCCAAGTGTCCATTAATAGATGAATGGATAAACAAAATGTGGTACAGGCAGTATATGTAGTTAGATATGCGTAAGGTGAGTTACCGTGAAGAATCTTACTACATACTGTGTTTAAGAAAATGATTTCTGCAATTGTATCACTCTTATGTTTATAAACTTTAAAAAATGAATCTATGTATAATACAACATGCTTTTAACATGTACATGTCTCTCTACTCATAACATTCATAAAAATTATGTGAAATAAATCATTTCAAGAGTGAAACTAACCAGTATTGGGATATAGCACTACAAACAAGGTATTTTCCTGAAGATATGCTGTTGAGTTAGTCAAGGGCTAACCAGATAAGACAATGATTTCTGTTTCAAAATTCCCACAAATAGAAATTAAATCACCTGTAACTGAACATCCAGCTTTCTGCCAGGTATTTTTTAATACATTATTTCTAACCCTCCCAACAACCTACAAGGTAGTTATTACTATCCTCGTTTTACAGGTAAGGAAACGGGGGCTCAGAGAGGCTGGGTGACTTGCTCAAGGCCACACAGCTGGTAACAGGGACATCTGGTCACTGAGTCCTGAATTGGTACCCTTGCCACTACAGCAGCTCCTTATCTTCCTAGGAGCCTGGGCAAAGATGCTGGTCTTAGCAGGAGGCACGGAGGTCCACCCAGTCCCACACATGCAGAGAGGCATCATTTGCTGCTGACAGCAAAGTCCTTGGTTTGCAGGGGTGCCAGGTGTGGGTAGTGACCAGTGGAGCAGTGTCCAGCTCATTTGCATCTAGGAAGATGTGACCTCTGTGAGTGAAGAGAGGTTCTACTTGGCTCCCCACTCCACTCCAAGACGTGACATCATAGATCTGGACTGTTCCATCAAAACCTGAAGAAGAACATAGAAAAGAGAGGATTGAGATGGAATCCCTCAAGTAATTTTTATAATTTTCTCTATGGTAACAAAACAGGTTATAGGATAAGGAATGAAATACAAAGATACCTCAAAGGCTAACTTAAGGGTATAAAACATCTACCTTCAATATTGACAACTAATGATCCCACTGGGCGTGTGATGGCAACACAGGAAAACAGTGAACACCTGCTGTACATCTACTGCATGCCAGGCCTGAGGCTAATCCTGGACACCCATGATTTCATCTGCACAACTGTATGAAGTAAAACAAAAACCCACTGCCGTTGAGTTGAATTCCAACTCACAGCCAGCCTAGAGGACAGAGGAGAACTGCCCTACAGGGTTTCCAAGGCTGCAATCTTTACAGAAGCAGACTGCTGCATCTCTCTCCCGCAGAGCAGCTGGTGGGTTCGAACCACCAACCTTCTGGTTGGCAGCTGAGCGCTTAACCACTGTGCTACCAGGGCTCCTCTTTGTATGAAATAGGTACTATTATTTCCCCCAGGAAACTGAGGCTTAAGAGACATTCTCAGACCTTCTCCACTTGCCCCTAATTCCTATCCCCCACCTCCCCGGCCCCGCCCAGCAGATGGCCATGTCTCCTACCTGATGGGGGAAACAGAAGCCTTTAGAGAGCAGCAACCTCATGTTGGTCCACCGACCTATCCTGCTGTCTTTCTGTTACAAAGCGCCAACCCCTCCATCCAAGCTCTGGATCTTCTCTTCTGCCCTTTCTGGATCCTTCACTACCAATTATCCTTTCTTGCTCTCTCAACTATTCTTTCAACTCTTACTTCTTAGTAGAGAGCCTTTCCACTAGGTTTTAGATACCCACATTAAATATCCTCCTTCAACTAGATACCACCAGATAAACCCAGGAGCTAGCTTGCTACAATTTAAAAAGAAAGGAGGCTGAGAAGCACCCTTGAGGTCCTGCCACCTTTTTCTGGTACAGTTCTATCTCCAGGCCTCTTGACCAACCTCTGAACTAAACTCCTGCTGTAAATATGCGTAAGAGTAACAGTCAAGCTAGGGAAGGGCTTGCCACTGAAGAACCTGGAAGCTAATCTGGAGCTTTGCTGTGGCTAACTCTAACCTCTGGGGCCAGATCTGCATCTAGGAAGATGTGATCTCTGTGAGTGAAGAGAGGTCCTACTTCGCTCCCCACTCCACCCCAAGCTGTGACAGCATAGGAGTGGATTGTTCCATCAAAACCTGAGGACTCCTTCCTGAACACCCTGTAGTCCCGAGAAGAAAGAGATCAAATAACAGGCAAAAACTCTGCTCAGCAGTACCTGAAATGGCTAAGCAGTTGTCCAGGATGGGGGCCCATGTCACTCGCAGCAGCTCTGAGTCAGGGCTAGGTGTGGACACTGGGCACTGGACTGAGCTCACAGGGTGGCAGAGATCCCGGGGGTCGAGGAGACAGAGCTGCCCATTTGAGCCAAGGCTGGCAATGCTGGGCCCAGGGTACTGGCCCATGCCCCTGACTTCTGCACACCACCTCCCTCCACCAGACCTGGGGCCGGAGCCAAGGTTCTCAGATGGTGCCCACTTCTGGCGGATGTCAACAAGGCCCAGCCGGCCTGAGGTACAGCAGAAGGCAAAGGTGTCTGCACCTAGGACCTGCAGGCTACTCAGCACCTCACTGTCACCAACACCTGGAATACAGAAGGCAAAGGAGAAAAGATGCTGGAGACAGATGTGACTGGAAGTTTGGCAGAGATGACCACTCACAAGTCGTTTTCTCTGTGAAGCTTCCCACACAGTCCCAGGCCGAATGAAATGCTTCTCCCTTCTCATCTGAATATATGCTACTCAGCGGAGTGGATGCCAGTCCCTGGGACGGCCTCCCTCTACCCCAGAAAGGGAGCCTTTCAGACCAAGGCTTGCCTCTTATTCATCTTGTTCCCTAGCATCTGGCACAGAGGACTGAACTAGGTGTAGAACGTGGCTGAGTTGGGCTGGGAGGAAGATGCTGCCTGGAGGAGCAAGCAAGGTGTGTACAGCTGCAGTACCTGAGGTGTACGTGGTCTTCTGGGATTCTAGGTCTGTAATTCTCAGACTGCTGAGCCTTGTCCCGTGGAGGACTTCAGGAGCCACTGAAAAGAAGACAGCCATCCTCGGCCAGAGGCTCCCCTCCTCCTCATGCACAGCAATGGTACTGACAGCTTTAATGACATCTGAGGGAAAAAGGGAAGAAGCTGAACTCCAGAATGTTAACAAAGGTTTGAAAGATTACATGGCAAAGGCTGGCCAGCCATTTTCAGCCTTACATTTAGAAGGTCAAGGAGGAAAGGGAGCTGAAAGATGGCAAGAGAGGATGTTGAGACGTAAACACTCTGGGTTATGTTTACATTTCTGAAACTGTTAGAAGCACTTTAATTTCTTTATAATTTGTCTTATTAACTATTCTGAAAGTGGGAGATAATGAATCATAGCAATTATCTCAAAACCCCAAAAGCAGTTCTAGCTGTTTATAGTTTTGTGGAGAACAAATAAAGGAAAAGAAAAGAACACACTGGTGATGTAATTATACCTTAAATGAAAAATAACAGGTACAGAGTTCATGAAACAGCCCTGGTGGTGCACTGGTTAAGCACTCGGCTGCTAACTGAAAGGTCGGCGGTTAGAACCCACCAGCGGCTCTGTGGGAGAAAGATACGGCAGTCTGCTTCCATACAGTCTTGGAAACTTTATGGGGTACTATTATTTTCTCAGAAACATACTTTATGACCTCAAGCCATTTGCTGAAGTCTAGCAGGTAAAGGTTTCAATGCAACTGTCATTGTCTTAAAATGTAAACCAGACAAGAAAGTCCACATCTTTTTTACACTGAATGGAAGAAAAATATACTTGGTCTCAAGGAGAATCGAATTTTAGTTTGTCTCATCCTGTCTGGTTGGCAGGCAGGTTCTCACCTCTGTGTTCTACATTTTGAGGCTTCTCTTAAGGAAGCCATTTATAACATAGTTCAGAACAAGCAATTTGCAGTACAAACTACTTTTAGAGAGACTTGTATTTTCCAGTTCATATTTTCTTTGCTCCAAGAGGGCACTTATTATTTGGTTTCCACATCCTCTGAAAAAAACGAAATCTATATATTTTTAAAATTTTAAGAGATAGATGAAAGTCAGAATGAGCAAGGCAATGGATAAGAGAAGGAACATTAAAATGGCATATCAAGTAAGCTCACAGCAAAAGGTCCCTCAAGATATTTCACATGCAAAGACAGCACAGAGGGGCATGTCTAGGATGGGCTAGAATGCAGAGGACGCTTGAGCACTAGTCCCAAAGCCTACAGGCTAGGACACCAGACGCGCGTCATCCTGACTTGCTAAACTTAATGTGCTCCTACCACAAGGAGCTGTGGAGGTTTGGAGCAGACACAACAGCAGACCCTCAGGACCAGAGTTTGTCTTTAAGAAGCCAGTGAGGCTGTGATTCATACCAGCCCCACAGCACTTGCCTGACTCTCCTGGGCCACACTTAAGTGGCTCCCTTTTCCCTTTCCAGACTCTGAGGAGCCTGGAACAGATCCCCTAGGACCTGCTGCTCTGGGCCAAAGGATGGTTCTCAGTATGAGATTTGTGCCTAGTGGAGGGAGGGAGAGTCAAGCAAAAGCCTTCAAAGGCCGACTTCTAAGATTCAGTGGAAAACATAAGCTTTAGAGGCCCTTTTACTGGAGAGTTACTCTACAATGACAATAGGAAAGAAATCCAGGTTTTCTTCTCCTTCTCTCTAAACTCAGTGGCAAAATGCTCTTTCCTAGGAAATTCACACCAGATTTATCAAACCAGCCTCAAACTGAAAAGAGAAACGACTACAAAATCAAAGCAAAAGACATAGTGAGGCACCCTCAAGAACTTGGATATAAGGGAAAAAATGTCTCCGAAAGTGAAACCAACACCATATGGGTTACAGCAGAGGTAGGCAAAGGTACTTTAAGGAGCCAGAATGGCTCCTGGACCTGCAATCCTGACCAAGTATATTAACATGTCTAGAGAAAAGCAGTATCTGTGAGAGGGGGGCTGTTCAGTCATCGAGGCAAAGAAAACACTGGGACAGGTGACAGGGAGCCACACCAACAGACTAAATATTTAAGTTCAAAGAGGAAGCAGCAGTCAACACTCAACTGAGAACTTTAGATACTGTATTAATCCAACTCAGTGGCTTCCGCACCCCTAGAGCTGAGGAAAGAGGCCTCATGCACCACCCTCAGGGCTTGGACAACACTCAGGGCCTAGGCAGCAAAGCCTTCACAAGTTTTATACTTTCTGCTTAAGATGTCTTATAAAAAAAGCAACGTGGAAACCTCTGATTCCTCTTTTTGTGGTTATGTTCACCAAGCAGCCTTTGATTAGACTAGGACTTCTATATAATCAAAGAATAAGGTGGTCGTAAGGATCTGGAACATTCCATTTTTGGTGATACTTCTTCTTTCATTTTATAAATTTGCATTCTGATTATACAGCAGTCTTGTGAGTCTAGTGAGAGTGCCAGCCCCTACAAACAGATTAGATTTGTTCTGGATGTGCTGACAAAATCAGGGTTCTGAGACACCAAGGCTATGGGTCAAACCCTGGGCCTTGGAAAATTCACAAAAATAATGTTATGCTTTTAAGTTTCGAAGAAAATAGCTGGCCAGCCTTCCCCAGGATCTGGAACATTCTGTGCTAATATCTAGAGGCAGGTGACTCTTTAGTTCCGTTGGGCCATTCACTCCCTTATGCCTGGGCTACAGGTTCTGTATGGTACTTGGTACCAGGCTCACTGTCAGGACCAAAGGTAATTCCAACGGGCCTCCAAGTGGTTAGTAAGGCTCCTCTTCTCATTTTTAAACCACTGCTGCCCCACCTAGCCTATTTTTATGGGCCCAGCATGCTTTTGCTGCACTACTCTGCTTCACCTAGCCTATTTTTAGGTGAAGATAAAGAAACAACTGCAAGTTACTGGCAAAAAGACAGACACATAGATCAACAGAACAGAATCAAGAGTATAGAAATAAATCCTTATATTTACAGTCAACTGATGTTTAACAAAGGCATGAAGACAGTTCAATGGGGGAAGGATAGCTTTTTCAGTAAATGGTGCTGGGGCAAGTAGATATCCACGTGCAAAAAGATAAATTTATAGTTTCTTAGATAGGACACCAAAAGAATGGTCCCTAAAAGGAAAAAAAAAAAAAAAAAAAAACTGATAAATTGGATCTCATCAAAATGTAAAATCTTTATGCTTTAAAGGACACCATTAAGAAAATGAAAAGACAAACAAGAGACTTTATTAGCAAAACACATATCTAATATTGTATCCAGAATATAGAAAGAACTCTTACAATTCAATAATAACAAGGCAAACAACCCAATCAAAAAATGGGCAAAAGATTTTAATAAACATTTCACCAAAGATGATATCCAAATGGCTAATAAGCACTATGAAAAGATACTCAACATAATTAGTCATTAGGGAAATGCATATTAAAGCTACAATGAGATACAATTTCAGACCCACAGAATGGCCTTAATAAAAAGGACAATGACAAACATTGTCGAGCAAGTACAAAACGGGAACCCACATACTTTGCTGGTGGGAATGTAAAATGGTGCATCCACTTTGGAAAGCAGTTTAGTGGTTTCTTAAAAAATCAAACAAATTTACCACGACTCAGAAATTCCACTCGCAGGCTCTACCCAAGAGGAATGAAAGCCTATGCCACACAAAGACTTGCACATGAATGTTCTTAGCAGCATTATTCACAGTAGTTAAAAACTGGATCTATCAACTGGTAAGTGGATGGACAAAATGTGGTATATCCATATAATGGAAAACTACTCAGCAATAAAAAGGAACAAACTACTGATATATGCTATGACATGGATGGACCTCAAAAACTTTATGCTAAGTGACAGAAGCCAGATACAACAGACCACATGTAGTATGATTTCACTTATATAAAGTTGCCAGAAAAGGCAAATCTATAGAGACAAGTAGATTAGTAGTTGCCTGGGGCAGGACGCGGAGGTTAACAGTAAATGGGCATGATGAATCTTACTGAAGTATGAAAATGTTTTAAAACTGATTTATAGTAATGGCTGCACAACTTGTTAAATTTACAAAAAGATCACTGAATTGTACACTTGAAACAGGTGAATTATATGATGTGTGAAACATATGTAAATAAAGTTATAAACAACAAAAACAATAACAACTAGGAGTATGTGATATAACTAACAAAGCTACAGCATAGGACAAGTGACAAGGAGGGAAATAACAAAGGAAAGCCCACAGGGTCGGTGATGTCAAAAAGCAAATGAGTGTAAGAACTGCCTTTCTGCAGCACTGGAGGCTTGAGATGCCAGTGGCTGCTGGCCAATCTATGGGAAGCTTCCAAGTGAGGTGGCATGGGGACCAGAAACAGAGGGTCATGCAACCAAAGGAGCAAGTCCAAAAGTAGTTGCCTGTGCCTCAGAGGCACACTTCCACGCTGGCCAACAACGCTTTACCTAGAGAAGGAAAGGAAGGGGCTGGATCAGGCGAGGGGCTGCATGCTCTGGTGCCTGCCTGACAAGAGGACCACAAACCCACTGCTGGAGGGAACGCTATTTCCTTTGAGGGGATTTCTCCTCCACTCTCAGAGGGAATAGGATTAATACTTCCTGCTCCTCTCTACTCCCTTGTTGGGGAGTAGAGTGACTTCTCTGAGCCAGACACTGCCTAGCCCTGCCTCTTGCTCACTCACTTTCCTTCTCTGGGGCTAACTTGCCGACAAAGAGAGGTGACCTCCTCTCTGTCTCCTCCTCCGTGAGGTGAGCTCATCTGAGCAGTCCTCACCCTGCCTTTGCCTCTGCCCCTGCCTAGGGGAGAGGACTGTAGTTCTCTACATGCTCTGATTCTGACTGGCTCCATAAGCTCAATTCCTGGAGTAAGTTATACGAAGCTCCATTTTGGCCTTCTATACCATGCTGTGGTTGCTAATTAGATACTGCATTTTAATTCCCACCTGGCTTGAGTGCACCTCTTAACTAACTCAGATCAAGGGTGTGGGGAGTGTGAATAATCAGGCTTTCTTAGAACACCAACCCCCCACCAAATCAAATTCACTCACCACTGTCCTCTGCGATCTGCCATACCTGCAGGGAACAACCTGGACGGCCACTGGTAACCAGCAACCTATTCAGGATGGATAGGGAATTTTAGTCCAGACCACAGGGAGCTCACCCCCTCTCCCCTCACCCAGCCTTTCCCTCTCCTGCCCACTCAGTTTGGGATTCCTACACTCCCCTTCATCAGGAAATCTTACTGCTAGCAGGGATCATCCACCTTCATTTAACAGATGAGGGGCACGCTTCAGGGATAGGCCCACAGCTCAGAGAGTCCATAGCAGAGCTGGGACTGAGCCCAGGCCAACATGTGTCATGCTGCTCCACCTAGAGAAGACACTCAGTGTGGAGTCTGGACTCACAACCCTGACCCAGAGACTCTCAGTCTCTCCCAACTGAGCTATCACCAATTACCTATCAACAGCTCTGAGAAATTAAGCATATCCTTCTAGCCTATATCGATTCCCTGAAGAAACTCCAGTCAAAAGGGCTGTGATGGACAGCAATGATTTCTTTGTATTCCAAAATCTGTGTGTCTGTTCATGCGGGCACTCACCTGTGCATGGGCGGGGGTGGGGGGTGGAGGTGGAGTTGGTTACTGGTGATAAAGAGGCAGGAGAACCCTGAGCATTTCCAGCCACCCCTTCCTGAATGGAAGGTCTGGGATACAGAGCTGAACCATACCTGGTCTCTGGCACATGCTTTAGATCAAAGACAGGTTTGTCTGAAAATCCTCCATGGCACACCTTGAAATCTCTTTCTGGGAACAAGCCCTAAAATACAAAGGTTTGGCCAATCAGATAGAGCCTGCTCTTCAAAGGAATGTTTCTAGGTAAGATGCCAGATCCCGGCCTGGCAGGAGGGCATGCAAGCTGCTCAGCTGGCAACAGATGCTTCTCTCTGCAAGGCCTTCGGGTGTGGCTATTTGTAAATGATGGTCTCATCTGGAGCCTACACATCCAAAACCCTTCTCACAACATTTCACTAGCCCCTTTCACTATGGCATAAACCTTAGACTCTAGGCCTTCTTAGTGGAGTCACAGAGGCTTAACAGCTTCATCAAAGAAAGCTGGGATATATTAGCCAACTAATACATCCTGGAAACAATATCATGTTCCCTGTATCACTCCTGCATTTTCACCCTAACCTTGTCAGGGACTACTTCCCCACAGCTTCTAACCTTGCTCAAGCCTCTCTATCTTTTGGAAACCCTCCCTCAAATCTCTGTTTCCTACCTAGTTACTGCACTAGCTTCTTCCCTACCTACATTTTCTGACTCCATTTCCTTCTCTTTTTCAGTCTTTTGCCCTGACCATGCCATCAAAAATGTTCTGGCAAAGGTCAGTGGGGCTTCCAAGTCTAATGGATGAACAGTTCAATCCTCATCTAAATGATTTTACAGCAGCATTAAACAGCTACCCACTCTTTTCTTCTTGACATGTTCTCTTAAACACTGACCTTTTCTGAGACTCCTTCTACTTCAGAGACTGGCCCTTTTCAGTATTCCTTGTGAGTTCATCTTCCTCTAACATCCCTTAAATGTGTTCCCTGGTGTTCTGTCTTTGGCCGCCTTCTCTTCTTAATCCTTATATACTACCCATTCATCCTAGGTGATCTTACCCATTCTAGGGGCTTCAACTACCCTCTATACCCTAATGGCTCCCTAAATCTATGTTTGATAAAGTACAATTAACCTCTTCCTCCAGTAATCCTCTGTGAACCACCAGCATTCTCTAACATTTATCTCTGTGTGTATTTGCCTCCCTCAGGCTGTAAGGGCAAGACTGTTCTTTGTCTCTCTCTCCCTAGTACTCAGGACAATGCCTGGCAGATAACAGGAGCTCCATAAATGTTTAATAAACAAATAAAAGTTGACACATATACTTAGCATTTACATTCGAGTTACCTGGTTCTCCTTCACAGAAAGTCTGAGAGGTAATATCAGATGAAGAATCTCATTTTTTTTCAGGCTTTCATAGCCAGCAACAAAGACTCCTGTAGATAAAAGCAGAAGTAGCTGTGACAAACTGCTAGAAACATTCTGGACCATGGCTGGGTCTAGAAACTCCGACCAAATCCCCCAAAGCAAGGATAAATGTCTCCCCTATTAGAATTCAGCCTTGGATTAGGGAATGGAAGAGATCCTAACAAGAGGCATATAAAGGCTAATGAGGCACTAAATTGCTACAAGTGACCAAGAGGCCCTCAGGCTCCCAGAAGAGTGGGTTGGGTTCTTCTGGACTGAGCCCCCAACTCCCAGCCTGAGAAGTGGGACTCCATCTCCTTCAGGGCCAGGCAAGGCACATCACCTTTGTCATCAATCCATTCAAGGACTCGAGTGGCTCCTGAGAGGTCAAATGCATGGAAATCCCCGTACCTGCATTATAGGGACAAAGTCACACGGTTTATGTCACTTTACAGTCAAAGAACTCTGAGATAGCAGCATGGTTTGGTTAGTTAAGAGCGTAGGCTCTGGAGTCCGGCAGACCTGGAACCAATGAATCTGGTTTTGCATTACCCCCTGTGTGACTGGGAACAGGTCAGTCATTTAATCTGCCTAAAACTCGGTCCCCGTCTGTAAAATGGTATTCTTTTTAAAAATAATACCCAGACTTCCCAGAGCTGATGTGAGAAATCAGTGACATTAACCAGTGTTCAGGGTTTAACTCGAGACTGGCGCAAAACAATTGGTCACTTGTTATTTTTATCCTTCACAAACGCTGCTTCTACTAGTTCCTTGCGCAACCTGAGCACACACGAAGGTGTCATTTTCCAGAAGCCGGAGATAAGGCCTAGGCGGAATCCCGCATCGGCCTAGCCTCGCGGCTACCGCGGATTCAACCCACACCACGTTTCCCTGTGCCTCCGCCCCGCGCCCATTCGCCCTCCAGACCAGCTCCGGGCCCGAACCCCGCCTCCCAGCTCCACATGATTTACAAGCGCAGGGACTTCACGAGCCAGTCCTCGCTGGCCTCCATAGCAACGGTCGCTTCCGGCGCCCCGCTTCCGCTTCTGAACCTTCCTGAGAGGCGCGGACCTCTCGCGAGGAGTGGGAGCGGCCTGCTTGGGGCCGGTGGGCGTGGCCTCCCAGAAGTAGGTGGGGCGTTGAGTTGCGAGAGCGCGGCGGATGCTCTGCGCCCTTGTCAGGCAAGGTCTGTGACTATAGGGCAAAAGCTCCGAGAAAAATGACGTAGACTCAGGGATTCCCAGGATGTCAGCTCCGGGCGGGGCCCAAGTACCATCTACTTGTCCGTTTTAAGACCAGGTATCTTCAGCCCACAGAGGGGGAATCCCAAGGCTAAGGTTGCCTGACAAAGTAGTTAAAATTCGAATTTCAAATAACGAATAATTTTTGGTGTAAGACACCCCAAATGTTTGCTAAATCTGGCAACCCTACCCAAGGCCAGAGAGTAAGTTAGCGGAAAGCGGGTCTGGATCCTAACTCTGTTCTTTCCCCTGGATGCGCTGGGCACGCCCCGTAAAGTTTGGCGTGAGGATGAAATAGATGAGGTATGTGAAGCCCGTAGTATACTGTAGGGAGCCCCATTTCGCCGGCAAGGAAGCAGGTCAGAGACTTGCCTGCGCCAGTAGATGGCAGACCTAAGAGTAGAACCCAGCTCGTGGCACAGGACCTGGCATGCAACAGGCGTTGAAGTATGGGCTCTTTGAATGAGTGAATGAGTTAAGAGTCCAGAGTCAGTGCTAGGCTGGTGCCATGGAGTGTTCTGGGCTTTTTGGAGCCAGCCCATCTCACTGAACACCCGACCCTTCAGTCCCCTTTCCCTCTCATTCCCTCAAACTCGGCTGGAAAGAGAGGACCAGACATTCTATATAAATAGCAGGGTTTTATTCACAACTTCAACAGGGAAGCAAGAAATACAGCAGGAACATCATTTGCATCTGCACTGGAGATATTCCTGGAGACTCCAACCAGAAATCACAGTAACGGAGTTACAGAGATCTGATCCCAGGATCTACATCCAGGTGGGCCATCTCCAGGGTCCCATCAAGCACCTTCCCTGGGTGGGCACAATCTAAGCTGCGGCGTTGTGCCTGCCCCATTATTTGCATCACTTCTGCAGTATGTGCACCAGCAGTCTCCTGTACTGAAGGGAAACACACAAAGGAATTGACCTGGGGATGGCGACAAAGGATAGGGGCATACTGCCATCCCTAAGTGCTATGCATCTGCAGAGGTGGGCAGGGGCAGGCTCTTAGCTGAAGCAGGTCTCCCCCTACCTTTCTCCCCACAGGGCCTGGGAAGGCTCAGGGGCAGTGGTTTTCTCAGAATAACAGCCCCGATCTCACAGGATGGTCATAACAATCAAAGGAAATCGTGGAAGTCCAGTAGTGCCTGGCACTGGCCCAGTGTCCAGGCCTTCACTCCCTGCTCCCAGCTCTGCCCCTAACCTCACTTCTGAAGTCCCACACCCCAGGGTTAGGTACTGCTTCCTCTGAGAATCTCAAGTAGGTCTGCATGCTTCAGGCCTTCAAGACCAACGGCCCTAGAGGTGCTGTTGTCTCCTTTCAGGCTCGGTCAACCCAAGCTCCTGACCCTTACATTTGAGGTCCCCAGGGGCGGGAGGTTCTGTGCATCAGGAGGGTAATGGATGTCGGATGAGGCTGGACTTGGTCTTCTCTAGGGAATCCCCTTCCTCCTGTACTTTCAAAATATATGCACTCTATGCTAGGCATAATGGGGGATACAAAGGTGAGCCAGCAATAGGTGCTGCCAGGGTAGGAGTGAACTTGGTTCCATTAGCACCATGCTGACCAAGTGACATAAATGCTCCCATTAATGGGAAGTGGACACCACTATTATCCGTTTTATGGATGAGGAAGAGGAGGTTTGGAAAGATTAAATGACGTTTCTAAGGTCACATAACTAGTAAGTGGCAGCAGTGGGCTATGGGCCCAGCAAGAGGTCACCAGAGCCCACATTCATTACCACACTGCCTTCAGCACACAGCAAGTACCAGGGAGAGAGGTGGGCAATGGCGACAGCATCAGGAGCAAGAAACAGAGGGGCTGCTGCTCTGCCAGGCTAATTCACAACCAAGGGTGATTTTGCCCCCCGCCCCCGGTGGGGGGACATTTGGCGATGTCTACAGACATTTTCGGTTGTCTCAAATGAAGGGAGAGGAGGGTACTACTGCATCTAGTGGATAGAGACCAGTGATGCTGCTATACATCCTACAGTGCATAGGCCAGCCCCCCA
The DNA here is from genome assembly GCF_000243295.1 of Trichechus manatus latirostris. Classification (NCBI taxonomy): domain Eukaryota; kingdom Metazoa; phylum Chordata; class Mammalia; order Sirenia; family Trichechidae; genus Trichechus; species Trichechus manatus. The sequence goes on from NW_004443945.1 coordinate 4,286,984, forward strand.
CAACACAGAATTACCCAGCCTAGAATGTCAAGAGTGCCGAGACTGAGGACCCTGCCATAGGTCACTGAGGCAGCACGGCTGAACAGGAAGAGCAAGGCCAAGGGGAACAGTCTGGGCTCTCTCTTGGCCATGAACCACTAACTCACTCTTCTCCTTAGAGTCCCAGCTCTGGCCAGAAGCACAAAGAAGACCTGGCAAAGGTGAACTTGGTTAATGCAGGGAGTGGGGGGACAGCTGGGGTAGGGTAAGATTGTATGGACTGGGGGAGGAAGGTCCTGTTGCAACAGGCTGGATAATCCTTGGCTGTGACTTCAAACTGGTGATTGGATCGAGTTGCTCCATGGGGTTTGCTGAGGAGGTCAGCTTTCTTTCTTTGGAATCCTTCCCCTCTGAGCCCTGGGTCACAGGGAGAGCCCGGAACCCTGGCTTTCTGGGGTCCACACCCATCATGCCCAGGGCAGTCACACTCTAAACCTAATGCTTGGTGGTTATTCACCCTATGCTGGATCCATGGTCAGCCCTGGCTGAGGCTCTCTTGGGCATGTGGTGGGGGCCTGGCTCACCTGGGTGCGGGGTCCTGGGCCACCAAGGCTCATGCCCAGGGCTTTCTTTAACAGGAGGATCCTGAGAAGATCATGACTCAGCTGCAGTCTCTGGTCTCTCAGGGAGATGTGGGGTGCAGCTCCCAATGGCGATAGGCTGGGGGGCTCCGAGCTTTTCTTGCCCATGAAGTGACCTGGAATGGAGGTGCCAAGGTACAAGGAAGTCAGGGAGCAGGACCCCACCCCAGTGGGAAAGCTCATCTCTCCCATGCTTCAGTTGTCATGCCAGGAAGAGGCATGGCCTTCTTCCTGCTCCTCATCAAGGAGCCACAAAGACCCCTCAGTGGCGGCAAAGCCTGCACACCTCAGCTTTTCCTGAAAAGGAGTAGGAGTGGAGAGGATGGCACAGCTGGAAGGAGGGTGGGATGGCCCAAGGCCAGGGAGAAACCCTCCCAGTTGTGCTGCCTGCACAGTGGAGAATGAACGGAGAATGAGGAGGTGCCTGGAAGGTGGAGGTGCAGAGAGAAGACACAGGAGAGATTCAAAGAAGATGCAGCACTCAGAGAACCTTGCCTAAGGGAACGAAGGGGCACCAGCCGGCAGTCAGGTCTAGGATCTAGAGCCAGCTCTGCCTTAAACTTAGCCAAGTCACTGATCAGTCTGGGTCTCACTGCCCCATCGACTGAATTAGATAAACCTCAGGGTGCCCACCTGCACGGATGTCCAGGGCTGAGGAGTGGCTAGAGGGATGGTAAGGAAAGTGGGGTCAGAGCAGGGTGAGGCAGGACGCTCGCCCAGGTCCCCAAGGACTTACCGGTGGCCCAGAGGTTGCCCCGCGGGTGCACTCGGATCTTGCTGGCTAGGCTGCGGGGCTCAGGGAGGTCCCAGCTGAGCGGCGCAGCGCCGGCGGCGAGCAGAAAGAAGAGCAGAAGACCTCCGAGCAACCGAGCCCCCCTCGCTCGCTGGGCCATGGCTGTCCCCTGGCCGCTCGGCGCGCTTCCCAGCCGCTGGAGTGACCGGCGCGTGCCTTCCCTGCTTTTAAAGCAGCGCCTCGGGGGCGGAGCCTGCCCCGCGTGTAGCTGGAGCTCCAGCGCCGCCCGCGCAGGTACCCTCCCAGCCCCGCAAGCCCTTCGACTGGCTTTTCTCTTTCAGAGGCTCGACACCCTTGGAGGGTCCGTCCGGGAGGCTGCGGGCCTCCACAGACCTACACATCCGCACGTCGGCCCCACAACGTGGGCACCACCAACTTTAGGTAAGCGCCAGCCAGCGGGCAAAGAGGTCCCCGACCCTTCTCGCCACTCCCACCAAGCTTCGGCCCACAGTACTGTAGTTGCTCCACCTCTTTGAGCCCCTCTTCAGAGGGTAAAAATGGGGGTGAGGAGCCTTCCTCTGGCGTAACCATGTCGCTTTGACGTGCCCTGCAAGGTGCCAGGCATCCAAGGCGCTCCAGGAAATTCCCCTCAACCCCTCGGGGGAATCTGACCGTGTTCACCCGGTCCTTTGCCCTCTCACTGGCAGCACTCACCAGGTCACATGGAAATCGCCCACAGTAGGTGCTGCGGTGGGACTATGGCATGATGGATGGTGGAATAAGGAGCCCCTACCAGGAGCCGTGGAACATCCACCTCCTGGTAGGGAGAGCCTGGCCTGTCAGTTGGGCAGCAGGCAGATCTTTTCTCAGTCAGGGGAGCGGAGGGAGCACAGGAACCTACACACAAGCTGTGTGACCTTGTTAGACCTCAGCTGTAACATGAGAATAACTATGTTACCCTATTTTATTTTTTAATTTTTACTCTGCTTTAAGTGAAAGTTTACAGTTCAAGTCAGTTTCTCATACAAGAATTTATACACATACTGCTATGTGACCCTAGCTGCTCTCCCTATACTGTGACAGCACACTCCTTTTTACCCTTGATTTCCGGTGTCCATTCAACCAGCTCCTGCCCCTTTCTCCCTTATCATCTCTCCTTGGGACAAGAGCTGCCCATTTAGTCTCATGCATCTACTTGAGCTAAGAAGCACACTCTTCACGAGTATCATTTTATGTCTTATAGTCAAGCCTAATTTTGGTCTGAAGAGTTGGCTTCGGGAATGGTTTCAGTTCTGCCTTGCCCTATTTTAAAATAACTTTGTTGTGTGCTGATTCCGACTCATAGTGACCCTATAGGACAGAGTAGAACTGCCCCATAGGATTTCCAAGGAGGGCTGGTGGATTGAACTGCCAGCCTTTTGGTTAGCAGCCTGAGCTCTTAACTACTTCACCACCAGGGCTCCATAATAACTTTACATTTTTTAAGCACTATTATTCTGTGACCAGAAACAGCAATCCCAAGGACCTGCTCTCACACTCAGCACTCTGTCCTCCTCTCAAGGAGCTGTTTGGACTTGTCTTGGGAAGCAACAACTTTTGGATCAATCGCATCACTTAATGAGCAAGGGAAGATGCTGTGCTCCAGAATAATATTTATTTTTTTCTTAAACATTTACCGACCACCAATGTTCACAGCACTATGCTAGGCACAGGAGGCAGGGAGACAACGATGACCCCTCAGTTCCAAGACAGTTTACTACCTCATTGGAGAGACAGACCTGGTACACAAAGGAGCAAATGATGGAGGAATCGGCTGCAGACCAACCTGGGCTCTGACGCCCTGACTGGAACACTAGACAGTGTGGTTGTGGTGGAACCCACTGCCCAGTCTGGCTCAACAGTGACTCTTGCTATTATTACTCTTCCATGCATCTAGCTCAGCAAGCCCTGCTAGCTCTATGGATCGGCATCTTGAAAGGGAAAATTTACACGAGAAGCTGGTTGTCATGCTGAGCTTCTGGGAGCATGACACACAGGACAGGGACACTCCATTTCTGGCTCTGGCTTTTTCCCAAATCTCCTTGCTTCTCATCCCCCACCCTGGCATTTACACCTCTCTGCTTCCTTGACACTGTTTAGCCACAGTGTTCAGATATAGCTCTTATCACCTTCCCGTAATAATCATTCCCTTTGCAATCCCCTCCCTCTCCTCTGCATCCATCACACACCCATCCTGTTTCCCCTGGTCCATGGATGTAGAAATTAGTGGGAACATACAGGAGCTGGTATTTATTGAGTGATGCCTTATCTAATGCTTGAAGGAACCTTATAAAGTAGGTTAAGCTCTCCTCATCTTATAGGCAAGGAAGCAGGCTCACAGAGGTTGTCACCTTCCTGGACATCACACAGTAATGGAGCTAAAATCAGAGTCCATGTCTGTCTGGACCACAGTGCCCAGAGGCCCCCCAAGGTCATGCAGGGCAGACGCAGCTCTTCCTGAGCCACACTCACTCCTCTTTTACTATTCCAAGTTTAAACATCAAGTTGCTCCAGATTTCTCAGGAGGGAGAGGGGGTGGGTACTGCATTTGGAGTTTCACGTCTCTTCTGCAGGTGAACCCTGGCACTTTGGGTTCTGCTCTGGCAAGTTTATTTATACTTAAGCCAGACTCCTCTGACACAGCCTGGGGTTCACAGCTCCAACCAAAGCTCTAAGGGACTGACCTCAGCTGCCCTTGGGATTGTTTGTCAGCCTAGCACAGGCAACAAGGGTGCTCTGAGGACTCTGCAGAAAGAGGCAGGTGGGTAGCTACATAGTCAGCTATGAAACATGTCCACAGAGAAAGGAGCCCTAGGTATGCCTCCCAGGAAAAAGGGAGGCATAGCAGAGAGGGTGGCTTGCCCAAGACAGCATTTCCAAGCCATCTCCCAGGGAGTGCTAGGCTCTGAGTTTAGAAAGAGAGGACCTCAACTGCCGCCTGCCTGTACCCCAAGTGCATTCTGATGGCAAGAGAAGCCCAAAGGGCTCCATCCGCTGGGAAAGACTGGCAGTGAATCACGTGGAGGGGCGGGGGGTTGAGGGGAGCTCTTCAGCACTCACTCTTGATCCCTGCCAGGACTCTACAGCATTCAAGGACATCCACAGAAAATGTAGAACAGATCCATAGGACAATCCAAAAAGTGACTAAGGGTAAAAGATACATAGCAAATCTTGTCATAACCAACACCAACAAAACATTTAAACTGTTTGCACCATTTTTTTAAATCAAAAATTGCTTGAAATAAAGGATTTATGTTTTTGCTTATTTTCATTAGATTGGAATTAATTACAGTAACACCTCTTCACAACTGAATCTTTGTTGTTGTTATTTGTTTTCCAAAAGCACTCTTGCATGCATGTTCCTTTGATCCTCAACATTGCTCTGATGTAGTAGACTGGTATGATGCCCATTTCACAGATGAGTTACCTCAAGAACAAAGGAAGTAAGTTGCCAGGAAGCTAAACGGAGAAAATCAGATTGGGTACTTCAAATACATTAAATGTACCAAGGATGTTAATCTATAAAGCATAAATTTACATTAGACATAAATGAGCCTAGAGAAAATGAATGAAAACAAACACTAGAGTTGTTCACAACAGGATGGTATAAAATCTCAATCCTGGCAAACCTTTGAGCACAAACCAGAGATCTTCATCTGTAAGGAGGCTGGTGGGGGTATGGAGAGAGAAATATCCTGGGCTATTCTAGGTGCTGCCCTTTGGTTCCTGGATGGGCAAGGAGCTACAGAGTCAGGAAAACAGCAGAATCTTTGAGGGAAGAGGAAAGGAAAATCAGGGATATTTAATACAATTTCCCAAAGTCTGATGGAACACATAGGGGTTATGAGGACATTAACCATAAAGAAGGAAATCCTTCAGAAACTAAAATTGCCAAAACACGAAATTTTTTTTTAAAGGCAATTTTGAAAAAAAGAGAAAATACCTATATCTAATGAGGAAGTAGGTCCCTGGATGTCATAAATGGTTTGCTCTCAGCTACTAATCGAAAGGTTGGCAGTTCAAATCCATCATCAGAGGTGCCATGGAAGAAAGGCCTGTGATCCTCTTCCATAAAATTACAGCCACTGAAAACCCTATTGAGTGCAGGTTTACTCTGAAACACGTGGGGTCACATGAGTCAGAAGTGACTTGACAGCAGTGGGTTTGGCTTTAATGAGGAAGTGATGACCATCCTAAAAGTGGCTAAGAAAACTAAGCAGCTACTACTCAGCTAAATGGCGCAGGTATTCAGGGAAGCTACGAAAACCTAAGAAAGTGAGAAGGCTTAGGTCCAGCATTCACAATTATTTGGGTGTGATATTCATGTACCTCAGAGGACCTTTCAATAACTGTAATCAATACTCTCGAAACTCCAAAGACGTTTAAATGTTTCCGAATTTGATTGAGAATCTCACTATTTCTAGGAGATTTATTAATCTGAGCAAATCTGAGGAATAAAAACCTAGAGCCTCTAAGGGAGAATTCCCGAAGGCTTTGCAAGTGTAGGGCTAGACTTTATGAAGGCAGAAAGACTGGTCATGACACCCAGCATTGTGCATGGTAAAAGCAACAGACTTGAGTTCTGGCTCTGCCATACATAGACCCTGAAACCTTGGGCAAATCCCTTAACGTCTCCTGGTTTTTCTCTTTTGTAAAAAGGTTACTCTGAGGACTAAATGAGAGAAAGTAAAAGTTCGTTGTAAATTGTGAAGCACTTAGTAGAGCATCTGGCACATCCTAAATACTCAATATTATTAGCACTGGATCCTAGGGAAAGTAATGCCTGCTTTAAACCTGAAGACCATGACAGAGAAAAAGCATTCCCTGGATAGCAGGTAAGGCTGTGGTGTATACACAACAGTGCTGGGCCCAGCACAATACCTATTACATCGTGAGTAACTTTAGAGAAACTAAAATGCCAGCACATCTACCTCAACTCTTGATCAATTCCAAAACAGAGTTCTACACAACATTCTCTTGTTTGGCTTAAGTAAGTTGTCAGGCTGATAGTGTTGATCAAAGCTTGATGCTATCTGATTTACTTGCCTGATAAAAGTCTTGAGTACATATTCTTCTAACTACACTCCTTGAATTAAAGCTGGAATCAAGCTTACCAATCCAAATACGGTGGCCAATTAAAGTAAGGGTTCTAGAGAAATGATTCTTAATTAAGTAGGTAGCATTCCAGAATCTCCTAAGATTGGCAGGTCAGGAATATAGCATTTGAAAGTCATATTCAATATAATAATAACATAACTTTATATGGGAGAGGAGTAACTATCGTTTTTATAATGCAAACTTAAGAAAATGCAAGATAAAATATTCTTGGCTGGTGAGGATAAGAGGGAGGGTATTATGGACCTGTGGGTGGGTGGGGGGAGGTGAGGGGGAGTGTCAGAATGGAGAGGAGGTATGAGATTTTTATGTTTCTTAAAAGGGACCATGAGTTTAAAAGAATAAGGTACATTGTTCTGTAGGAAAGCTGGTCTTTTTATGAGGTGAACCACATCTACTAATTACCAGGACTCTTCACTTAAGTCAAAATCTGGCTTTAGACACACACTTCAATTGTTTATTCTCTTTAGAGAGAGTTCTTCAGAACTCTGAACCCAACTCCTCTGGAATATTGCTCATTATAAGCAGAATTTGGTTAAGAACACAAAACCCAGTCAAGGTGGCTTAACTACTGAAACTCCACAGGGCTTCATGACTAGGCAGTCTCCCATGGACTGTCGGCACTGCATTACAGGGGCTTTGAAAAAGTATTTAAAGTTTACACTTACTACATTTATTCCCCATTATGTATCTAGACTTCAGGCTCTTACACTGCTTAAAGTTAGAAGTTATATGGATGTTAAGTTTTTTTGTTAAGTGGTCATGGTAGAGGCTCAGTGACATCTGGTTTAAAGACTGGTCCATCTAAAATTATGAAGTAGAACTTGCTGGGCTCAACAACCCATCCTTGTGCTGCAGCAGATCCACGGTTTTTTTTTAAACTAAGGAAAATCATTGCTCTGCTCTTCAGCCCTTATATTCAGAAACATGAACTACTCCTCAACGTGTTAAAACTGTCAACTCTGCCTCTCTAAACCCAAAAACCAAACCCACTGCTGTCAAGTCGATTCTGACTCATAGAGACCCTGTAGGGTTTCCAAGGCTGTACATCTTTACGGAAGCAGACTGCCACATCTTTCTCCTGCCGAGTGGCCGGTGGGTTCAAACCACTGACCTTTTGGTTAGCAGCTGAATGCTTTAACCACTGTGCCACCAGGCTCCTAACTCTGCCTCTAGTGCCTATTAAAGTATGTCGCCAAGAAAGTATCCACAGCCTTGTCAGTAATATTTATAGAAGAGACTGCTTGAAGGAAGCATGGCCCTGCAGAGCTCGGGCTCTTTGCAGTTTCTGCCAAACTATGACTACACTTAAGAACATCCTCTGAAGTAGCTCTATGAAAATCATTAGGCTAGTTACTGTTAAGGATAACTGCACAACATCACACAGTGCTTTTACAATGAGTTCCCAGAAATGTCTTGGTCCTTGGTTACTGTCATGGACTGAACTGTGTCCCCAAAAATATCTGTCAACTTGGCTGGGTCATGATTCCCAGTATTGTATGATTGTGTAATCTGATGTGATTTCCTTCTGTGCTGTAAACTCTATCACTATGAGGTTATATGTGTTGTAAATTCTATCACTGTGATGAGGTTATACTGATAAAGTTTACAAGATTAGATAGTGTCTTAATCCAATCTCTTGAGATATAAAAGAGAGAAGTGAGCAGAGACACATGGGAACCTCATACCACCAAGAAAGCAGTGCCAGGAGCAGAACACGTCCTTTGGACCTGAGGTTCCTGCACAGAGAAGCTCCCAGACCAAGAGAAGATTGATGACACGGACCTTCCTCCAGAGCCGACAGAGAAAGGGTTCCCTTGGAGCTGATGCCCTGAATTTGGACTTGCAGCCTACTGGACTGTGAGAGAATAAATTTCTCTTTGTTAAAGCCATCCATTTGTGGTATTCGTTACAGCAGCACTAGATGACTAAGACAGAATTTGGTACTGAGATAGTGGGGTGCTGCTCTAACAGATACCTAAAATGTGGAAGTGATTTTGAAACTGTGAATGGATACAGGTGTGGCAGTGGCAGAGGACCAGCAGCAGCAGAGAACCTGCAGCAGCAGAGAAGGGGCAGTGGCAGAGAACCAGCAACAGCAGAACCAGGAAACCAGTGTGACACAGCACTGGAGCCGACCCACGGAGCGAGAGCTGAGTGCCTGTGCACTGGAGGCTTCCTGGTGGAGTGGGGTGCTTCTGGGAACTTATTGGTGGAGCTACCCAGCTTTGGAACACTTGCCCCAGCAGGGCAGATGCGAGCATGAGGCCTGAGGGCCAAGGGGCCACAGGAAGCAGAAGCTGAAGAGACAAGAACACAAGAAGCCAAGCTGCCTCAGTCTCAAAAGGTATGGCCATCACCTCAGGGGCTTCAAAGGGTGGAGCCATGGCCTCTGGTGTTTCTAAGGGTGGAGTTGTCACTCCAATGGACTAGGAGAATGGTGCGCCTGAAGCAGAGTGAGCAGAGTTGCTGTCCCAGTGGGCCCGGAAGGTGGAGCTGAAGCCCAGGGCCAAGGGGCCTCCACTCAGAATCCGGAGACTGTGGCCAACACCTAGAATCTGGAGGGCAGGGCTTTGTGTGAATGGTCTCAGAGAAGAGATTATTTTCAAAGCCTTGAGGGCTAATGTAATGTGTTCTGCTGATTTGCTTGGTGCCTGTTATCCCTTCTTCTCCTCCAGTTTCCCCCATTTGTAATGGAAATGTCTAGCTTGTGCCTATTCGGCCATTGTACCTTTGGAAGCAGATAACTTGTATTCTAGATTTCACAGATGAAGAGGAATTTTTGGAATTTGGACTTGGAGTTAAGACTTTTGCTGTGATATGATTAGATGAGTATATTTTTCGTGTTGCAAGGACATGAATTTTTGGGGGCCAAAGGGGTGGAGTGTCACTTGTGGTATTTCTGTTATAGCAGCACTAGATGACCAAGACAGTTACCATGAAAAGCTTTTGGGTTTTTTCTCCTTTTATTTTATGCCCATTCCATAAAGCATAGAAATGCCTATTTCCCTCTTTGCAATAGCTGCTAAGGAACCGAGAGCCAAAGCTATGGATCTCCTATAGTGGACCACAGAACCTTTTGACGTGTCGGCAGTGGGTTTGGTTTTTTGGGTACTAGCCTTACCTCTGATTTTATCCTTTTCTCCTCCCACTTATTTCACTCCCCAGCCCTGAATTCAATTATTTTTATATTTTATCATATAGTACTGAGTGTATCTTTACAAGCCACCCCAAATCCTTTTTGGAACAAGGCAAGGTATAAATAAGTCTAAAATGTGCAGAGCATTGTGATAGGGACTAGGGAATATGTATGCAAGGATGAATCAGAAGCTGGTCTTGTCTTAATGCCTTCAAGGAGCTGGCCTGGTAGGGGAGAGGGACACATGTCAGATAAACCCCTCTGAGGGCAATGTTAGAGAGAAGCATGAAGAAAGTACAGGGCAGCACGAGAAGGAAGTACCATGCACTTGAAAGCTTAATCAAGAGTAGGAAGTGCCCCGCTTTGGGCTCCCTGTGCAGCTCTCTATCAGTTACCATTCTATGTGAAAAAAATTTGTTTACACATGCTGCTCCTGTTAAGGCACTGAGTTCCTGGCTGAAAAGGATCGGACCTTACTTACCTTTGCATCACCAGGGCCTAGCCCAAAATCTGGCACAAGAGTAAAGGGTAAATCAGTGTCTGCTAGACGAGAAAGCCTTTAGAAGGTAGGGAAGCGAGCAAGCATTCCAGGCAGAGCAACCAGCGTAAGGACTAGATGACTGTACAGTGAGACCAATGTCAAAGGTACAAAGATGTAGGGACTTGTGAGCTGAGGCTGGAAACATCCTGAGAGCCCAGAATGCTACATGACACTCAGAAGGCAATGTCCTCACTGTTTTTTGGCAACCCTGATCATTCTATAACCCTTCCTGGTTATACAACATTCTTTCTACATCCAGACTCCCGATAAGTCGTGTGAAGAGTAGTGTTTGTTGTTCTAGTCCTAAAAGCCTACTTGATAACAGCTATAGTTCTAATGAGGTAAAATAGTGACAAAGATATAGCTAGCCAGACAGCAGTCTGAACAGGCTGTCCCCCCGACTGAATGGGTATCTTGAGGAAGGTCGGCAATCCACTGAAGCAGCTAAAATCAGTTGGATCATCTCTGAAGCTCAACAGAGTGACAATACCATAACAAGGGTACCCTAAAATGCTGCAATAGCCCCCCTTGCCATGTTCCAAGGGCTACATTTTAGACTTGGTAAACACTTATATAAATTACCAAGAAATTCACTCAAGGGTGACAGAGCTTTTATTCCAAACCTAGCCTCTCTGAGAGAAGTGTGTGACTCCCCAAGAAAAGTAACAAAAGCCAGTACATCTCACATCAAGAGATAGAACAGAGGAAGAGTCCAAAGACACACACACACACACAAAAACAGGATCAACATAAGAAAATCTGGGAGGGGCTCATGCAACTAAAATGGAACCACAGAGCGATAAAAGTTTTAGATTCAAATTTGACAAGCCCAAGATAACATACTTACTAAATAACAGAAAAGTACAAATCGCTTTGATGATTCATATGCTGTACCCCAGAATAACAACAACAAGGCTAGCCTAAGTTACTGCCTCTGGATCCAATGCACTGGTTATACCGAACATTTAGTAGAGTGTCTGTAAAATGAGTCTCTGCCCTGAAGGAGCTTACAATCTGGCTGGGGAGCTTGAAGCCATATCCACAAGTTTAGACAAACAACATAAGGCTGAAAACGATGAGTGACAGAGGAAGAACAATTGTTTTGTGAAGAAGAGGAGACTCAGACAAGCAGAAAAGAGAGCGTGAGGAAATAAAAGTGAAAACACCCAGCAGCATGGCACGAGGTTGCCTAACTCTAGCCGAATTCAGTCTGAACGTCACATATAGATAAAAGGGTAGGGTGAACACAAAATTTATGGTCCAAACAAGAGTCACTGCTGAAAGTGAAAGAGACACTAAATATAACTAACAGATGGTAATTGATCTAATCACCACCCATCTGTCAGTGTGTTGTACTATGGTAGCTTGAGTGTTGTTATGATACTGGAAGTTATGCCATGAGTATTTCAAATACAACAGGATTACCAATGGTGGACAGATTTCAGCGGGCCTTCCAGACTAACACAGACTAGGAAGAAAGGCCTGGTGATCTAGTCCCAAAAATTAGCCAGTGAAAACCTTATGGCTCACAGAAGAACACTGACTCGCTTGCTTTGGACACATCATCAGGAGGAATCAATCGCTAGAGGAGGACGTCATGTTTGGTGAAGCAGAGGTCCAGTGAGGGTGAAGGAGACTCTCGGTGACACGGATTGGCACAACAGCTGTAACAATGGACTTGAACATGTTGGCAATCATTAGAAAGATGCAGGACTAGGTACTATTTTGTTCTGTTTCATCCACGTTGAAGTCCATTGTTGTGGCTATTGTGCCGGTCTATCTTTGCCATGAGTCAAAGTCGACTTGACAGCATGTATCTATCTATCTAACTGACCTAAAATAGGCATAGACTAGCACATTACAGGCAAACTGGGACGTATGGTCACCCAAACAACAGGCCAGTATTGAATATGTACTTCTGGATCTAGGTAATGGCAATGAGAATGGAATAATAAATGTAGGACTTGGTAACTGACTAGACATGGTAGGAGAATGAAAAATCTGGGCAAATACTGCTTCATAGAAAATGTGAAATCTGGAGGGGAAGTTTGGGGAAATCATCATGAACTTGAATTTAAAGATGGGGGCAATGAAGTAGAAGTGTTCAGTGGGAACCAAGAGACATGGACTAGAACTGCAAACAGGTGTTTGGAAAAATCATGAAGGGAGTTAATTGCTGGAGTAAGAAGAGTGGGTGAGTAATAGCCAAGAGATAATCCTGTTACCAAACTCTCATTTAATGCGTCATCAGTTCTCACACTCTTCTTCCATTCCCTTCACTCACAGTAATTAAGACCTCCCAATTTCCCACTCACCCTGCCAAACCCCAAAGAGGTTATCATTCCATAAAGCATCAACTTGAACCTTTCTGGTATTTCTTACATTTTCAAAGAGCTTTTCAAATACATTATATTTACTAATAAAATATCTCAGTTTTAAGTTTTCTATTTTAGCATCAAACTAGAAAACATTAAAACTGGAAATACCTCTTCCCACAAACAATGCTTTTTAATTTGAGCTAATAGAGCAGTTCACATCTTTCAAAATTATTTGATAAATTCTTCAGGGAAATTTAGCTGTTGCTTGCAACTAGAGTGTCCAGCAAAGAAGGAAAAATAATACTTTCACAAAAATAGGTGTGAAAATATTAATGTTTTCCCCCCAATGCCTGGCAAGGATTCCTAGCAAACTAGGATCACTGAAGACCATGAGTTCTCAGCCCGGCCAGCACAGCATACTACTCCCCTAGTCATCCTAGAAACGTTGCTACAAAATCAGTCAATACACTGACTTGCTGAGCGTTAACCTTATCCTTTGCAAGTGATTAGGAGGGGAAAAAATGAAGTAGCAATTTTCTGCCGTTCCACACACACGGGGCTGTTCCAGCACTCTCCTTGCCTCACAAGAAAATAAAAGTACTACATAAGCCTCACAGACAGGTTCAAAGAAGCACTTGTTAGCAGTGATTTGCCAAGCTCGTACTCTGTTGAGACCATTAACGGCCCACATCCAAAGTCGGACGGCTAGTTAATGGATTTAGGATGGCACTATTCTCTACAAGGGGAGGCCCTCAGAAGTTCAGTCGCCCCTATTCTCATTCCATTAGCATTACAGTATGGACTGATTTCCACCTCAGTTGAACAAATAATAGAAACTGTTCATTTACCTCAACTGAGAACACTTTGTTTACCTTGGGATTTCACATTAATACAGTAATATAGATGAAGGGTATGTTGTGCTTAAAACACACTGGCTTGCCCTACACTCGTTTCCCTAACTGCCTCGATATTAAAAGAACAACAACAGCACACAACTGGCCTTTGCATTCACTACTTTCTGCTTTGCCTTCTTCCTTTTAGGTCTGTGTTAGGGAAAAGCAAAGCCAAGCACTTAAGAGAGCAGGCTCAGGGACATTAGTTTAAAGAAAACAAGTAAAATGCTTGCCCTCTAGCTCCTTGTCGTGCCTCCTCCAGATGCTAACACACGCTGCCATCGTGCAGGAAAGGCTGAGAATGTCTCAAGCATAGAAAGCGTTATGTGTGTGTACAGCAAAGTGAGATTTTCTGAACTTCCCAGCAACACTAATGGGGTTTATACACATCTGAGTCACACCCTAGTGAAGAATCAATTTTATGACTAAGAGATTGCCTATGAACGTCAGTGGCTACTTTTGCTTTACAAAAACAAAAACAAAACAAACAAAAAAAGATTTGTTAATATGAAGGCAACCTTCTTAGCTGAAGGACTGTTCACACCAAAGCCCAGTATATCCCCAAGGGGTACTAGGAACCAGCACAGAAAGGCACATTTCAGAAGCTGTCCCGACAAACACAGTCAGGGATAAGGGGTTCAATGTGCAAAGTCTTTTATTCAAAATTTTGAAAAGTTAAGACTTATGACCACCTCAGAATAGGCCATTCCCATTATAAGGGGGAGTGGCAGCTTCAAGCTCGCGCAGAGCTGCATTTTCATTTACAGAACTCTGGAGGCACTTCAGAAGTGAAGCTTGGCTTCAAAATACAAACACTGGGGGCTTTGGCTAAACTTTTTAATATAAAAAATTCACTGATGTACAAAAATGTGAAAGTGTGACAATGACAACATATGAAATTCTGTGATTCAAAGTCCCTTGAGTGCACTCCACGGTGCACGTGTACCCACCCACACATACTCTGGCGTGGAAACATAAACTAACGCAAACTGCGCTCCCAAGAAGCACCCAAATGTGTGTTCTCCATTCCACCAATCACAGACCAATATCTACTCCAAACATTCAGTAACAAAAAGTACAGCATCTTCTCAGGAACAGCAAGGTAGACTTCTTACTCTCGATGGACCAGCACAAATAAACCCAGTAAAAAGAGGACTGCATACTAGAAAATAAACACAGAATCACAAGTCAGAGTAGCTCTTAAAAGTTCACTAGTCCCAAGAGTTAATTAATAAACTGAACTTTGTGACCAGGATATATTATTGAACTATCCAATTATTCTCTCATCTTTTAACTGTAATCTATTGAATAGTTTCCAAAATTAAGCAAAAGATCGTATTTTTAATGAAACATATAGTATGAGCTCTTACCTTAAATTTAGGATAGTCATTCATAAGGATCGTCACAATTCCAATGTAAGGAACAAATCTAAAACAAAACAAAACAAAAAATGGTATCACAGAACTTCTTAAGTAGACACTATCATTTACTGAACATTCTCAATCACTTCCATAGAATACTAATTTTCAGTTCACAAAGCCCACTGGCATATACTGTAATGTCATATTTGATCCTTTTAACAGACCATATGATGGGAAAGTTAGGAATATCACTGTCGTGAAGATGAGGAAACAGATGATCATGCCCAAGGTACACGGCTTCTGTGCACCAGAACCAGTACCGCATCTGAGGTCTGAGACCTCTAGCTGGTGAGGCTAATACTACAGGCTGATACAGTGCTAGGAGCTGGGTCTGTTGTCATAACCTTCAGGGAGCTGTCAATCTAGTTGGGGAAACAAGGCAAACAGCCAGAACACTACAAGGTACTTCAGGCTAAGTGCCCAAAAAGTGAAGGTAAGAACTCTATTATGGTACTTAACATTTCACCACCCTCTCATTTTTTAACTACTTGGAATATGGTTTTGGCTGTCTTAATCCTGAAACTTTTTCTAGAATTTTTAATCACCATATGCAGCAGACCAGTCTTAGCCTGCATCTTCCTATACATCTCTACCACATCCTTGCTCTTGAAATCCCTTTCTCCCTGGTTTCTGTAACACAGCACAAAACAGGTTCTCTGTCTCCTTCTTTGGGTACTGCCAAGTTTGTTTCTCTTCCTGGCTGTTTCCTTCCTCTTGCCCCTAAAGTCTGTCTCCCCAAACTAGGTAAGACGACTTGTTAAACAATCTCACAGCATCCAGTATGTGTCCTTTGAAGCTCTTATCACAATTTTAATTAGTTGTACAATTAGCTGTTTAGTCTTTGTCTCTCCTGCTAGACTGTAAGCTCTATAAGGGCTTAAAAATGATTGTTTTTTGTTTTGTCTGTCAGTCTTGTTCCCCACTGTTTCCTCAAGACCACACATAGTGCTTTGCACATAGTAGGCATCCAGGAAATACTGGCTAACTGAATGCCTGGGTCTCCTCTTTTATCCTTCCCTTGGGGATCTCATTTTCTCCCAGGGCTTCAGTTCTCCCCCCAATGCAAAAGACTTTTCCATATTCTAAGAATTCAGGGGGAGAGAGAAAACTAGCGGGTACCATTGATGTGGGAGGAAACGGCGGTTAGCAAATGTACAACTCCTTCTCTTTCTGTCTCTTCTGTTGCTGGACTCTAAAGAGAACGGCGTGACACCGTACTAGGCTAGAGCCTGCCCTAGAAAGGGAGGTCGGGCTGAAGTGGAGGCTGATCTCTGCAGACTTTAAAATAGCCCAGATAGCTTTATTCAGGGCATCCACAACTTCTGCACCATGCCAAAGGCAGCACAAACAGCAGGTACCTCCCACATAGCACCTCCACCATCTAAGCCTTCGGCAAACTTGAAAAATAGAAATTTTGTCTTTGGTACATTTCACTTCCTTTTAAGAACTCCCCTTACTTCCTATTTCCTGTTCTCACCCTTCCCTACCTCTCTCCCTTCTGGCAGCACTACCCAGGCCTGTCTCTCTCTCTCTCTCCCTCCACCCCTAAATTCCCATTTCATAAGTTAGTGTTTCTTAAAACCTGGACTCCTTTTTCAGAATCACTTGGGACAGCTTGGTGAAAATGCAGATTCCTCTATCCCCAGATTTACTAAGCTGGGGAATTCTGGGAGGTGGGGCCCAGGTGATGCTGCTGCACACTCAAGTTCAAGAAGCACAGTTCCAGGGTGGGAGATGCATGGGAGAGGCATGCCGTGACAAACAATACCCCTTTAGGGCCCATGTTTCAGTCTCAACCCCAGGGATCTCCAAGAGTTCAAAAGTAACAGTCATTACAAGCTGGCATAGCTAAGCTCTCGGAGGGCAGATAGAGGTTATCTGATATATATGTTATTTCCCTTTCTCTTTTTAATGCAATAACTCTGTTATTTCTTTCATCTCATTTTCAACACCTTTATAAAGGCAATGGCCTTCCGGGAAAGTAAAGCATCTTATTTAAGAACATGAAACATTTTTGTCTGGCAAATGCCTCCCAGTAAAATGCAGATTAAGAGCTATAGAAGCATCTGTGATTTCTATTAAGCATATCACATGGCTGGTTCTGCTCTGAGGACCCACAGCAGCCATTTTCATGGATAGGGACTTTCTTTGTTTTCTCTATGCAATGATATCTGTGCCCAAAGAACCATAACCTTTGGCTGCCAATGACCACATAGTCTACTTATGAGTTACCTACAGAAACATGTTGTTTTAAGGTTGGCTTTTCCTTGCCCACTCGAAGTGAAAGGAAAGCTGATTGATCTTTAGTAGTAATATGAGCAAAACCTAAGGCTGCAAGAATATGAAGTCCCAGTCAAACAAAAGATTTCATTATCTGTACCACAGCTTCCCTTCATGGACAGAGATAGCGTGGCATTGATAATCCAGTGCGTAATGCTGCTATCATCAGTCATCTTAAATTCAAATTGGTTGCACTTTGCTCCTACTCTGCTCAGATAAACTCATATGCTAAAGCAGACTTCCTAATAAGCAGACCGAGGTGTAAACTCGGTAAGATAAATGCTGCCCACAAAGCCAGCTCCAACACCAGCCTGTGCCAGGTTAGCATCCAGAAAGTAGACTATGGTAAAATACGTTTCCCTGGAGTTCTTGGGACCCAAGTTGCTGTCGAGGAAGTAGTCTCAAGAAGAAGGACTAGCGGCTGGTGTTTTGGGAGAAAATGAATAGAAGTCATTAAGCAAGAGGCCAAAAGAACAGTAAAGAAAAGATGGCCACATAATTTCAGAGGAGACCCCAGCACAATTCTGTCAGGTGTTAAAAGGAATCTATATCTGGGAAGTATGGACCCCAGAAGCCGACTTAATAGGTGAACATGCAGTGATCAAAATAGGATCATTCTGTTTCTATCCCAGAACAATCGGTTTCAAGTGAAATAAATGGTATGTTTTAAAAGCCTTATTGATAAAATGGATTTCAGTGCACAGAGAGCTCAGTTACTCTGCTTCCTTATATTTTTATTCTTCTTTTCATTGTCAGTATTTCTCTATTTCCCAATTTTTTGCCAGATGCTCTCTTCCTTTGCCTAACAGGTCCTCTTGTGTTTTTCAACTTCCTGGATTTAGAAAGAATCACCTCTGTTAAATGTTTTATTGGTTTAGGATGAGTTTCATTTTCTAAAATTGTTCTTATTGCAGGCTACAACACGAATGAACCTTGAAAACATTATGCTAAATGAAAGAAACCAGACACAAAAGGCCACATATTGTAGGATTCCATTATATGAAATGTCCAGAATAGGCAAATCTGGATAGACAGAAAAAAGCCCTGGTGGCACAATGGTTAAGTGCTCAGCTGCTAACCAAAAGGTTGGCAGTTCGAACCCACCCAGCAGCTTAACAGGAGAAAAACCTGGTGATCTGCTTCTGTAAAGATTACAGCCAAGAAAACCCTATGGCGCAGTTCTACTTTGTCAGATGGGGTTGCTATGAGTTGAAATCGACTCAATGGCACCTAACAACAACAAAACAGAAAATAGATTAGTGGTTGCCTGGGGCTGGAGACGGGAGGGAAATTGGGGTGATGAAAATGTTCTGGAATTAGTGATGATTACACGAAGCTGTGAATATACTAAAAACCACTGGATTGTACATTTTAGAATGGTGTATTTTATCTCAATATATGTGAATTTAAAAAACTTTTAAAAATTCTCTTTACTGAGGGCCTTAGTCCTCAATATGAATTTTTTTAGTGTGCAGCTGTTTGAAAACACATTTTAAAAAATACATAAGGACATCTGTACCACAGTCACAGACTTGCCTGTGACTATCCTCAAGGCTTGGGTATAGTCTGACTTAAAAAATTATCAGCTAAGTGCTTTATAAACACCATTTCCATAAAAGAGGGTGATATGTCCCAACGTGAGTCAAGGTAAATGGATTTGTACAGTTAAGATTCTGTGCTCCTACTGTTCATGTCCCAGGTGTTTTACACTTCATGGAATGTTACTCAATTCAGAGAGTACCAAGTTATATATTTTTATTAAAAACCACAAAAAATGTCTATTTTCAATGTTGGGATTTTAGAAATAGTATTGTATATAGTTTGGAATTTTTCAGAAATCCTTGAGAAAGACAAGTTACTGGAGCAAAAGTACATCTCCTCTAACCTTTTGTATGATAATGTATGTTTTACCCAACCAAGGAACCAAACTGAGCAGACAGACCTGTATTAAACACTTAGGAATCAAGACCCAAATAAAGGGACCCTGTTGTGCTGGTAGGAGTATACATAAAACAGTAAGGCAAGCTTTATCAAAAGCCTTAAAATGTGCATACCTTCCACCAGCAATTCCACTTCTGGGAATTCACTGTGAAGAAAAGATTGTGCAGAGATACTGAGGTACATGTAACACGGATGTTCACTGTAGCATTGTTTACAACAGAAAAAACTGGAAACAATCAGAAGCTCTAACAACAGGAAACTGGCTAAATAAAAGTATGGTCTATCCATATAGTACAATAGTATACAGCTTTGAAAATGAGGATATGGAGATAAATTTATTGATTTGTAAAGATACTAATAATTTTTTGGTTAAAAAAGGTTATAAAACAGTGTGACCATTCTCTCCCCATATACAAAATGTGTTTATGTACATACATGTATGTATATGTGTATATCAATATCTGCTTCTTTTTCTGTGTATATAAACAAAGGTTAAAGGAATATAAACCAAAAAGTTAACAGTAAATATTTATGGAGGGGGAGGAGAAAAGTGATTTTGCTTTGTGATGATTTGTATTTCCTTATGTTTCCACCTAAATCTGTACTTTTACAGTTAAAAGAAAAACAAAATGACTCAAAGAGGTTGATGAGTTTGAATAACCACTTTAGCAGTATTTTGGGACCCAGGGCACTGATGATTTAATTTGGACTATAAAAGTATGTTTATCTCCATCACAGGAAAAGATGTTCTCCAGAACTGGGAATATGCACAAAAAAACAGCTTTGCAGGGGAGGCAAAACCCACGGGTGCTTGTTCTGGTGTGATCTCTATGGCCCCAAACTGAGCAGCTTTCACACTGTAACTGAGGCAGCTTTGACTTAATAACTCACACTTACTTCTGTACAGGAGCAGAGTTGCTCAGTGTGGTGGCCTGTTCGTTCCCTACTGTAATACCTCTGTATCCACACTGTCTGTTCTAGGCCAGGAGGAACAGATGTGCTGGTAGTCCTAAGAGTGCCATGTGGCATCTAAATAGTGAGAAACAACAGTTACCCACTTCAGAAATGCTATGCCAGTAATTCTGATGTGACAGCTAAAAGGGCAGGCTCTGGAGACATATAGTCACTTATTAACAGTGCGACCTTAGATAAGTAACATAACTCATTTGGTTTTCCTCATCTGTAGAATGGGAATGTTAGGGTAGTTCTGAGGTTAAAATGAAGTCATATTTATAAAACACTTAGAATGATAGTCTCTGGCACATAGGAAGCCCTAATAAACATGAGTTATTATTAGCAGTATTAGTAACATTAAGGTAGTAACAATCCCATACTTCCTCACATCAGTAACTGACAATTCCTGTCTTACACCGATCTGTTCTCCTGACAAAATCTGAAATAAACAGGCTAAATATAATTTTTTAATTTAATTTGACCACATCAATTTTAAGACTAGAAATAAAACAGTATGGAATAAGTTAACATGATAAACTTAATTTAGATGAACATTTTAAGGTGCTGACTCAGTAAATCTTTCAGAAATGTAAGTTTCGCAAAGCAGGATGAATATTGTGCTGGATCCCCAGAGCCTCACATGGTGTAGAAAGTAGAGTACGTGTGAAGTGCCCAATAACATTTCTTGAATCTACTCAATAAACATGAATTTTAAAAACTGCCACACTCAATTCATCATCGCACCACGAATATTCTATGCTTTGACGGTACCCCAGTTCCTCCCCTCTGGAGTAGTATAACTGAGGTTTTAGATGCATTTCAAGAAGTATACTTATTCAAAGACTACAATGGAGATTTGGTGGAACTGAAATAAAACCACTGTAAGCAATGTGTCTGATCAGACAATGAAACTGAGAAGGCCATGTTTTAAGTGACATAAAAAAAACTTAAAGAGATGTTCCCCTCTATACTTACCCCCTTGCTCTTCCCACAACATCTTTTTTTTCTAGCCAATGTTGTCCTTGTTTATAGAGGCCTCGGTCATCAACTGCATTATTATCTCCTTTGGTCAAAAACTTGATATGTCCATTTTGCCTTAAAAGAGTAAGGGAAACCCAATTTATCAAATACCTTCACGCTATTTGAAAGCACAAAATTTGCTCTTGTTAACCAAAAACTCCTGTGGCACTGTAGTATTTTATCACCATCCCTAATATCGAAATAATTATTTAGCTAAAAGGATGTTCATGCTGTGTTGCTTATAGTAGAGAAAGACTGAAAACAAACTGAAAGTCCAACATTAAGGAGTTGAAATACTATGCAAGCATTAAAAATAATTTACTGCTTTTATTTTATTTTTTAAATGGAAAATTTCTAACATTCACAAAAGTAGAACAGTATAATGAGCTCCCACGTACCTATCACCCAGTCCCAACAATTATTAATCTATGGCCAGTTCTGCCCCATCCACACTCCTCTTTCCCTTCTATTTTAAATCAAATCCTAGACATCATATGTCATCTGTAAATGTTTCTATAAATACCTAAAAAATATAATCACTGTTTTGTTTTTTTTTTTAACATAACTGCAATCAGCATGGTTATACCTAAAAAGAAATGACATTGAAAGATACTCATCACACCCAAACCAAACCAAACCCGTTGCCGCCGAGTCAATTCCAACTCATGGCGACCCCATGTGTACTACAGAGTAGAACTGCTCCACAGGATTTTCTTGTCTGTAACCTTTATGGAAGCTGATCTACAAGGCCTTTCCTCTGCGGCACCACTGGGTGGGTGTGAACTGCCAGTCTTTAGGTTAGGAGTCAAGTGCAAACTATCTGCACCACCCAGGGCTGTATTCATCATATAAATTTTATTTAGTGAAGAAAAGATCATCAAATAGCACACACAATATAATCTCATTTTTTACATTAAAATACAAACTACCAATTTTCTGGAAATACAGAGAGAGCAAAGGAACATGTTACACTACCACAGGATGTAACTGGCAAAGTACAGACTGTGGGAAATTACAGAATGACTGAGTTTCTTCAAGCAGTAAATTGCACGGAAAAAAGAAAACTGAAGAAGGAACCTATAGATTAAATAAAAGAGACTTTAAAACCATATCAACCAATTGTATCAAAGGACCTTATTTGGATTTGGATTCAAACTGTTAAAGATATGACACAATTGGGAATTTGAGCCAATACTGGAAATTTAATGAAGGAATCACTGTTCATTTTTTTCAGGTGTAACCATGCTAATTGCAGTTATGTTTAAAAAAATCTGTGATTATGTTTTGTAGGCACTTATGGAAATATTTACAGATGACATACGATGTCTAGGATTTGATTCAAAACAGAGGGGAAAGAAGCAGGAGTGTGGATGGGCAGAACTGGCCATAGATTACCACAGTAAAACCTGTGAAAGCTGGAATCTGTGTAAGGCAGAAACCTGTCAGAGAAGAAAAACTCAAATATTTTCCACTAAAACAAGCAATAGAAAAGTGGTAAGACTGTATCCTGTCAAAGGTGGAAAACTTACGAGACTCAGAAAAACAAGGCAGTCCCACCGAGTTCTGGCTCTCACAGGTTTCACTGTATTTTCCACTAATAGAGAGCAATAGAAAAGTGGTAAGACTGCACCCTGTCAACGGTGGAAAACTTGCATGGCCAGGAAAAACAAGGCAGTCCTGTCAAGTGCCAGCTCTTGCAGGTTTCACTGTAATTGGTGGAACAGGGTGATAGGTACATGGGAGTTCATTATACTCTTCTGTCTACTTCTGTGAATGTAAGAAATTCTCCAAATTTAAAAAATAAAATAAAAGCCAAAAACAGATATTAAACAAGATCTAAAATAACATTAACCAAGGTATAAACAGTGGTTGTCTATGGCTTTCTTTAGCTTACCTGTATCTTCTAATTTTTTCTCCAACAAACGTGTATTGCTATTATATCAGGCAAAGAAGTTTAGTAAAAATAAAACCCTCAATTCTTCAGACATGTCAGGGTTTATAGGAACAATATCTTGCTTGACTAGAGAACTACTGGTTTAATTCTACTAAAGAACCATGAGGTTTCTAGTAATTTTAACTGAAAGCAAAGTGTATTTTACAGTTTATGAAGACTAGTTTAAACTTAATTCAAGTGAGTCTGGGTTAACCACTATGTGAGAAAGAAGACAATTAGTTTCAGATTTCTACTAATATTCACTTAGATTCCAAGTCAGAAACTGGCTTAGTAGACGTTAAATGTGCAGATGAAACTAAATTGGGAGGTGTTGCAAACACCAAAGACAGTTAAGTGAAACAGTCACATTAAAAATGAGATTCCAGTTAGAAAAATGCAAATATATACAGAGAAAAATAATCTATAGCTGACAACTCAAAGTAAGTGAAAGAATATCTGAAAAATCCTGGAGGGTAAAAGAAGGCAGATGCCAAGAGGGGCTAGCTACAAGAGTGAATTTCAGGAGCAGCAGGAAGGAAGATTCAATTTAACCATAAAAATAACATCAACCCTACAGATACAGAAAAGCAAAATCACATATGAGGAGAAAAAAACTGGGAGATGGGAAACTCCCAAGGGAAGGGAAGAGGAGCGGAGGGGAGAGGAGGGGAAGGTAGGAAAGGGGAAGGGAGGGGAGAAGGGATGCTTCCCAAAGACGTGATTTGCCAACAAACACACCCAATTTCCCCCTCTCTCAGATGTAACTAGGACAGACCACTATAGCTTTTCGAAAAAGCATAGGTCTCTTTCCTCTATCACAGTGGAACAAATACTCTCTAGTGGCAACCAGCTCTTATTAGACCTGCTATTAAGACCTACTCTAGCACTTCACACCTCATAGGTCCAAAATACTGACTGAAAACTCATTTATACAGGACTTTTCTTTTGCTAGCACAGGTGCCAAATATTTATTATTATCTACCTCCAAGAAGCTTGACGCACTTAAAATCTAATTCATCCATCATAACACTGTGACGTATAGTGTTCGGAGGGAGGAAATAACCACTTTATAGATAAGAAAAAAATAAGACTCAAAAAGCCAAATGGGCACAGAATAATGTATTTGTCTGTTATGTGTGGGAAACACAAAGCTAAGGAGGAAGGCACCCTAATGGCGAAATTTCTCCTTCCAAATACTTCATGCCAGCGTTCAGCATCATCAAACTATAACTCCTCCTGCAGGCTGAACTTACTAAACACTTATCAGACTGAGCTACAAAATAAGATAGAGTTTAAATGTAGAAAATAATGTCATTATTAAGAACAGCAGATTAACAGGCTAATAGGAGGTGCTGGAGCCCTGGTGGCACAGTGTTTAAAAGCTCGAATGCTAACCAAAAGGTCAGCAGTTTTAATCCACCAGCCAATCCTTGGAAACCTTATGGGGCAGTTCTATTCTGTCCTATAGGGTCATTATGAGTCAGAATCAACTTGATGGCAATGGGTTTGGGTTTTTTTTTTTTTTTTTTTTGGTGTGAGGTGCTATCCAAGAGAATTAAGTCAGCTGAAAACATTTAAAAGCAATCTTACCTTTTAAATTAAAAAATGAACAGCCTTCACTATCTCTTAGCTCTTTCCTAACTCACCTATTTTGGAAGAAAATGGAAAACAAGAGAATAGGTAAGGAGGAAGGAGGACTCAAAGAAGAGATTTCTTACTTTTTGCCATGGTACATATAATGTTGCGCAAATATCTCATAGCCATCATGTACAATAATTCCTTATTTTTTTCTTAATTAAAAATATAAGCCAAAAAACCAAAGCCACCACCATCGAGTCGATTCCGACTCATAGCAACCCTATCTAGGGCTTCCAAGGCCATAAATCTTTATAGAAGCAGACTACCACATCTTTCTCCCTCAGAGTGGCTGGTGGGTTCAAACTGCTGACCTTCTGGTTAGCAGCCGAGTGCTTTAACCACTGTGCAGCCAAGTAACTATAATAAATGCAGGAGGTGGTGAGTTTTTTTTTTTTATTGTCATTTACGTGAAAGTTTACAGAGCAAATTAGTTTCTCATTCAAAAATCTATACACAATTTGTTTTGTGACATTGGTTGCAATCCCCGCAAGGTATCAGCACTCTCCCCCTTTCCACCCTAGGTTCCCCGTGTCCATTTGTCCAGTTTTTCTGTCTCTTCTTGCCTTCTCGTCTTTGCTTTTGGGCAGGTGTTGCCCATTTGGTCTCATATAGTTGACTGAACTAAGAAGCACATTCCTCATTTGTGTTACTGTTTGTTTTATAGGCCCTGTCTAATCTTTGGCTGAAAGGTGGATTTTGGGAGTAGCTTCAGTTCTGAGTTAGCAGGGTGTCTGGGGGCCACAGTCTTGGGGGTTCCTCCAGTCTGTTAGGCCAGTAAATCTGGTCTTCTTTTTTGTGAATTTGAATGTTGTTCTACATTTTTCTCCCACTTTGTCTGGGACATTCTATGGTGAGTCTTTAAAAAAAAAAAAAAGCTAACCACTTTCTACCAATTTACTATACTGTCCCCAAACACTGGAAATCTCTTAATGTGTCTGACAATAGAATTTTGCCTGAGCTTAGCAGTAAAATAGAAACAAACCCTGAATTATGTGCCCTTTCTATTACCTAGTCAGATAATTTAGTACACATAACTAGGCTCATCTGAAGAATAGCTAGGAGTGGGCAAATGACTGGGCTGGGCACAAAGAAAGGACAGATTCAAATTCATAGGCTCATTACCATAACAGTAAGCAGTACTTGCCAAGCCTTTTAGTTCTGGGATTCCTCCCATATGTGGCAATACCAGATATATATTTCCATATGTTCATGAAATAATTATCTTATAAAACAGTATTGAGTAGATCCAAGTGTTGTATGGGAAAAAAATGTGTGTTTATAAAACAGAAAGAGAATGACCCAAATTTTTAACATTATCTCTTCATGGTAGGATCACATATGACTGTTTTGAGGTTGTTTTTTTTGGGGGGGGTGGGTTATTTTCCAATTCTACACAGCATCATGTGTGAGGATACACATGGAATAAAAATATCCACAAATGGCTATTCAATAAACAAAAACAAAAGCTTTATATGGTATTTACAAACTTATAAAGGCATATTATGTAAGAAGAGGATAGAGAAGGAAAGCAAGAAAGAAACAAAAGAGAAGTGTCAGTTTAACAATTCCTACCTCTGAGAGTCTTCTTAAAGCTCAGGATTTTATTTCTTAAAAATGAGGCTGAGACCAAAGAAATGAATAACAATGCAAAAATCAGCCTGAAAACATTCAGAAGTTATACATTTACTACAAAAACTTAATCTAGTTTTGTTGTCATTTGGCCCCATATTTAAGAACAATGTAATATTATTAAACCAATTGATAATTCCAACCAGGTAACTCATTCTCTCCTAAAGAGAAAGGAAATTAGAAACTTCTGAATATTAATAGGGTGTGCTATCTAAACAGGCCTGTAAGTTGGAGGCATCTCAAAAGTCTAAAATAAATTACCAAAAATCCAACATTACAGGTAACATACAATTTAAAATCTTCAGAATTCTGTTAAAAATTATTTAAAAAATTTAAGAAATCTGAAATTCATATAATATCTGTCAATGAACCTCCCTTGAAAGAAGATATGCTATTTTGAAATAAAATTCTATGAACCTCACTCAATGTCAAAGGACCACATGTGAAAATAGAGGACTTCTGCTCTAGCCAAAGCAGGGCCTGGGCTTAATTTAATTTGATTTTCTCTAATAAGTTCAGGGGAAGGTTGGTACCATTTTGCTCACAACACCACAAATCCACTTGGAGAATCTGAAGAACATTATCTCTACTGAATTAACCTCTAAATTCGAAAACAAATTCTAAAAATTTAGAAATTATCCTTCCCAGCCAATAAACCTTAGAATGCCATTTTAAAATTATAATTTTAAAACATATACTGAAGTCTGAAGAAAAAAAAAAAGCATTAGGGTATCAAAAAAGAAAGAATTCTTCTAAACTGGAATACTTACAGAGATTTTCAAAAAACAATGGTTGACAGTTTCCCTCTTCTTTAGGTGGAGAAAATAAACTACTTTAGAGGGTGTTAAGATTAAGACAATACTTATTTAGGGCTTCCTCATAGGGAAGAACCTAAGTCACTCCCCCTGTTTCACTACCCCCTCCCCTACACGTTCCCTAGGACACCTCCCTTTTCTTTCATTTTCTTCTTTCCCTCCCTCTGAAAGTCTTCCTAACTAGAAAGACTACAAAGTTGGAAGGGATGGAATGAGGAATATGTGCCTGGATAGGGGATCATAGGCTTAGAAATCAAAGAAATTTTATAGTTCATCTTGCTGACCCTCTTTATATTCCAGATAAGAAACTAAGTCCCACTAATGAGGCACAGCAGTCCAGGGACAAGGGCTAGAAGGCAGAAGGGGAGAGGAAAGCTGGTGACAGGGAACGCAAGGTTGAGTAAGGACAGTGTTGCTGTGTAGTGAGGTTGTTAACCACTGTCATAGGGCAACATGTGTACTGTTTAATGAGAAACTATTTTGTTTTGTAAACCTTCACCTAAAGTGAGAATAGCAGCACAATTGGAAGAGCATAGTTGATGTCACTGAACTGTGCATATAGAAATTTTTGAAATGGTGTATCTTTGGCTATGTATATTTTCACCATAAAAAAAAAAAGGTCAAGAAGGGAGAGGGTTGGCATGTCGTGGGGTTGTTAACCAATGTCATAAACAATATGTGTACTACTGTTTAATGAGAAACTATTTGTTCTGTAAACCTTCACCTGAAGTACAATAA
>NW_004443945.1:4314850-4336713 GCF_000243295.1 Trichechus manatus latirostris
GTGGGGTTGTTAACCAATGTCATAAACAATATGTGTACTACTGTTTAATGAGAAACTATTTGTTCTGTAAACCTTCACCTGAAGTACAATTAAAAAAAATTAAAAATTAAAAAAAAAAAAAAAAGAAACTAAGTCCCAGAAAGGTGAAATTATTTGCTCATTGTTATGTCCCTCCACCACCCTCCAGGTGATTCTAAAGGTTTTACATATGTCCTTTCCTATTCTAAAAATGTAAGAGTCCATTATATATAAAGGAATAACTTAGATATCAGGAAGTTAACCAATTTATTCTCACTTGGAATGTCTGTTAGATTGCCTTAGAATTTTTTTTTTTTAAAGACAAGAATCACTTCATTCCACTATATTGGAAGATATTATTTGAAATCAACTTTTACATCACAGTTTTTAGGGATTATATACAGGGTCAGTGATCTGGATGGGAACTAGAAAGGAACTAAGAAAAACCTCTGGAAAAACATTCAGGGAAAAAAAGAGGCAATAAATACTTACATTTTTCCAAATGCTCACAAACCTTTAGACATTCATAAAAATGAATTATAAGAAGGCTCTAGGGGTTCCCCACCCTTCTCAATCTTTAGGCTATCAAAAT
Organism: Trichechus manatus latirostris; assembly: GCF_000243295.1. NCBI lineage: Eukaryota > Metazoa > Chordata > Mammalia > Sirenia > Trichechidae > Trichechus > Trichechus manatus. The sequence continues at coordinate 4,315,461 of NW_004443945.1, forward strand.
TAAATACTGAAAACAGTAAAACAAAATATTTTAAAATGGAGGGATATATTTTGCACATACTTTTCATGAATTTTCAAGACGCGGTGAACTATAGGAATCTCTCTTCCCTCTATCCTAAAAACAACAATTTCTCCTACTCTTATGGGATCTTCAACTCGATTGGTTAGAAAGAGAAGATCTCCTCTATGAAATGCAGGTTCCATGCTGCCACTGGAAAGAAAAGAATTAGAAAAAAAAAGTCTGAGATTAAACTGACTTTCAAAATTAGACATTCAATATAACAATTAAAAGTATCATTTCTGGAATATACTCAATATCTTAACTATATCAATATAAATTTGCATTATTCTCAAAATATGGTTTCCCCAGACTAATGAGTTCTATGAAAAATTTTTTTAATTATTAGCCTTCACTAACTAGTTCCATTTCAATCATTAATATTCAAAGGAGCTTGAATCTTAAAAAGGGCAATGTTACTAATTCCTTAACCTTTTAAAATTTCAAATGACAAACAGAATACAAAAGAATGAACTTTAAAAATGCTGCCCTTATTCTCACTTCATCTAAAAACGCTATAAACATACTCAAATATTCAAATGAGAACTATATCATCTTCTTCTGCCATTTATAAAGATACAGACCAAGATGACCTTATGGGTTCAGTCCATTAAGGAGGAAAAACAGCTCAACAAGTCAAAGAACAGTCAGCTACAGAGATAATAACACTTGTGTTATCAACTTATTTTTGTTTTGTTTTATTTTAAAGAGAAACAAGAAAGAAAACCAAGGACTAGAGCAGAGATTTTTGCCTAATAATTTCAGAAACCAGGAAAAGGTTCAATTCCATGGAAAATTAATGATGGGAGACTTCTATAGAATGTCTTCTTACCTCTCACCTGTTCTATCCTACACCAAGTTCTAAAAATGTCCTAAGATATTTGTACTAATTAATGAACCCTTTCTTTCTATGAAGAAGTAGACCATCCATATTATTTTCAGAATTTAAGCTCCAGTTTTCAGTAACAACGAATTTAGTAAGGAGAAAATGGACAGGCAGGGAATAAAATTCAATACCGGAATAATGAGGATGTTTTGAACACTTCAGTTTGAAGGCTGTGGTCGTACTATGTAAGAGAATATGGCAGTGGTTCCCAAGCTTTGCTGCACATGGGAATCATCTAGAGAACTTTTTAAAAATCTCTATGTCCTGGTCATATCCCAACCCGTTTAAACATCAGAATGTCTGGGGGTGGGAGGCAGGCATCAGTATTTTGTAAAGATCCTATGTGGTTCCAATGTGTAGAAAAATCTGGAAACCACTAGGAATATGGACTTTCACCTCTGAGGACTTAGGTTTTTGACCCCGGCTACATGTTTGTTTTTAAAACTTTTGTCAAGGTTTCTCACGTGGAAGTTTCTTTTTTCAGAAAGTGTTCAGACAGAAGATGGGACATCTGTTTGGTGAGATTATTGTAGAAGGTATTCTAGACACATAGTTTTCAAGTTTTTACTTTGATTTTTTAAAAATCAGTGATACCCTTTGTTCAAATAAAACTCTGCTTTAAAAGTATACAAATAAAACAGATAAAAACTGAGTTGCTCTGGTTGAATAATGGCTCATCTTTATTGTGCACTTAGTGCATGCAAAGTGCTATTTGAAATATTTTTTAAGTGATCTTCAGAACAACTCTATAAAGTACATACTATTATTATTCCAACTTTATAGGCTAGGAGACTGAAGCTTAGAGAGGCCTAAAGTTATACATCTATAAAATGATAAAGGTGAGATTTGAACCAAGGGAGTCCAACAGAATCCACTCTGCGTTAAACTGTCTCTGAGCCACTCTAGAACTTTAAGCAGGGAGTAGTACCACATCATATTTGCATTTAAGAAAGATCACTTCAGAAGTTATAGAGTATATAGAAGACACTCAAATATTTGTTGAATTAATGAGTAAATTGGAAAAAGATGAGATGGTAGACTGGGAGATGAATTACTCAGGCTATTATTTGTAATTGAATACCTGGCAACTATTAAAATTAAAAACTCACTGTAAACATGCATATAGGAGAATAAGGGGAAAAATAGAGAAAAGGATATATATGCAGAATTATCACAATTACATAAAAAAAATACATGAAAAAAGAGACTAAAAGTTACTAATGATGGTATCTCAACTATGGGTGACTTTCATCTAGACTTTTTTGTGTTTTCAACATTTCCTATAATGAAACTATATTAACTTTTTCTGATTATAAAAGCATTTTTTAAAAGGTCACAACAACAGCCCAGACAGGAAATGAGGGTTTGAAATTGAACAACAGCAGGGAGGACAACTATAAAAGGGTTGAATAGAGGGGTGAAATAACAACTTTAGTGGCCAACTGAACATGACAGAAGGAGAAATGAAGGGTGACTCCTAGGTTTGTAATACTGGCAACTGAGCAGATGGCAGTGACCCCAACAGAAACAGGAAGAATAGGTTTGTGGGAAAAGATTTCTGTTACATGGAGTTTCAAGTGCCTGTTAAACATCCAGATGTAGATGTCCAATGTAGAGTAAAAGTAAGTCTAGACTTCAGGAAAGAGAGTTGGGTGAGAGATAAAGATTTAGGAATTCAGAAATAGACAGCAATTAAAAGCAGAGTGGTGGATAAGATTATATAAAAGTCATGAGAGGGCCATTCAAGAAATAAACTGGGGAAAACTTTTAAAACATTAAGTAAACTTCTATTATCTGATTAAACTCTACTTTTAAATTTACTTTTAATATATCAATAATGATAAATCTTATAAGCAGTTATATATAAAACATTTTAATATTTTTTAACTGACTTCAGCTTTATAAAGGAAAAAAAAATCAGTTGTGAACATTGCCTGAAATTTCAGATAATAAAATAAATAACATGAAGGTGTTTATCTTTACCCACAAAGGCTTCCAGGTCTAAAAGTAGATCCAAGGTCTAAAAGTGGCTTTGCAGTTGGCCTGACACCTTTGAGGTATATTTGGTTCCAGGTTAAAATTATATTCTTTGAAGTTACATGAAAACATCCAATCACATAAATAACCTTTTTGAGTGACTTCTTCTAGTCTTAATCGGCTCCTTCTCTAACATGATCTGGTTTCTCTTCATTTCTTTTCTTTATTCCATATCAGCAATCAGAAAAGCTTAGTATATAAATAACCTAGCTATGAAATAACTTAGTACAAACACCGTCTCTAAGTTCCAACTGGTATTATAATTTTTCCAACTGCAGCAGAAGTGAACTACTTACAGGACCAGCAGTGTTTTGAGCAGGTCCTCTAGTCTAATCCCCTGTTCACTCCAAGATCCCCAGTTAAGAGGTCATCAGCTTGTTCTTAAACACTTTCACTGAAGGGAACTAAACTGGACACAATCCTGGAAGAATCTCCAAAAGAAGCCTACCTGGGCCGTCTTTCTACACCTTTTCCCTAGAGTGGTCTTTTCCCTAGAGTGCTGATTAGCGTAGCTTCTCCTTTCATTAGTGTTTGGACACCTGACAAATTGACGCTCTCCACTGAATTCAAGACGGTCTGGGAATTTAGGGCCACGTAACTATTTGAACTTGAAAGGTCCTCTGACATTATCTAGGTCTAGTCTCATTTTACAGATGAAGAAACTATGGTTCAGTGAGTAAGTGACTTACCCAAGGTTGTAGTCAGACAATGAAAAAGAGCTAGAGAACCAAGCCTCCATACTTCCAGAGTAGTATATTAAACGCTGTCCCACCTAATAAAATCCATACATTTTTTGGCTCTCTAAAAATATAGTTGTGTTTGATCATGTATTCATAAAAGATGGAGCCAAGATACAAGAAAGAAAACAGGAGTCTACTGGAGATCCAGTGCCTCCAACCACTTGTTGGAGCTGGAAGTACATAATATAATAATGAAGGAGTTAAGTTTATCTTTTCAAAAGAAATGTATTATTGTCTAGACTCTTTAGGGAAGCAGAATGCCACATCTTTCTCCTGCGGGGCAGCTGGTGGATTCGAATTAGCAGCCAAGTGCTTTAACCACTGCACTACCAGAGCTTCTGTCTGGACTCTAGATAATGTTAATGATTCAGTTTTATTTTATGTTTATACTCTATTATTTCCAGAAAGGGTTTCAGATGGCTTACAAAATTAAGCCTAAAATAAAACAGAACTATAATGACTCAAATAACCAAGCGGTAATTTTCCAAACGAGTTACTAAATTAAGTTTTTAAGTCACTAAGAGTCTGAGTGCAAGGATAGGGAAGAAAGCAGGGTAGAGGAAAAAAAAAATCAATAATATTTGTCACGTTAAGAGACAGCATTAATATCTTCAAAATTCCTGTCTAGTTTAGAAGTGATATTTAAAGGTCAGCATGAAACACAGAAATAATTAGTGATGCTTCTATACTGACACTGGGAACATGCTGCAGAAAAACTCTTAATTCGTGGAGATACTATAAAATCTAGTGAACTAACCAATAAATATCAGGTCTGATGGATCAAAGTGGAGAGTCTAGGCAGACAGAAAAATTTCAGGAAAATAAAGTACAATAAAACACTTTCTTAAGGTATTCAAATACAGCATGTGCCAAAAATAAAGCTCACATATAACCTCTGTATAGAAAGGTCATGAGCCCTATGGAGTTCTGAATGGGAAGTGCCTAACAAGGTGAAAATTTATCAAATTCAGTAGTAGTAACTAATTTTCTTCTAGGCCCTCTTCTGGGAAAGAGCAGTTTCTAAGGGACTGATGTTCCAGTCCCTGAGAATATTTCAATAGCTGAATTTTTCTCCCAAGTAAGATTCTTAATGCTATGCAATTTCACACCTTGAAAAGAAAAATTGTTACCTGAGCACCACTACAATTGGACTTTCACTTCCAGTTATTACCATTAACCCCTTCCAGATCATTAGTGCTGAGGAGACAATCATTCCAAAATTTAGGACTTGATAATAAAGCTGTAAGAACAAAAAAAGAAGAGATCAGACCCACAATTATCCCCATTCAGGAAAGCAAATGAGAGTAGTAGCAATTTAAAAGTTTCAATTACTGCTATTAGGTCAGCTGCAGTTCTGAGACATTCTCTAAAATACTGTAATAACTGCACCATCAGCATCCTAGAACAGCCCTCTATTGTATCCTGCTGCACTTTGTTTGCTAAAATACCGGTTACACATTTATATAATCATTTGTAATTTTCAGAACCTTTCACACAAGTTATTTCATGTGGGTCTCAGAACCATCAGGCTAATTCAATCTCATCCATACTACATACCAGCTTCTGAACTCCTCTAGTACTTAATTTTCTACAATATTTATCTAGCCCTTGATAATCATAGAATATTCAAGGACTTTTAACCGCACTCCCTCACTTTACAGTTGAGGAAACTTCATCTAAGAGAAGGGAAGTGACTTTGCCAAAGTCAAATAGGTTGTTTGTCAGTTATAGTCAGGACATAAAGGTCAGCCAGCCTTCTTTCTTATTAAATTTCCACTACTCCACAAATTCTAAACTTCTATGGTTTGAAAAAGCTGATATAATACTAGGAGCCCTGGTGGCGCAGTGGTTAAGCGCTTGGCTGCTAACCAAAAGGTTGATGGTTAGAACTCACCCACTGCTCCTCAGGGAAAAGATGAGATAGTCTGCTTCCATAAAGATTTACAGCCTTGGAAACGCCATGGGGGCAGTTCTACTCTGTCCTAAAGGGCCGCTATGGGTCAGAATCAACTCAACGGCCAACAGGTTTTTTTAGGGGGATACAATACCAGAAAGTGGGGCAGGGGGTGGGGGGGGCGGACACAATACCAGCCAAGTGAGGGAAACAGTGTGAAGCAATTGTCTTGGGCTAAGGCTGGATAATGGGTAAAAGTAGACAGGATGACTGGAAACCAAGGCAAATACCTCAAGGAGTGAAAAGAACACTGGGAAAAATCTGAAAAAGCATATTAGGGTTAGGTTATAGAGGATCTGAACTGTAAGACTGAAAATATGGATGCTAAAGGACATTCATAATAAATTTTAAAGGGAAAAAAAGGTTTCAAAAATATGTATAAACTCATTTTTGTTATTTAAAATAATATATATACAGATATTCTACAAGACAACTATCCTAGTCTCTTCAAAAATTCAGTGTCATGGAAAAAAAGGTGGGAGACTGTTCTAGATTAAAAAGGACTAAAGAGAACAATCAAACGTAACCATGAACCTTGCTTGGATCCTGGTTCAAAAAACAAAAAGCATACAAACAACAACAACAAAATCCACAACTATAAAAGACATTTTGGGGTCAGTTGGGGAAACTCTGGCATATTAAATGCTATTAGAGAGTTAGTGTCAGGTTTCTTAGGTGTGATCATGGTATTGAGTTTATGTATGACATTGTCCTTATTTGCAGGAGATGCAAGCTAAAGTAGGTAGGGGTGAACAACTAAGTTTCGAATGATTCAGTAAAAAAAAAATTAAACACATGCATGCACACATAAATACCATACAGCAAACATGGCAAAATGTTAACAGTTGTTGAATCCAGGTGGTAATTTACAGATGTTCACTGTATTAGTCTCAATTTTTCTTAAAACAATTTAAAGTATGTACAGAGAAAAACTGGAAGAAAATAAATATATTAAATCTGTGGTCAATTTTTATCTCAATCAAAATATGACATACACATAGTACCAAAAGATACATAACAAGAAAACAGCAAAGTCCTGGCCATGGTAAGCTACGCCCTCCAACCATTTTCACCTCTTTTAGCTATTTCTTTTGGTACTTACTCCTATGTTTCTACAAACTATTTATTTCTCTTGCTTCATAAATTTTGAACATTATCTATTAACTATTTATTATTTCCTATTTTTTTCATATAATTAACTTATTTTTCCTGCAAACGTTTTAAAAAGTTTGAAGTTTCATATTCTTACAAGTGCATATGTAATCTCTGGAAGGATACACAAGAAACTGGTAACAGTGGCTGCCTCTGAGAAGAACTAGCAATCAGGGTGGAAAGAAAATACTTTCCAATGTAAAACTTCTGTTTTTTAAGTTTTTACTATGTTAAAGTATCAGCTACTCAAAAGTACATTGTTTATTTTCTTAAGTCATCACTAATGGCCAGAACATTATTTTTCTAGCATTCCAATTAAGTATGAAGTACCCCATCAATGTGTTAATTAATGTCATCCACAAAGGAACGGGCATATCCTAAAAGAAATCTGGAAATATTTGCTATACTTAAGTTATGGAGTAATAAGAGTATAAAGGTATAATCTGAAACCTAGTGTGACACTTCCATTTGCAGATGAAGAAAGTGAGGCAGAGCGACACTAAATGATGTAATCAAAGCTCCACAGCTATTACTAGAACTAGCAGCAACTACTAGCAACTACTAGAACTCAGGTCTCCTAAATTCCAGCTCTTCAAGATGATGGTTTTTTTAGACAAAAATGGTCTTTATACAGAAGACTGAAATGGGAAAGTAGAGTGAGAGAGGCTAGAAGTAGGAGGAAAGCTAGCTTCTAAGAAGCAATCATGGTCAACCAGAATATAAGCAGTCAGGAATCCAGCTAGGGTTCTATCTCCCAAACTTTCCATACTAAAAATTACCTACAGTACTGGTTAGGACAACAGATTTTGGGCCCCAACCTAGAACCTCTGAGGTCTTGAAGGGCTGCGGAATTCCACAAAAACTACGAAGCACAGTTTCATGATCCCTTATATTCAAAATTCTTGGCATCAGATGTGTTTCAGAATTCACAACTGGCCAGATTTTGAAACGGTAATACCTGCATATATTGTATATTATATAATATCCCTAGCAGGACCTGTGGCAATATCCCATAATCACACACATTAATATTTCTGCATTAAGACATAAAAAATTTACACTAAGTGAAGTAAATAAACTTTACCTAAGAATAGCTATACCTCAATCAGTTCAAGTCTGTTTTACTGAGGAAAAACTTTCCATTTTCAGAAGAGCTCACATACAGAGTTGTCAGAACACGTGTGCTCTTTGGAAAAAAAAAGACGCTTAAAATTTAGGATTTCCTGTGTCTCTGCAAGGCAGTCACCATCCCACCCATAATTACACTTCTCCTCTCCCTCAGATATGAAAAACTACCTTTTACCCATTATAGTGAAATTTATCTAATTATCAAGATTGTCCCTCATCATTCCAAATAGAGAAAGGCATTAAAAGTCCCTCACTGTGAGTAACTGGTATATTCCTTAAAAGATGCCTATTTGTGTACTGCTAACTAGAGCTCAGCTGCTAACCAAAATGTTGGCAGTTCGAATCCACCAGCCACTCCTTGGAAACCCTATCCTGTCCTATAAGACCCTACAAGGTCAGAATTGACTCAAAAGCAATGGGTTTTAAGTTAGTCTGCAAGCCAAAATCCATATAAAGGCATAGTATTTGCTAAAACAAATATTGTATCTAAACAAAAGCTTGAGAAATGTCAATCCCAACCTGGTAATAACCCAAATGTCCATCAACAGGTATACAGATAAATAATGATATTTCCAAATAATGGAATACTACTTAGGAATAGAAAGGAATGAACTACTGACATATAGCAACATAGATGAATCTAAAAAGAAATATGCTGTTCTAGCCGAGTTGGAGTAACGGTGACCGAATTTACCTTCCTGCCTAAACTCACCAACACATTGGACAAAATATATGAAACAAGGGTTTTTAGACATTGGACACTGGGCAGTGCAGGACTGTGATTACTCAGGAAAGGGAAACAAATAAGGTAAGCCCCACGACTGCCCCTACTTACAAACTAAAGAGAGTTTCCAGACCACAGAGCAAAGAAGAGAAATGTAGGTGGAGCCTGGCAGTTTCCTTGGCTTGCAGAAAAGAAATGGGAGTTTGGAGAGGTGAAAACAGGTAAAGATCACAGCGCAGAGTCTCAGAAAGGGAAGAGCTATACAGAGATCTGCAGAGGGCCTCTCCTCAAATCTTCAGCTGAGCAATGATTAACACACACGTGTGAGAGAACTACGTGGGGATGGAAAAAGAACTATCTAAAAGGAACAGATGGAACAATTCCCAAAGCTCACACAGAACAGGAATAGTTTGTTTCCACCAGCCAGAGTGGTAATCCTCATAACAGATGAGGCTCTGGCTAGAGTACTAAGGTCAGTGTTGTTCAGTTGTGGTGCAAAATTAGCCCTAATGTTGTGGACCCGCCTAACAAAGCTTTTAAAAAGGCTCAGAAGGATCAAATGGTTTCCAAGATAACTGCATCCTAAAATAAAGCTCAAGAATATTTATATGAATGCAAAAGTACCCGACACTCAACAAGATAAAATTTACGACTAGCATTCACATGCAAAGAGGCAGGAAAATATGACCCAAAATGAGAAAAATCAATAAACAGAAACAGACTCAGAAATGGCAGAGATACAAGAATTAGTAGATAAGGAGATTAAAACAGTATGTTCAAGAAAGTAAAGGGAAGACTGAGCATGTTAAGTAGAGATGTGGAAGATAGCAGCCCAATATACATGTAATTGAGTTCCCCAGGAGGGAGAAAGACAAAAAAAAATTTGAAGAAATAATGGCCAAAAAATTTTCCCAATCTGATTAAAATTATAAACTCGTAAATCGAAGAATCAAAACAAACCCCAAGCAAGAAAAGATGGTTAGTAGCCCAACATCTCTGAGTAGTGCAGATGTTTTGCACTCAACTACTAACCTAAAAGTTGGTGGTTCAAACCCACCCAGCAGTGCCTCAAAAGAAAGACCTGGCAATCTGCTTCCATAAAGATTACAGCCAAGAAAACCCTATGGAACAGATCTATTCTATTAACACATGGTGTTACTATGAGCAGGAATCTACCTGACAGCAATAGATTTGGTTTGGTTTATTGTAGGTTTATAACATGTGGAAGTAAAACTCATGACAATAACATGCCGGAGAGGGGAAATGGAAGTATACTGTTTTTATATGATAAAGTTGTATTACTTAAAAGTAGGCTGTGACAAGTTAAACATGTATATGATAAACCATTAAGCAGTCCAAATAAATAAATAAATAAGCTAACAAAGGAGATAAAATGGAAACATAAAAAAAACTGAAGTAATCCAAAATGAGGGGGAAGAAGAGGAACAGGGGAACAAAAAACAGATGGGAGAAATAAAAAACAAAGATGATGGATTTAAACCCAACCGTATCAATAATTATGTAAAATGTAAATGATCTAAAATCACACTTAAAAGGCAGACGTGGCATCCCTCTAGTTCATCTACATCTATATAATAATTTTTATAAAATGAAAATAAAATCATTTTACTTGTCTGACCAACATCCTTCATTGGTTTTCTTACTACAGGTAGCCCCCGATTTACAGAGCATCCCAGTTACAACGCACTTATGACTGTCCATTCTGGAGTTTTTTGGTACATCTTATTGTTAGTAATATATACTATATACAATGTTACAGTGCATAATTTGCTGATGTTATCATTCTCAGATGTTCATTCGCAGATGTTCAATTTTATGATTTACTGTTCAAAACACTGCCATACAGATTTAGTTTAAACTAAATGAGGGGCTTCAGTTGCTTGAAAACATGAACCCAAATGCTAATCGCTTTGCTAAAGTTGATAGGCAGATTCGGGAAGCAGTGAGCTGTTACTGCAAAATATTACAAATTAAAAAAGAAAAGGACCATACAGACAACTTTCACTAATTTTCTGACTAGAAACGCCATGCCCATTCCCAGAGATGATCCAGAACTTTCCACAAGTGGAGTTATTACCGCAACTGACAAAATGCCAACCTGGTCCAACTCTTCTTCATCACTGGAATAAATTTTTATGATTTGTGTATTTTTTATGTATGTAGGTATGCATGAAAATACATGTGTTTAAGTTTATATGTAATGTTTCCAACCCCCAAAGACAAAGACAAAGATCGGATTTATAAACATATTGATAATAAAAGATAATGAAAAAAAACCTAAAACAAAAAAATGAGGTATTCAACTTACGTCAGAATTGACTTGCAACAGGGTCACAGGAACAGAACCCCATCATAGGTCGGGGACTACCTGTACTGATAGGATAAAGTCTAAGCTCTTCGGTATACAAGGCCCTCCGTGATCTAGTTCCTGTTGCCCTCTCAACCTTATTTCTTGCCACAAGGATATTTCAGGCTCATAACCACAAAGATAACTTAGCTTTGTAATGCAGTATATCACAGTCCCTTAACAAAGCTACAAGTACTAGCTGCAGGAAAATCATGACCAATCAGAACTAAGTTACATATTCTTAATAAGTCTGGATGACATTAAAGGGTTAGGTAGCCTGTCTTGGTAAGACAATCATCAGCTTTTAATGATGCCTACTCAAAGAGGCCATTCCATGTTTTTCTGACAGTTTCTTATCCCGGAGGACCCCTGCAGCCAGAGGAATAAGACCACCAGAAGCAGTATGTTTTTGGTGGCAGGGTCAACAAAACACCTTCACTGTCCTACCTGAGGGCTACATCGGCCCTCAAGTTCTCTATCATAATCTAGTCCATGGGGACCTTGATTGGCTCTCCATTCTACAGATCAAACTCATCCATTATATTGACAATATTATGCTGACTGGACTTGGTGGTTGAACTTAGTGACCTAGACATCTTGGTAAAATTCATATATGGCCAGAGGGTAGGAAATGAATCCCACCCACAAAAATTCCCATCTCAGTGAAAATTCTGAGGAGTCCAGTAGTCTACGGCATGTTAAGATATCCCTTCTAAGGTGAAAGACAAGTTGCTGCATCTGATTCCTTCTATCACTAAGAACAACTCTGGAGGCAACATATACCTCATTTAAGTGTGCTAATCCAATTAATTTACCTAGTAAACCAAAAGGCTGCCAGTTTTGAGTGGGACTCTGCAACAGGTCCCAGTTGCCATGAAAGCTGATTTATTACTTAGGCCATATGACCCAGATCTGATGACTGAAGGTTTGCGACAGATTAAGGATGCTCTATATGGAGCCGTTGGCAGTCCCTCATAGGTAAATCACGGATAGACCTTTGGGATTTGGGGGCAAAGCTATGCTATCCTTTATAGAGAATTATTCTCCTCTTGAGTAACAACTTCTGGCTTGCTACTAAGTTCTAGTAGAGATTCTCTACTCTACTAGACTCTTTACATTTGATCACAGGACACCAAGTTACCATGTGATCTAAACTCCTATCATGAACTGGATGCTGTCAGAATCGCCAAGCCGTAAAGCTGGACGTGCACCCCATCAGCAAGCGAAAGTGGTAGATACAAGATAAAGCTAAAACATGTCCTGAAGACAGAGTGTATTGTATGAGTAAGTGGCTCAGACACCCACGGCTCCTACTCATGCTACACAGCCTCTTCTCTCGCATCTTGCACCTGTGGTCTCATGGAGACTAGATGACTAAGAAAGACTTTGGGCCTGGTTGTTAGATAGTTCTACATATATGCTGGCACCAACTCAAGATAGACAACCCCATTCAGGGGTGAAAATGAAGCATGGTAGTAAAGAGAAATCCCCCCAGTGGGCAGAACTTCGAGTGATGAGGCTGTTGTCCACTTAGCCTGGAAGGAGAGACAGCCATCGGTATGAATCTAAACTGACTCAAGACAAATGATTAGCAATTTGGCTCGATGGTTAGGGACTTGAAAGGGACATCCTTGGAAAGTTGGAGGCAAGAGGTCTGGGGTAGAGGTACGTGGATGATGGTCTCCAAATAGGCACACAGAGTGTGAAAATATCTGTGTCCCATGTGAATGCTCATTAAAGAATAACCTCAGCAGAAGAAAATCTTTCCCCAGCCACCCTTGTCTTGCCCAAGGTCTCAAGATCAAAGTGGTTGTAGCAGCCAAGATGAAGGTTATGTATGGACTCAGCATCATGGACTTCCACTTACCAAGACAAATTTGGTTCTAGCCACTGCTGTGCACCTAACCTGATAACAGCAAAGACGAACATCGGCACCATTCCTAGTGACCGGCTGATTATGTTGGATCACTTCCGTCATGGAAGGGGAAGCTCTTATTAGAATAGGCTCTGAATATGGATTTACCTTCCCTGTCCTCAGTACTTCTGTCAAAACCACCACTGGTGAAGTTATTCGTCACTCATCATCACAGTATTCCACACAACATTGCTTCTGACCAACAATCAACCAACCCACTGCCGTCAAGTTGATTCCGACTCATAGCAACCCTATGGGACAGAGGAGAACTGTCCCACAGGGTTTCCAAGGAGCGGCTGGTGGATTCGAACTGCCAGCCTTTTGGTTAGCAGCTGTAGCTCTTAACCACTGAACCACTGAAACTTATTTTACAGCAGCTAAAGCACAGCAATCGCAGGTGATCACAGAATTTGCTTGTCTTACTATTGTCCCTCCATCACCTTGAAGCAGTGGACCTGAAAGAACAGTGGAATGATAGGCCAATTATCAATTTATTGTCTCTCAGCTCCAAATCCACACTTCTTTGTGTATTGGACCTGAATCCTATAAATATTTTTCCTTTGCCAGCTGGCTCAATGATGTTAGGTTTGTTAATAAGGGACAATGGAGAGCTACAAGGCAATCCATGGGGAAGAAGGGGCCTGTCTTCTCAGTTCCAGTGGGTCTTTATTCCGCAGAGTAGCCAGCTGATCTGTGTGCAGGAAGCCTGGCAGTGCTCACCTCAGTGCCCTCAGACTGGCTCCAGTCCACACACACACTCTGGCAAATTTCTCAGGCCATCACCAGCAAGCTACTTCTACGGACTAGCTCCAGCTCATTTCTCTGGCAAATTTCATTGCCACTGACAGGCTGCATGCTCCTGTGGTAGCGGCACCCTCTCCAAAGGTCTGAATTTTAGCCTTGGGGGTTGGGGAGAGGTGTTTTCTTAGTTCCTTCCTTGTTTACTCTCCCTCAGCAAAGAGGTTAGTAGCTGTTTTCTGCATATGCTACTTCTGGACCCCTTAAGAGTTCTCTTTTACTCCTTTTAGTAACTAACCATCTTTATCTAGTTAACAATTCTTTGTGTTAAATTTTCCCTATTCAGTTACTGTGTGGTTTCTGTCTCTGAGACAAATGGCCTTCTGAAGACACAATTATAGCACCAGCTTGATGGCAACACTTTGTGGGGCTGGGATAATCCCCTTCAGAATATGGTGTATGCTCTGAATTAGCAACCAACATATGATGTTGTTTCTTTTCTGGCCAAGAATCACTAGTCTAGGAATTAAAGGGCAGGAATGAGAGTGGTTCCTCTCACTATTACCCCTAATGCTCCACTAAGGAAATTTCTGCTTCCTATCCTTACAACTTTGGGTTCCACTGGTTTTGAGGTTTCAGTTCCCAAAGCAGATATTCTTCCAGCAGGGACACAATGGCTGCATTAAAATGGAAGTTGAGCCTGCCACCTGGCTACTTTGGGCTTCTCATGCCAGTGAATCAAAAGGCAGGGAAGTGGGGTTACTGTATTGGCTAGGGTGATTGAGTCTGACCATCAGGGAGAGATATGGTTGCTACTACAAAATGAGGGAAGAGAGGAGATAACAAATATAGTAGATCCTCTGAAGCCCCTCTTAGTATTCCCATGTTCCAGGATAAAAGTTAATGGAAAAGTAAAACAACCCAGTTCAGGCAGGACTGCTAATGACATGGACCCTTCAATAATGAAGGTTTGGGTCACTCCACAGGCAAGGAACTGTAACTGAGGCTGTTGCTGAGAGCAAAAGGAATATGGGATAGTTAATGGAAGAAGGAAATTATAAATACAGTTATGCCCATGTGACCAATTATAGAAACAAGGGATAGTTGCATCATATTAGAAGTTTTATTTTTCTCTTTATTTGGAAGTTAAATATGACTAAAAGATGTGTGTACAGATGCCAAGTTGACAATGGACACACCACAGTAGTTTTACACTGTCAATTTCGCTGAACTAGGTTTCCCAGAATCCCCTTCTTTATAGGATTCCAGGTTAGAGTTGGCCAAAAAGAGAAATTTGCTCAAGATTTGGAAGGTGGAAGTGAACAGCAGCTATTACACTTTGAAGGTCACTGTGGTTAGAGGCGATGAGAGACAGGCATTAAGGGGTTGGCAGATTCAAGTCTGTCCTCGAGCTCCCCTGCTCCATGTCCAGCTATTCTGGCTGACTAACAGAGACTAGATGTAGACGCAACAGCCTTCCAGCCAGAGGTGGTTCCAAGGACTCATGGCAAGCTTGGATTTGTCCACCCATACCAGTACTTCAGAAGAGTTGGTTAGTGACTTCTCTGACTCTCCCAACTCTACTTTCAGAATCTTATTTATCCAGCTTCTCCCACAATCGTGTAAGGTCTTATTCCTATAATAAATCCCTTATTCCATAATAGTTATAGCAGTTCTGCCTCCCAGACTAAACCCTGGCTGATATACCATGTTCTTCAGACAAAGCTTTCTTCTGTTCAGACTTCATCAGCCTGAGACCAGAGAATTACATGGTGCCCAGCTACTACCAATGATCACCCTCACAGGGAACACAACAGAGAGTCCCTGACGGAGGAGGAGAAAAGTAGGGTGCAGAACTGAAATTCTAGTAAAAGGACCAGACTTAATGGTTTGACTGAGACTGGAGGGACCCTGGAAGACATGGCCCCCAGGTTCTCTGTTGGCCCCAAACTAAAACCATGCCCGAGGCCAACTCTTCAGACAAAGATTAGACTGGACTATGGGACATAAAATGATACTTGTGAAGAGTGTGTGTCTTAGCTCAAGTAGACACATGAGACTAAAGGGGCAGCTCCTGTCTGGAGGCGACATGAGAAGGCAGAGAGGGTCAGGAGCTGGTTAAATGGAAACGGGAAATCAGGCGTGGAAAGGAGAAGTGTGCTGTCACAGTATAGGGAGAGCAACTAGGGTCACATAACAATGTGTGTATAAATTTTTGTATGAGAAACTAACTTGAATTGTAAACTTTGACTTAAAGCACAATTAAAAAAAAAAAAAAAAAAGCTTTCTTCTGTTCCTGTGGACACAAGCAGTGTTTAGATTACATCTCACCTCCCTCCTTGAAGTCAAAGGAAACTCATTTGAAGAAGAGTTACAACCACAATTTCTATTTAAGTGAGGAGCTCATCTTTATTGCTGTAAGACTGTGCCATGTGGCTGGGGGAATGAATAATCATGCTTGTCTTAATGTCCTTGGAGAGAATAGTATGGAAAGAAAAAAAACCAAAAGATGTGACTTATCCAGGAATAGGAGCAAGTAAATGCCTTAGTTTTCAGGATGTTGCTGTATTCTGGATTTTGTTGAAAGTTACATTTGAGAGAGAATGAATTTCTGGATGTTTAAGAAGAATATACCAGTAGATGGTAAGTATAGTTTATAACAATTTAACTTGTAATTTCCTTGTGTATGTAATGGGGACTGATGTTAGTATTTCTACACTGAAACCTGGAAATTCATTAATGAATGCTGACACTCTGCCAATGATATGTTCCCGACTCTACATAAGACCAGATTTGTTTTCAATAACAACAAAAAAGTAATGGATTTGTCCCCTGTGCTGTATTCACCTCCTATTTGTTGCATACTTATTCATACTAGATCCATCTCTAATAAAAATCTCCTAGGTTTCTATGTGCTTCATGAGAGGGCCAATTCTTCAAATAAAAAATATCAAAGACATCCAGAATTCAATCAGCTATCACCGTAATATCCATTAAGAGTTGGGTGATCCTAAGAGAAGGAAGGTATGAAAATAAGGAAGGATTCTGTTAAGTCCTAAGGTCTTCAGATTTAATTAGGAAGACACACAGATATTAAAATCCAAAGATGCACAAAATTCAATCAAGTAACGGAAGCAACCTGTTGCTGTTAGTTGCTATTGATCAGTTTCAAGTCATGGTGACCCCATGTGTGCAGAGTAGAACTGCTCCATAGGGTTTTCAAGGCTGTGACCTTTCAGACCCAGATTGCCAGGCTTGTCTTCTGAGGCACCTCTGGGTGAGTTCAAACTACCAACTTTTGGCTAGTAGTCGAGGACTTAACTGTCTGCACCACCCAGGGACTCCTAGTAAGTAAGCAGTCTAGGTGGGAGGTAAGCAAACTTTTATGAGAGTCAGACTGGTCCCATCAGGGCTCAGAAATGGATCCAGTCACATCCTGGTCAATACCCCCTGGTCATTAAGAAATTTCAGAGAGAAGGGAAGACAATTCCAAAAATTACATGTGAAGGTAACCTAAAAAATTATTTGGAATGACAATTATTTGTTTAGTGAGTCAACATAACTTAAGGAGTCCTGGCGGTGCAATGGTTAAGTGCTCGGCTGCTAACCAAAAGGTCAGTGGTTCAAACCCACTAGTCGCTCCACAGAAGACAAGACATGGCGATCTGCTCCCTTAAAGATTTCAGCCTAGGAAACACCATGGGGCAGTTCTACTTTGTCATATAGGGTCACTATGAGTTGGGCCTTAACTCTTAACTGAAGAAAATTAGAACAAGTCCACGAGAGTCAAAGTATGACCTTGAGTATATCCCACCTGAATTTAGAGACGATCTCAAGAATAGATTTGACACACTGAACACTAATGACCGAAGACCAGACGAGTTGTGGAAGGACATCATACATGAAGAAAGCAAGAAGTCATTAAAAAGATAGGAAAAAAAGAAAAGACCAAAATGATGTCAGAAGAGACTCTGAAACTTGCACTTGAACGTCGAGTAGCTAAAGCAAAAGGAAGTCAAAGAGCTGAACAGAAAAACAGAAGATTTCAAAGCATGGCTCGAGAAGACAAAGTAAAGTATCATGATGAAATGCGCAAAGACCTGGAGACAGAAAACCAAAAGGGAAGAACATGCTTGGCATTTCTCAAGCTGAAAGAACTAAAGAAAAAATTCAAGTCTCAAGTTGCAATACTGAAGGATTCTACAGGGAAAATATTAAATGACACAGGAAGCATCAAAAGAAGATGGAAGGAATACACAGAGTCACAAAGAATTGGCCAATGTGCAACCATTTCAGGAGGCAGCATATGATCAGGAATTGATGGTACAGAAGCAAGAAGTCCAAGTTGCACTGAAGGCACTGGTGAAAAACAAGGCTCCAGGAATTGACAGAATACCAATTAATATGTTTCAACAAACGGATGCAGCACTGAAAGTGCTCACTCATCTATGCCAAGAAATTTATAAGTCAGCTACCTGGCCAGCTGACTAGAAGAGATCCGTATTTATGCTTATTCCCAAGAAAAGTGATCCAACTAAATGCAGAAATTATCAAACAATATCATTAATATCACACATAAGTAAACTTTTGATGAAGATCATTCAAAAGTGGCTACAGCAGTACATGAACAGGGAACTGCCAGAAATTCAAGTCGGATTCAGAAGAGGATGTGGAACCAGCGATATCACTGCTGATGTCAGACGGATCCTGGCTGAAAGCAAAGAATACCAGAAAGATGTTTACCTGTGTTTTAATGACTATGTTAACACATTCGACTGTGTGGATCATAACAAATTATGGATAACACTGCGAAGAATGGGAATTCCGGAACACTTAACTGTGGTCGTGAGGAACCTGTGCATAGATCAAGAGGCAGTCATTCAAACAGAACAATGGGGTACTGCATGGTTTAAAGTCAGGAAAGGTGTGCATCAGGGTTGTATACTTTCATACCTATTCAATCTGTATGCTGAGCAAATAATCCGAGAAGCTGGACTACATGAAGAAGAACGGGGCACCAGGATTAGAGGAAGACTCATTAACAACCTGCATTATGCAGATGATACAACCTTGCTTGCTGAAAGTGAAGAGGACTTGAAGAACTTACTGATAAAGATCAAAGACCACAGCTTTCAAAATGGATTACACTTCAACATAAAGAAAACAAAAATCCTCACAACTTGACCAAAAAGCAACATCATGATAAATGGAGAAAAGACTGAAGTTGTCAAGGATTTCATTTTACTTGGATCCACAATCAATGCCCATGGAAGGAGCAGTCAAGAAATCAAAAGACGCATTGCACTGGGCAAATGTGCTGCAAAAGACCTCTTTAAAGTGTTGAAAAGCAAAGATGTCACTGTGAGGACTAAGGTGAGCCTTACCCAAGCCACAATGTTTTCAACTGCCTCATATATGCATGTGAAAGCTGGATGATGAATAAGGAAGACCAAAGAAGAATTGATGCCTTTGAATTGTGGTGTTGGAGAAAAATACTGAATATACCATGGACTGCCAAAAGAATGAACAAACCTGTCTTGGAAGAAGTACAGCCAGAATGCCCCTTAGAAGCAAGGAAGGTGAGACTACATCTCACATACGCTGGACATGTTATCAGGAGGGATCAGTGCTTGGAGAAAGACATCATGCTTGGTTAAGCAGAGGGTCAGCGAAAAATGAGGAAGACCCTCAATGAGATGGACTGATGCAGTGGCTGCAACAATGGGATTAAACATAACAACAATTGTGAGGATGACACAGGACCGGGTGGTATTTCATTCTGTTGTACATAGGGTTGCTATGAGTCAGAACTGACTTGATGGCACCTAACAACAACATCATGAGTCGGAACTGACTTGATGGCACGCAACAACAAACATCATTTAACTCCAGGAAAATTTATAATTAAGAATAGAAATGTTCCCACTCAGCAGCCCCATGGAAGGCCTGGCGATCTGCTTCCGTAAAGACTGAAGCCAAGAAAACCCCATGGAGCAGTTCTACTCTGTAACACATGGGGTTGCCATGAGTTGGAATCAACTTGATGGCAAACAATAACAAAAATAGAAATGTTTAAGGGAAATTAAGTATAATGTTAATATTTTTATGCTAGGCATTCTTAATATTTGGTATTTTAAGTATTTGTAAAATTTAAGAGAACTTAGTCTATTAAAGTAATAGGTCAGCCTTTTAATTGCTATCTGAAACGTGTAATCAATTATTTTAGAATTAAGATTTTAATCAGAAAGTTACTATCATACACAGTATTGAAGCATTTAAGGGAACATAAGAAGCCCCAGATTTATAAACATTATGTAAGTATCCAGTGAGATTTTTTGAATAACTTAAGTTCATTAAAAGGAAATTTTTGATTTCTAAATTAAATTTAACATTTGAAAGATGTTTAAGTTTATAAAATACACCAAATATTCAAAGGCCCTTAAAAGCAATTGTGAAAATTTGCTAGACTTAAAAATGGCGCTCTAGGCAGAAACACTATGCCGTCCCTCCACAGCAAAGATCCGAAAAACTAAGCCCAACAGAGAAAACAACAATCCTGAAACCCAAAAACATCAAATGAAGAGATAAAGAACTCAGCCAAGCACCAAATGGAGTGAGAAAACTGACAGAACGGAGAGCGAGAAAAGATTCATGCAGAGGTCCCCTATCAGCTAACGCAGCACGGATCCGCCATCTTCGACTCCTATGGGAGACCAGCAAACAGGGGGTACGAGAAAGCAGCTTCACGGAGCTTCCAGCAGAAGACAAAACAACTGGTAACATGTGATATACGCTTTCCCAACCCCCACCCTTCTTCAACCCCACTCGGCCTCCTCTGCTTCCTGTGGCCACAATCTCTTGTCCGGGAAGCACCTGCTGCTTGGATTCCACCCACCCAAACGGGCAGACTCTCTGAGTACCATTTGTTGGCTGCTGGTGTTGCTTTTTTCCGCTTCTTTTGATTTCTTCCTTACCTCTCACCACCACCCCCTCCTTTCACTCAAATACCTGGCTCCGTGAGCCAACTTTGCTTCTTCTTGAGAGGCTGCGGAGCTCCGGTAATTTGTGATATACGCTTTCCCACCCACTACCCTTCTTCACCCACACTCGGCCTCCTCTACTTCCCGCGGACACAGTCTCTTGTCTGGGAAGCACCGGCTGCTTGGATTCCACCAGCCCGCACTAACTGGCTCTCTGAGTGCCATTTGTTGGCTGCTGGTGTTGCTTTTTTTCCGCTTCTTTTGATTTCTTCCTTACCTCTCACAACCTCCCCCTCCTTTCGCTCAAATACCTGGCTCCATGCACCATCTTTTGCTTCTTTCTGAGGGGCTGTGGAGCTCTATTCGAGTGTGGAGCTGCTTCCCGGTCTGGGCTGCTGCGCTGGTGGGATCCCGGGGCTTTTGTTCATTTGCTTGTTTTGAATTGTTTGTTTGTTTTCTTTTCCTTTTCTTGAGTTGGGAGCCCGGTCTGGCGAGGCGGTGCTGCGTGGCTTGGAACTACCCCCTCAACTTGCACAGGCATGGAGAGGGATCCCTGAGGGCATTTCTTTTTTTG
>NW_004443945.1:4343408-4368759 GCF_000243295.1 Trichechus manatus latirostris
ACAACATGTGTACTACTGTTTCATGAGAAACTATTTGTTCTGTAAGCCTTCACCTGAAGTACAATAAAAAAAATTTTAAAAAAAGAAAATATTGCTAGACTCTAAATAGGATTAGATTTGTAAGTTGATACTAAAAGCTTAAGAAAGAACTTAGTTTTTAAATTTTAGCTTTTATAAATTGAATACTAATTTTTAAAACAAAAGGCAACTCTAAATAGGCTTTTTTGCCCACAAAAGCAATTTCAATGAGCATTAAAAAAAAAAACAAAACTCACATATAGGCAGTGGTGGCTAAATTTTCAAGAAATTTCCAGTCTGGTTGTTAAACGATCATTATTAAAAATTAGTACAATTAAATGTTAGTAATAACAAAGATAATAAATATTCAGGACTCATCAGTTCTTTATTATTTCACTACTATATATGCTCTTGTGGTTATTTCTGCCTACTGTATCTACTAAGTGGAAATATTATACAGTTGTATGCTACTGCACATCCTTTCCTAATTCCACATTCAATAAAGTCACATTCAAACCCACTGCCATCAAGTCAATTCTGACTCATAGTGACCCTACAAGACAGGGTAGAACTGTTCCATAGGGTTTCCAAGGAGCAGCTGGTGGATTCAAACTGCCAACCTTTTGGTTAGCAACCAAAAGCTTAACCATTGCGCACCAGGGCTCCAATGTCATGTTAGTAGCTTGAAATTGGCCATGCTGGGAATATTTACACCATGAAAATTGGCAAACTCTAGAAGTAAGGGCTACCCTTCCTCCCCTGCGCCCACATCTAGTTATTAAACATTTACCAGCAAGCCACTGCCTATAACACCTTCCCATCCTTAGAGACTAAGCCAATGATTTTTTTTGTATTTAAAAACAAATTTTATTTTTTGTTCAGACATGAACAATTCCTTATAGAAGTATCTGAACTTGCAGAATTCCTAATAACTATTTGTAATTCTACCAGTTTTTTCTAGCACTCATCAAAACATGTTGGATTCTATGCATAATGGTACAGCCATTGTGGAAAACAGTGTGGTGGTTCCTCAAAAAACTGAAACTAGAACTACCACATGCCCAGCAGTCCCACTGCTAGGAATATACCCAAGGGACTTGAGAGCAGCAACACAAACAGACATATATACACCAATGTTCACTGCAGCACTATTCACAATACCCCATAAGTGGAAACAACCTAAATACCCATCAACAGATGAATGGATAAACAAAACGTGGTACATACAGAGATTAGAATACTACTCAGCCAGAAAGAAAAATGAAGCCTTGATATATGCTACAACATGGATGGAGCTTGAAGACATTATGCTGAGTGAAATAAGTCAATCACAAAAGGACAAATATTGTATGACTTCACTTATATAAAAAAAGAAGAACAAGCAAATGTATAAAGACCAAGTTTATTAGGTAATAACTAGAGGAGAGAGGGGGAAAGGGGAAGTTTTTGCTTATGGAGCCCTGAGTTTCTGTTTATGGTGATGGAAAAGTCACATGATTAAGGGTAAGGGGTGAACTGATTAATGTAATTCATGTCAATAAGTTGTACACCTGTGAAAAGCTGAATTGGCAAATGTTGTGTAATATTTATTTTTACCCCCCCAAAAAAAAACCAAGAGCAGCTGCTGAGGCTGCTTATGTACAACCAAACACCTCATGGGATTTGCTTTCTTGGTTTGAAGGTTTAGGGTTGTGGTTTCATGGGATATTCCAGGTTACTGGCCTAATAGTTGTTTTTAGTGCTTCTGTTCTACCTTCTAGTTCTCTGCATAGTGCCTGGGGTCTTAAAAGCTTGCAAGGGTCATCCAAAGTATAATTAGTCTCTACTTGCCTGGAGCAGCAAAGTAAGAGGAGTCAGGAAAAGGAAAAAATGAAATGCGTGCCTAACTGCCTCCATGAACTAATGCCTCCTTTGCCCCGCAAGACCAGAAGAACTGGATGGTGCCTGTCTACCATTACTCAATATTTTAATCAAAGATTCTACAGAAGAATCCCGATCAAAAGGAGGCAAAATGTAGAACAGAATTCCAAATTCTCATGGCATCCAGTTTTTCCGAGATCCTAAAACTGTTGCCCTGAGATAATCTTTAAACCTCATACTTTAAAACAATAATATCCCCTGAAGTCTTCTTTAAACCAAACAGTAAGTTAGCTGATTTAGTAAAGAATGTTTGCCTTGCGCATCGTGCTCTTTTGAAGAACTATCTATACGGGATCGAACCGACAACAGCAACTCAAAAAGGTCTGATAGAAAGCTTAGTAGGCAGTGAGTTCATGTTAATAGGGGAGGAACAATATGGAAAAAGAGGAAGAGAAATGTTGAACAACTTGAAGAAGGTGATCGATATCACTGAAGTATACATGTAGAAATTGTTGAACTGGTATGTTGCTGTGTATATTTTCAACGATTAAAAAAAATGTTGGATTCTAGCTGAGAGTGACATAATTAAAAAAGATGTCAAATCTGCACTACTTTACATTTCCATTCTAAAATGATGAGCATATGGATGAAACAGATTTATGGCAAGGTAAGGCATATTAAATTAAAAAAAAAAAAAAAGCAAAATCTAATATAAGAGATGGAAGGAGGGAATACTTTTGAGTTTCATGGATTAAGAAAAACCTCGCAAAAATTGATCTGACACTCCAGTAAAGGAGCCACACTCCCAACAAAGGGAAGGACATAAAATAGTATAAAACAACTGTAATATACTAAACTAAGTAATTTAACTAACTAACCAACCAGTTACCATTGAGTGGATTCTGACTCATGGTGATCCCATGTGTGTCAGAGTAGAACTGTGCTCCACAGGGATTTTCAACGGCTGATTTTTCAGAATTAGATCTTCAGGTCTTGTTTCCAAGGCACTGCTGGGCAGACTCGAACCTCCAACCTTTCAGTTATCAGCCAAGCTAACTGAAAGAGTTTTCCTTTCAAGAATACAAGGGGAGTTCTAAAGACAGTTAAGTATGTAAGGTTTGGTTAGAATAATGTTCACAGAGACAACGACATAAAATAGGTAGGAAAAAGTAAACTGGGACAAGACTGAAACGGTGAGAGTGAATGAAATGGCAGACTGTAAAGTGATTGGGACTTAATGAGAATTCTAAGGGTTTGGGCTTTAATCTAAAAGGCAATAGGGAGCTGCTAAAGGTTTGAGAGCAGGAGAGGGGAGATTTATTTGGCAACATGGTATAGGATGCAGCAAAGGAGCAAAACACTCTATTTTTGAAATCTGTGAAACAGACAAAAGATTACATTACATATAACATCAAATTAAAGATTTAAATACAATACTGTTAAAAATCAAAACTCAAAACCCACATAGTCTATGATTTCATTTACATAAAATGCAAACCCATCTATACTGATAAAAAGCAAATCAGTGGTTACCCTGGTCTAGGGAAGGAATGGACTACAAAGGGGCATAAGGGATCTTGTGAGTGAGAGAAATGTTCTGTATCTTGTTTGTGGTGGGCATAAATAACTGTAAAAAATTATCAAGTATTCCTCCATAAAGCTGGTAAGGAAAAAAAATCAATTAAAAGTCACACAAACCAGATATTTGATGATATGTAAAAAGTTATATAAATGACAGCAGTTTTCAGAGGCGTAATACCAAACTTCTAGTTTCCCTCTGTATCTGTTGTTAGGTATTGCCTAGCCGGTTTCAACTCACAGCAACCCCATGTGACAGAAGAGAACTGCCCTATAGGGTTTTCTAGGCTGTAATCTTTACAGGAGCAGATCGACAGGTCTTTCTCCTGCAGAGCTGCTGGGTGGGTTCGAACAGCCAACCTTTTGGTTAGCAGCTGTTGCACCACCAGGGTTCCTTCTCACTATCTATAAACCAAAAAAAAAACAAAAAACAAACCCATTGCCATCGAGATGATTCTGACTCATAGCAACCCTGCAGAACAGAGTACAACTGCCCCATAGGGCTTCCAAGGAGCGGTGGGTGGGTTTAAACTGCTGACCTTTTGGTTAGCAGCCTGAGGTCTTAACCATTGAGCCACCAGGGCTCCACTCAGTATCTACAGTCACTGTCAATTCTTTTCTTCAGATATTGTGTACAGATAAAACCTCATTTCATAATTCTCCCTCATCCCATTCCCATGCTATCCACTCCCTCCCAGCCCCTCCCAACAACAATCTCTGGGAGGTAGAAGGATGATTTTACCACTCAAACTTCCTACTAACCGAGTGTCCTGGATACATGGAATTCTGAACCACCAATCATTCCATATTAGGGAAACAGAAGGGAAGAGTAGCCTCCTGATTCTATCTTCATGTTTCTGTTCCCTCTGCCTATAATTTTGTTACAGTATTTACCACACTATTCTGCAATAATTGACATTTTTCTTTGTTTCTCTTTTAGACTGGTAAACTCTTTGTGGGCAGAGAGTGTACCCTATACATCTCTGTAGTCTCAGAGACTATCACATAGCACTTTCTCAAGTGTTCAGTGAATGTTCTTCCTTCCCCTTCATCTTGAATTATCGAAATCCTAACCATCCACAAAGATGATGCTAGCAGTAAGGTCTTTTAAGATCTAGCTTAAATGTCAGTTCCTTCTTGAAGATGTTCCTAATTCCCTGACTGGAATTCCTCGTAACTTCCCTACCACGGCTGTTGTTGTTGTGGTTAGGTGCTGTTGAGTCGATTCCCACACAGAGCAACCCTACGTACTACAAAACGAAATACTGTCCAGTCCTGCACCTCCTCACAATCGTTGCTGTATTTGAGCCCAATGTTGCAGTCACTGTGTTAATGCATCTTGTTGAGAGTCTACCACTGATAGAACCTGTCATATCCTTTTTTAAATTAGTGAGGCAGTATAGCCTAATAGTAAGTGTTCAGGCTTTGGAGTCAAACCTGAGATCAAATCCAGGTTCTGCCATTCACCTTTGATCTTAGGTAAATTACTAAATCTCTCTAACAACATCACAGCTAATACTTACCATGTGCAAGGCACTGTTCTAAGAACTTTACATGAATTAACTCATTTAATCTTCAGAGAAACCCTATGATGTGGGCAAAGAGAAGTTAAATTATGTGCCCAAAGTCACACAGCTAGTAAGTAACAGAGCTACCTTCAATCTTAGAAGTCTAGCTTCAGAGTCCATACTCAACCTCTAGACTGTATTGCTTCTCACTAAGCCTTATTTTCTCCATCTGTGTAATGGGGATAACATTACCAATCTCACAGGTATATAAAGTATTTCGCACATAGCAAGAGCCCCAAAAAGATATTGCTTTGCCTTAGTCATTTTCTACGTATGCTCCATGAAGGCACCAGGTCTATCTTATTTATCTGCGTATTCCAGTCATTGTACTTAGTATAATAAATTTTAAAAAAACAAAACCAGTTGCCATCGAGTCAACTCCGGCTTAGGGTGACTCCATGAGTGTCAGAGTAGAATTGTGCTCCGTCAGGTTTTCAATGGCTGATTTTTCTAAAGTATAACACCAGGCCTTTCTTTGGAGGCTCCTCTGGGTGGACTGGAACTGTCGACCTTGCGGTTGGCAGCCAAGCACTTAACTGTCTGCAACACCCAGGGACTCCAGTTTAATAAATGTTCCTGTTGCTGTGCGCAGTCGAGTCAATTCTGACTCATAGCAACCCTATATGACAGAGTAGAAGTGCTCCATAGGGTTTCCTAGGCTGTAATCTTTATGGGAGCAGATCGTCAGGTCTTTTCTCCGCTGTAGCCACTGGTGTGTTCGAACCATTAACCTCTCTGTTAGCAGCCTTTGTGCTTATCTACTGTGCAATCAGGGCTCCTTCAGTATAATAAATAGTAAGCCCAAAATAAGTATGTCTTTCAAGAAACATCTGTGGCACCTAGAAATCCAAGTACAGTTGAAAAAGACAACACTATACAAACGATAATTTGAAAATGTTATCAAGACAAACAAATGTTCTGTGCAGTTTGAAAAGAATGATCAATTCTAACTGAAGGAATTGGGAATTATATATGAGAGGAGGTGGCACTGAGCTAGCTTGAAGGGAGTAAGGAGAGGTTGTATACCTATTTCCCTAAATGGCAATTATAGATAGTACAAAATACAAATTCAAGAAAAAATCTTGGACTAATCAGGATAATCCTTTGCAGAAAAAAACTACAGAGATCCAAGGCAAGCAAAACTGGGCTCTACAGACACACCTTAGGTGCAGAAGACAAAAAGGGGCAACCTTCTCTAACGACTAAATACAGCAGTATTCCCAATACCATTTTGACATACGATCTAAACGACCAAGATGGTGTAAAGCTGAAGAATAAAATTAGGACACCTAAATTTCAAGATCTCTATGGGACTAATATTAGGTTGTCTACCCAAATATTCTGAGGGCTGCCACCTTAATATTAAGTGGTCTCAAGGGCAAGTATAGTTAAGTGTTCCAACTCAGAATTCAGAGGTGGTCCAGGGAAATGTCGGGGCAGTCCGCTGGGGTCCAGCTGGACGAGGCGAGCTTCGATGGGCTTAAAGCAGCAAAACTGCTTTTGTGGGGCCTACGACCGCCTCCCAGAGCGCCCGAGAAGCTGGAGTAGCAGTGAACTGGTAAACCTAGTCTCTCCGGAATCCGTGGTAAATCACTCGGATTAGAGGATCCATGACTTTGCCGCCTTGCAATGCCCCAAACTATAAGCAATCCCAACTCTCACTTACAAAGCATCCTACGGTATCCATTTGCTCCCCTTCCTCTTTGGGAAGAAGGGAACGTGAAGACATCGCCTCGCACTTCACCCCTAGCAGGCCGGGAATCAGATGGGAGCTAAAAATAGGGAGCGGACCAACTCCAAAGAGAGGGAGTGATCCGACAGACAGACCCGCTCTGGCGCTCACACCAGTGATCAGAGGTCGGCCGGGACCCGCAGTGGCGGCCATCGAAGGGACAAGGGGAACCCGGGGAAACAGAAGGTGGCCAACCTCACCTGCCGCTTGTTCATCCGCCGTACATCGTCCAGAAAGTCTAGAGACAGCATGATGAGGACGCAGAGCAGGACACGATCCGGAGAGAGGGCGCGATGTGTTCAGGCGGAGAAACAGCGGGTGCACTAGCTGAACTCACACTGGACAAGCCCCCGCAGCGCCCGCACTTCCGCTTCCGGAGCTGGCTGGAATAGTCGCGGCCCCGCCCCTTCGCTGATGCGAGCGGACAAAGGGACTCACGACCGTCCTAGTTTATTCTCCGGGCCTGGCCTCGTCTTAGAGCTCCTGCCCGCTCTGGCCCTCGCCTGCCGAGAACCAGCCGGAGCCCACCTCCTGCTCCCAGCCCGGCGACCCCTCACGGCGGCGTTGACCCAGGGTTAGATGGAGCGGTTGCTCTGCAATCTCCTGAAGGCGGGCCCTCGTGGACGCCTGGCCAATCGGGAGCCGTCTCTCCAGTTTGGGCGGGCAGAGACGGCTTGTGAGTGGTCGGCGTGTCCCTGCGTCCGGGCCGCGGGTCCGGGTGTGGTGGTAGACGAGTAGCCAGGAAATGTGTTCTTTGGTCCGGGCGCGTCTCCCCGGCTCTGACGAGACGGTCTAATAAGTGCTTTTTGCATAAAGGTGGGGGATATGTGAGACATCTAGAACACTGTCTGAATCTGCCTGCAGTTTACAGTCCCGTTGGAGAGACAACTCGCTACAGTTGGAAAACCACCAATCTAGTGTGATAACACCAGTGGTGCAGATCGTCCGGAAGTCCCTTCCTCCCTGGGTTTGACTCCAGTAACAGGATTGACTTTGTCTCCTTAAACTATGCTGCTGGTTTTCTTACTTCGGGCACCTTGCCTTGACCCTCTTCTCGCTGCCTTCTGTCTCCTGTATATAAACAGCGTTTGCTTAGACTGTTTGAGGCTCCTGATGTCCACTTCCACCAACAGGGACCAGAGCTGGATCTCTTGCTATGTCTTTTCTTTTTCAAAATACTGGTTATCTCACATTAGGGGAAGCTGAGTGAAGGGCATACTGGAACTCACTACTATCATTGCAATTCTTCACTAAATCTAAAATTATTTCAAAATAAAAAGTTTAAAAATATATTGGAGGATGGCTATAATCAAAAAGACAGACAATACAAGTTTTGGTGAGGATGTGGAGAAATTGGAACCTTCGTACACTGCTGGTAAAGCGGTGCAGCCACTTTGGTAAATAGTCTGGTAGTTCCTCAAAAGGTTAAATATAAAGCTACCATATGAATCATCAACTCCTCTCCTAGGCATATACCCAAGAGAAATGAAAATGTCCACACAAAAGCTTGCACATGAATGTTCATAGCAGCACTATTTGTAATTGCCAAAAAGTGCAAACAACCCAAATGTCCATCAATTGATGAATAGATAAATAAAAAATGGTATGTGCATACCATGGGATATTTGGCAATAAAAAAAAATTGCCAAACATGCTACAACATGGATGACCCTTGTTGTGAAAGAAGCCAGTTACAAAAGACAATTTATTGTATGATTCTATTTATGTAAAATGTCCAAAACAGGTAGAACCATACAGACAAAAAGTAGCAGTTGCTTGGGGCTCAAAGAATTAGGAGAAATGGGGAATTGACTGCTAATGGGACAGGAGTTTATTTTGGGGATGAAGAAAATGTTATAAAATTGATCATAGTGATAGTTGCACAATCCTGTGAATGTGTTAGAAGTACACTTTAAATGGATGAAATGTGTGGTATGTAAATTATATCTCAATAAAGCTCAAGAACCCACTGGTGTGTTGTTCATGGTTACATTCCCAGTGCCAAGCAGAGCCTAGCACATATTAAGGTATCCAATAAATATTTGTTGAATTTGTTGATATATATGTGCATGTGTGTTTGTGTGTGTGTATTCCAACTGCCCTGGGCACCCCATATTTAGTGAGTTAAAGAAGGAATTCCTGATTTCTTCAAATTAGGAAGGCCGATGGAGAAAAATACACATAAGCTCCATGAGGGCAGGGATCTTGTTTGTACATCCCTCTATCCCCAGCTCTCATAACAGTGCCTGACACATAACAGACACTCAATACATATTTGTTAATAAATGTTGGATATAGATTCTAATCTGAATTCTAGAACCACTTGACTAATGCTTGCTAACGTTGAGTTTGAATCTGAAGGTGAACATCAGCAACAACCATTTAAATGGCTATGAGCCTCTATCCATCTCTTGTATGGTGAAGAAAAGAGCCCTAAGAGAGGCAAAAAGTCCTGTGGGATTTTGTTGCTGTTGTTATTAGGTGCCCTCAAGTTGGTTCCAACTCATAAGGATCCTATGTACAACAGAATGAAACCCTGCCCAGTCCTGTGCCATCCTTACAATTATTATGTTTGAACCCATTATTGCAGCCACTGTGGTCAATCCATCTCATTGAGGGTCTTCCTCTTTTGTGCTGACCCTCTATTTTACCAAGCATGATGTCCTTCTCCAGGGACTGGTCCCTCCTGATAACATGTCCAAAGTACGTGAAACGAAGTCTCACCATCCTCACTTCCAAGGAGCACTCTGATTGTATTTCTTCCAAGACAGACTTGTTCTTTTTTCTGGCAGTCCTCGATATTCTTCACCAACATCATAATTCAAATACATCAATTATTTTTTGTTCTTCCTTATTCATTGTCCAGCTTTTGTATGCATATGAGGTGATTGAAAATACCATGTCTTGGGTAAGGCGCACCTTAGTCCTCACAGTGACATCTTTGCTTTTTAACACTTTAAAGAGGTCTTTTGCAGCCAATTTGCCCAGTACAATGCGTCTTTTGATTTCCCGACTACTGCTTCCATGGGCATTGATTGTGGATCCAAGTAAAACGAAATCCTTGATAACATCAATCTTTTCTCTGTTTATCATGATGTTGCTTATTGGTCTAGTTGTGAGGATTTTTGTTTTCTTTATGTTGAGGTATACTCCATACTGAAGGCTGTAGTCTTTGCTCTTCATCAGTAAGTGCTTCAGGTCCTCTTCACTTTCAGCAAGCAAGGTTGTGTCATCTGCATATCAAGGTTGTTAATGAGTCTTCCTCCAATCCTGGTGCCACGTTCTTCTTCATACAGTCCAGCTTCTCGGATTATTTGCTCAGCGTACAGATTGAATATGATGAAAGGATACAATCCTGACACACACCTTTCCTGACTTTAAACCACACAGTATCCCCTTGTTCTATTTGAATAACTGCCTCTTGTTCTATGTACAGGTTTCTCATGAGCACAAGTGAGTGTTCTGAAATTCCCATTCTTTGCAATGTTATCCATAATTTGTTATGATCCACACAGTTAAATGCCTTTGCATAGTCAATAAAACACAGGTAAATATCTTTCTGGTATTCTGTGCTTTCAGCCAGGATCCATCTGACATCAGCAATGATATCCCTTATTCCATGTCCTCTTCTGAATCCAGCTTGAATTTCTGGCAGTTCCCTGTCAATGCACTACTGCAACCACTTTTGAATGATCTTCAGCAAAATTTTACTTGCATGTAATATTAATGATACTGTTCAATAATTTCTTCATTCTGTTGGATCACCTTTCTTTGGAATGGGCACAAATATAGATCTCTTCCAGTCAGCTGGCCAGGTAGCTGACTTACAAATATCTTGGCATAGATGAGTGAGCGCTTTCAGTGCTGCATCTGTTTGTTGAAGCATCTCAGTTGGTATTCTGCCATTCCTGGAGCCTTGTTTTTCACCAATGCCTTCAGTGAGCTGGGACTTCTTGCTTCTGTACCATTGGTTCTTGATCATACGCTGCCTCCTGAAATGGCTGAATGTCAACCAATTCTTTTTGGTATAGTGACTCTGTGTATTCCTTCCATTTTCTTTTGATGCTTCCTGCATCATTTAATATTTTCCCCCACAGAATCCTTCACTATTGCAACTTGAGGCTTGAAGTTTTTCTTCAGCTTTTTCAGCTTCAGAAATGTCGAGCATGTTCTTCTCTTTTGGTTTTCTAACTCTAAGTCTTTGCACATTTCATTATAATACTTTACTTTGTCTTCTGGAGCCACCCTTTGAAATCCTCCAGTAAGCTTTTACTTCGTTATTTCTTCCATTTGCTCTAGCTACCCTACATTCAAGAGCAAGTTTCAGAGTCTCTTCTGACATTCACTTTGGTCTTTTCTTTCTTTCCTGTGTTTTTAATGACTTCTTGCTTTCTTCATATGTGATGTCCTTGATGTCATTCCACAACTCATCTGGTCTTTGGTCATTAGTGTTCAAAGTGTCAAATTTATTTCATGCTGTGATGGTTAAGATTGTGTGTCAACTTGGCTGGGCCATGATTCTCCGTGTTTTAATGTAATCACTCCTATGACTGAATATACTGTGAGTAGCCAATAGATGAAAGGGCGTCTCCTTGGGGGTGTGGCCCGCATCTGTATATAAGCAGACGTTCTGGCTTTTTGCTCTCTCTGGATCCTGCGGCTGCTTCCTGTCATCTCATCTCCTGTTCTTGGGACTTGAGCTGTCAGCTTATCTGCCGAACCTGGGATTCATCGATCTGCACAGCCTGTGAGTGGGAGCCCTGATCTCCGACCTTCCAATCTTGGGCTTGCCAGCTTCTGCAGCTGTGTGACTTGGGAGAGGCCTCTACCCTGATCCATGGACTTGGGACGTTCTAGCCTCTACAATCACGTGAGCTGTTTCCTTGATATCTCTCTCTCTATATATATTTATACACTTTATTGGTTTTGCTTCTCTAGAGAACCCAGCCTAAGACACATGCGTTGGTCTCTAAATTCAGTTGGGATATACTCGAGGTTGTGCTTTGGCTCTCATGGACTTGCTCTAATTTTCTTCAGTTTCAACTTAAACTTGCATATGAGCAATTGATGGTCTGTTCCACAGTCGGCCCTGGGCCTTGTTCAGACTAATGATATTGAACTTTTCCATCGTTTTTTTCCATAGATGTAGTCTATTTGATTCCTGTGTATTCCATCCAGCGAGGTCCATGTGTATAGTTGCTGTTAAAGTTGTTGAAAAAAGATATTTGCAATGAAGAAGTCGTTGGTCTTCAAATTCTATCATGCGATTTCCGTTATTGTTTCTGTCACCAAAGGCCATTATTTTCCAACTACTATTTCTTCTTCTTTGTTTCCAACTTTCACATTCCAATCACCAGTAATTATCAATGCATCTTGATTGCATGTTCGATCAATTTCAGACTGCAAAAGGTAAAAATCTTCCATTTCTTCATCTTTGGACTTAGTGGTTGGTGCATAAATTTGAATAATAGTTGTATTAGCTGGTCTGCTTTGTAGATATTATCCCATCACTGACAGCGTTGTACTTCAGTATAGGTCTTGAAATGTTCTTTTTGACAATGAATGCAACACAATTCCTCTTCAAACTGTCATTCCAGGCATAGTAGATAATATGATTATCCAATTCAAAATGGCCAATGCCAGTCTATTCCAGCTCACTAATGCCTAGGCTATCGATGTTTATGCATTCCATTTAATTTTTCATGACTTCCGATTTTCCTAGATTCATACTTCGTACATTCCACATTCCAGTTATTAATGGATGTTTGCTGCTGTTTCTTCTCACTTTGAGTCGTGCCATATCAGCAAATGAAGATCCCAAAAGTTGCCTCCATCAATGTCATTAAGGTTGACTCTACTGTGAGGAGGCAGTTCTTCCCCAGTCGTCTTTTGAGTGGCTTCCAACCACAGTTGTCTTCCGGCACTATATCAGACAATGTTCTACTGCTATTAGTAAGGTTTTCACTGGCTAATTTTTTCAGAAGTAGACTGCCAAGTCCTTCTTCCTTGTCTGTCTTAGTCTGGAAGCTCAGCTGAAACCTGTCCACCACAGGTAATCACACTGGTATTTGTAATACTGGTGGCATAGCTTCTAGCATCACAGCAATACACAAGCCACCACAGCACGACAAACTGACAAACGCAGTGGATTTTAGATGTGGAAGAAGTCAGTTTAGTTGGGGAGCTTCATAGGAAGTTTAAGAAGGTCCTCAGAGGGGAGAGTACAGTCGAGATATGGGTAAAATGTACCAGTTGGTAAAACTGACAAGCAAGAAGGACATACCCAGTGGAGGGAATTGCACAAATAAAGGTGCAGAGGCAGGAAACTGTAAAATGTATTTGAATAATCCAGTTTGGTTTTCCAACCTTGCCCATACCTTAAGGAACTGGGCTAGTCTGGCCTGCAGGTGGTCTGTTGCCATGGAGGAAACATAAGCAAGCCTAAAATGTCACTTATTGGATATACCCAATTCCCACCCATGGCCACATTCATGTAGTACTCCACATCTGAACCCTTATACTCCCATAATCCACCTTCTAATGGTTACTTCTCTCTCATTTCTCTGTACATTTTTAACTATACAAATAATACATGAGCATGTTCTCACTGAAAAGGATTAAAACAAGACAGGCATATATAAAGTAAAACATGAAAGTTCTCTTTGCTCTCCAACTTGCTCCCCTCTCTGACTGCTTATCACTATTAACAGTTTGGTGTTTTTCCTTCTAGTGCTTTTTTCTTTGTACTTGTAATTTACAAGTATTTTTTTTTTTTTTTTTACACAAATGAGACCATGCTGTGCATATCCTTCCAGGTTTTGCTCTCTCTTAATCCATTTACTCTTTTCCACCTCAATGACTCCTTCAATCACCTAACTCTGTCATTTTCTCCCAATGTATCAGCAACTTTCCAGCATGTAGTCCCTGGGCCAGTGATCTATCAAGTTGCCTACAGGCTGTTTTAGTGGAATGAAAAAGCTTTATTCACATCTATTTCACAAATCTTAAATGTTAGATTAATTATGATTTTCTCAGAAATCATGTTACACTCTCAATACTCATTTTGCTCTCAACGTCTAGGTTATGCTGGCTCTACAGTTTGCCTCAGCTAATATTCAGCTAAAATGATGTACTTAATCGAAACTAATGTGTTGTTTCATAATATGTGCTACTGTTTATGTATTAACTTTGCATTTTCATTGTGTTACATTTCATTCTCCATTCACAAAGTGAATCAGTAACTCAAATTAGTTTGTTGGAAGTTAATGAGTACTTTTTTTAAAATCTTTTTTTTGGGCTTTAGAGGAAGGTTTACAAAACATATTAGTTTCTCATTAAACAATCAGTACACATATTGTTTTGTAACATTGGTTGTCAACCCCTCAATATGTCAATACTCTTCCCTTCTCGACCTTGTGTTCTCCATTGCTAGCTTTCCTGTCCCCTCTTGCCTTCTCATCCTTGCTCCTGGTGCCCATTTTGTCTCATTTTGTTTTACGGGCCTTTCTAATCTTTGGCTGAAGGGTGAACCTCAGAAGTGACTTCAGTACTGAGTTAAAACGGTATCTGGGGGCCATACTCTCTGGGTTTCTCCACTCTCTGTCAGGCCAGTAAGTCTGGTCTTTTTTTGTGGGTTAGAATTTTGTTCTACATTTTTCTCCAGCTCCGTAGGGGACCCTCTATTGTGATCCGGGTCAGAGCAGTCAGTGGTGGTAGCCAGGCACCATCTAGTTGTGCTGGACTCAATCTGGTGAGGCGGTGGTAGTTGTGGTCCATTAGTCCTTTGGACTAATCTTTCCCTTGTGTCTTTGGTTTACTTCCTTCTCCCTTGCTCCCGATGGGTGAGACCAGTGAAGTATCTTAGATGGCAGCTCACAAGCTTTTAAGACCCCAGACACTACTCACCAAAGTAGGATGTAGAACATTCTCTTTATAAGCTATGTTATGCCAGTTGAGCTAGATGTCCCCCAAGACTGTGGTCCCCAGCCCTCAGCTCAGTAATTCAGTCCCTCAGGGAGTTTGGATGTGTCTATGAAACTTCCATGATCTTGCCTTGGTCAAGTTGTGCTGGCTTCCCCACTATTGTGTACTGTCTTACCCTTCACCAAAGTTACCACTTACCTATTGTCTAGTTAGTGTGTTTCTCGCTCTTCACCTCTCCCCTCCCCATAACCATCAAAGAGTGTTTCTTTCTGTGTAAACCTTTTCATGAGTTTTTATAATTGTAGTCTCATACAATATTTGTCCTTTGTGATTGACTTATTTCACTCAGCATAATGCCCTCCGGATTCATCCATGTTGTGAGATGCTTTGCAGACTCATCATTGTTCTTTATCGTTGCGTAGTATTTCAATGTGTATGTGCACCATAGTTTATCCATTCAACTGTTGATGGACACTTAGGTTGTTTCCATCTTTTTGCTGTTGTGAATAATGCTGCAGTGAACATGGGTGTGCATATGTCTATTCATGTGATGGCTCTTATTTATCTAGGATATATTCCTAGGAGTGGGATTGCTGGATCATATAGTATTTCTATTTCTAGCTTTTTAAAGAAGCACTATATCATCTTCCAAAACGGTTGTACCATTTTGCATTCCCACCAGCAGTGTATAAGAGTTCCAGTCTCCCTGCAGCCTCTCCAGCATTTATTATTTTCTGTTTTTTGATTCATGCCAGTAGTGTTGGGGTGTAATGAGTACTTTTAAACTCAGACAAAAAGTTGTAAGTGAAAACGCTGACCAGGAATCCAGTATAAATAAATATGCAAGGGGAATGTGATTGTGCTGGGACTAGGTAATCCACGAATATGATGATTTCCAAGGAGTAAATGAAAAAGAAAAGTACTAATAGGCAATACGATGAACCTCTGAGAAGTATGTTTTATTAAACCAGTGATCTATTTCCCCCTAGTTCCCTGTGCACTATTTTATAAAACTTAGCCAAACAGTGGCAAAAAGCCAATGAAACTTTAGTGCCAATTTTTTAAAGAAGTCAGTGGCCAATCCAATAATCAAGATAAATTTTTCTGGGTGGGGTGGGGGCAAAATAATGTTGCCTAACATAACATTGATGAATTTCTCCCTAAAGATAAGTCATCAAAACAGTAAGGACTTCCTTTAAAATTACACTTGCCATAGTCAAACCAGGGACTTGTCACATGCTTGCCAAGAAGATTTAAAAACCAGTTACAATGTTAATGATAAATCTGCTCAGTGAGAAAGCTAAATAAGTTTTTGGCAAAATTCCTTTATCAAAAGATACTGTTAAAAAAAAAAAGATACTATTAGACACTGCACAGTATCAATGGCATACAAAGTGGATGAGCACGTTTTCAAGAGTTGTCTAGAGTTGCTGGAGAAAGTAACCTAACTGTGCTAGGCCCGGAAAACCTGGGCCTTTCTAATCTTTGGCTGAAAACCCGGAAAACATACCAACAATCATGAAGGATCAGGCAACATTTTGTTCTGTTACACATAAGGTTATCATGAGTCAGAGCCAACTCAATGGCAACTAACAACAACTGACATGGAATAAACACTAAAAATACAGTTATTGAATGAATGCATGTTGTTGTTAGGTGATGTTGAGTCAGTTCTGACTCATAACAACCCTACGTACAACAGAACGAAACACTGCCTGGTCCTGTGCCATCGTCACAATCATTGTTATGCTTGAGCCCACTGTTCAGCCACTTTGTCAATTCATCTCATTCAGGGTCTTCCATTTTTTTGCTGACCTCCTTTACCAAGTATGATGTCCTTCTCCAAGGACTGATCCCTCCTGATAACATGTCCAAGGTATGTGAGACGAAGTCTTGCCATCCTTGCTTCTAAGGAGCATTCTGGCTGTATTTCTTCCAAGACACATTTGTTCATTCTTTTGGCAGCCCGTGGGATAGTCAATATTCTTCGTCAACACCATAATTCAACGGTATTGATTCTTCTTTGATTTTCCTTATTCATTGTCTAGCTTTTGCATGCATATGAGGCGATTGAAAATACCATGGCTTGGGTCAGGCCCACCTTAGTCTTCAAGGTGACATCTTTGCTTTTTAACACTTTAAAGAGATCTTTTGCAGCAGATTTGTCCAATGAGGGCACGGCAACCTTAAAGCCTAAGAGGCCCAGCCCTGCCAGAGACAGATGGATCAAGGAAGACTCTAAGATTATCTTCACTCAGATCGACAGAGACAATGCTCCACAGTGTGTGCTCAAGGCTGAAAGAGAATTTATCTAATTAAAAAGCAGAAGATATAGCTCTAGTCCTTGATGAGCTTTCAATATCGTTTGCAGCAGAAAAGACGTATCTTTATGAGAGTAATTTAACGTATAACTGCTAACCTATAAATGTTGTAGTTAGTGTGCCATCAAGTTGATTCTGACTCACTGTGACCCCGAATGACAGGGTAGAACTGCCCAATAGGGTTTCCTAGGCCGTAATCTTTAAGGGAGCAGGTTGACAAGTCTTTTCTCCCATGGAGTGGCTGGTAGGTTCTAACTGCCAACCTTTCTGTTAGCAGCCAAGCACTTAACCACTGCGCCACCAGGGCTCCTTGTAAATGCTATACCCACTGCCGTCAAGTTGATTCCAACTCATAGTGACCCTGCAGGACAGAGCAGAACTACCTCATAGTGTTTCCAAGGCTGTCAATCTTTATGGAAGCAGACTGCCATATCTTTCTCCCACAGAGTGACTGGTGGGTTCAAACCACTGACATTTTGGTTAGCAGCTGAGTGCTTTAACCACTGCACCACCAGGGCTCCTATAAATGCTATACTCAGAAAGGAGAAAGATTATTTTAGGCATAGCCTTAATCAAAGAAGACTTCTGAGGGAAGCTGGGCCACAGTTGGGCCAGCTTCGCATTGTGAAATAGGAAGCATAATGCCAAGCAAGAGGAGAAAGGGGCTCAGGCATAGAGAGATGGCTAACGCCAAGGCTTCCCTTCCGGGAGTTTACAGTCTTGAGAAGTTAAACTGAGAAATAATTGAGGTGAAAAGAATGCATTAGGAAGGAATAGGACCAGGAGAGATTCATATAAACTGGGTGGATCTGGGAAGGCTTAATGAGGTTTTCATTCAGTGCAGGGGGGTGGGCAACAATGTCTCTTATGAAATAATTCAGATATTTTGGGCAGGTGATCCGAGGTCAGATAAAGACATAAAGCCTAAGGAATTAAATTTTCCAAATGAGGGACTCTGACATGGTATTTTCTCTGCTCGCTGGGCTGCCAGTCTTGCTGACAGCTAAGTCTTTTGGGCCTCATCAATCACAAAGGCATGTCTGGTATTTTCCTTAACATATATCCTGCTGGCCTGCCTGAAGGAAGCAACTCAGTATAGGGGCTAAGTCAGACCCAACTGGCTTTGAAACACAAATCAACCACTCACTGGGTGATCTTGGTCCAATCAGTTAACTCTTTTTTTAATCCTCAGTTTTCTGGTATATAAAGTGGGAATAAAAATGAATTTGTGTCACAGACCTGTTTTGAGGATTGAACTGTTTTGAAGATAGTCCATATAAATAAGGCCATTGGTACAGTAGATGATGCATGGTAAAAGGACGATGAATGTTAATAATAATTAAAGATAAGAAGTAGTTCAAGCTGATGTCCAAGAATTTAGGGCTAAGAGGGTCTGCCATTATAGTCAATTCCGAGTTACCCACTTCTGTACAAATCAAGGCTGTCTACCCAGCAGAAGCAAAGTCAACTCCATTTTTTAAAACTCTATTCAGAATGACAAAAATTCTAGTTGACTTGCCCAATGAAGGAAGTGGTAGGTGGGGAAGAAGGCTATCTTATGATCTCACCAGGGAAGGTAGTGGGCCAGGTGCGTCAGGTAGGCTGGTGCACAAGTCACACTGGAGGTCTGTCTCTTCCCCTGTGCCATCTCCCGAAATGACCTACCTGGGTTTGCTCGGAGCGCCTCTCCACCCAGTTACCCCAAGGTCACGTCTAGGGGGTGACAGAGATGGGACTTTCTGCCTACCAACCCAATGGCTCTGGACATCAGAGACCATGAGTTTAAAAGATGCAGCACCTCTGTCTAGCATGGGGTGCCAGGAAGAAATCCCGTTCCCCAAAATCAAAGGTGCCTTCTATGCAGAGAGATTATTGGAGTTACTCAAGTCTGTCTTTAAAAAGCCCTGGACAGCTGCAGGGGCAGCTGGGAGAAGGAAGCGCCAGCTTTCTGGGTTGGTATGTGTGTGTATGTGGTGGGGGGAGGATGCACCAATTTCCTGTGTGGCCACATGGCTTTGGCTAAAAGCAGAAAGAGGTCTTGACGTGTGTTTTAAATGTTCTCATAGGGTCAACAACAAAATTTAAAAAAAAAAAAGCTCCTCAAGAGGAGAGCGCTGCTGTGAATGTGGAGGCTCTGGGGGTAGAAGACCCAGAGTGGGGGGAACCTCTAACAACCAGGACTTGCATCTCCTCCCTCACTGATGGGCTGCCTTTTGAGCTCTTGGATCTTATAGCTAATGACAGGGGATTGGCTCCTCTTGGTAGCTTAGGGGATCCTATGGGAATCTGTTGAGGCAGTGAATCTCCACTGGAAGTGTGGCTTGTGTAAATCCGGATATGAATATAATGTTCCCCTAATGCAACCACACTCAAAAATGTGATCATTAGCACTCATTTATACATGCACTCAAGTAATCAAAAATATTTACTTACAGCCTACTGTGAGCCTGTCCAATGGGCTCTTGCTGAAACTCTGTGTGATTTATCTCCCTCATTTCTCTGGCCTCAGAAATTCCCTGCCAACCCCTCATCCTACTATTCCGCTCACTGCCTAGGATATCAATCTTTATGCATTCCATTTCATTTTTGATGATTTCCAGTTTTCCTAGACTCATCCTTCGTACACTCCAGGTTCTGATTATTAATGGATGTTTGCAGCTGTTTCTTTTCATTTTGAGTCATGCCACATCAGCAAATGAAGGTCCCAGAAACTTGACTCCACTCACGTCATTAAGGTCGACTCTACTTTGAGGAGACAGCTCTTCCCCAGTCGTATTTTGACTGCCTTCCAACCTGAGGGGCTCATCTTCTGGCACTATTATCAGACAATGTTCTGCTGCTATTCGTAAGGTTTTCAGCAGCTAATTCTTTTCAGAAGTAGATTGCCAGGTCCTTCTTCCTAGTCTGTCTTGGTCTGGAAGCTCAGCTGAAACCTATCCGCCATGGGTGACCCTGCTGGTATTTGAATACTGGTGGCATAGCTTCCAGCATTACAGCAACACACAAGCCCCCACAGTACAACAAACTGACAGACACGTAGGGGAAACCTCCCCTGGGCAGAGTTAATCGCTCCTTTGTTAATTCCATTGCTGTATTTTGTATGTACTTTTATATGTCCCCTTATTACACGGAACTTCAATCATGAACAAATTTCTAAATCAAATATAAAAGGCTTCAGTGGTGATGACTGCACAACATTTATGCAGATAACACATGCATTATACCTTTTTTGCCAACCTTGTAACCCCCTTGTGCATTATTTTCCTAGGCACACTATGCGTGTTATATGTGTGTGAGTTGTTTACATGGGTGTGTTATTTTTGAAAAATATGGTAATGTCACTGAACTGTACATGTAAAAATGGTTCAAATGGTAAATTTTTTAAATGTTTTTTTAATTTTGAAACAATCACTTACAGAAAGTTGGGAGTGCAGTACAAATGATTTATTTTCCTAAACCATTAAAGTTGCTGACCTGATCGATTACTCCGAATACTGTGCATTTTCTACAAACAAGAACATTCTCCTACATAACCACAGTAAAACTATCGAAAGCAGGAAATTAACCTTGATACATCACTACCACCTAATCCTCAAGCCCATTCAAGTTTATTCAGCTGACCCAGTAATGAATTTTTTAGCAGAAGGATCCTGGTCAGAATCATATGGAGCATTTAGCTGTCATGTCTCCTTCCATCTGGAACAATTCCTCAGTCTTTTTGGTGATTTTCATGACCTTGACACTTCCTAAGATTATAGTCCAGTTATTCTGTAGAATCATCTCAGTTTGGGTTTGTCTGATGTTTCCTTAAGGCAAATACTTTGTTACGTTATCTTCTACCACAATTTAAAAAAAATAGTAAGGCTTCTGTGAGCGGCCATCTAAGATACTCCACTAGTCTCATCCCTTCGGGAGCAAGGGAGAATGAAGAGAACAGGATACAAGGAAAAGATTAGTCCAAAGGACTAATTGTCCACAGCTACCAAGGCCTCCACCGGACTGAGTCCAGTACAGCTAGATGGTGCCCGGCTACCACCACTGACTGCTCTGACCAGGATCACAACAGAGGGTTCTGGACAGAGCTGGAGAAGGATATAGAGCATAATTCTAACTCACAAAAAAAAGACCAGATTTACTGGCCTAAAGGAGACTGGAGAAACCTCGAGACTATGGCCCCAGACACCCTTTTAGCTCAGTGGTGAAGTTACCTCTGAGGTTCACTGTTCAGCCTGGGAGTGGACAGCCCTGTAAAACCAAATGAGACTAACGAGGTACAGGAGTCCAGTGACAAGGGCCAGAAGGCAAAAGGGGACAAGGAAGCTGGTGATAGGGAACCCAAGGTTGAGTAAGGATATTGTTGATGTGTTATGAGATTGTTAACCATTGTCATAGGGCAACATTTGTAGTAACTGTTAAATGAGAAACTATTTTGTTCTGTAAGCCTTCATCTTAAGTGAGAATAACAGCACAATTGGAAGAGCGTAGTCAATGTCACTGAACTGTGTATGTAGAAATTTTTGAAACGGTGCATCTTTGGCTATGTGTATTTTCACCAAAAAAAAAAAAAAAGGAGAAGTTAGAGGGTTAATATGTGGGGTTGTTAACCAATGTCATAAAACAACATGTGTACTACTGTTTCATGAGAAACTATTTGTTCTATAAGCCTTCACCTGAAGTACAATAAAATATAAAAAAAAAAAAAATAGTAAGGCTTCATAGCCTGACATAATCTGAAAATAGTCACAGAAATTCTTGCTTTATAAAGCTTATTAACCCCTCTGAGTCTGAAATTGGTGAACTTCACAAAGGAATATGTTTTGGAGTGGAGTACTTCCTGTGCTGGGCCTGCCTATTCCAGATTTGTCAACCTTCTGCCTCCCAACTCCCACCCTTAACTAGACTGCCCAGGGGAATCATGCATGATACCAGAGTCACCTCTCACCCTGGCTGCCCCAGCCACACTGAACTTCTTTCAGTTCCTCAAAAGGTTTCTTCTGGGTCTTCCCAAAACTGCTCTTTCTGTGCAGAGCATTTGCCAGGCCTCCCTTCTCCCTTTGCTTCACCATCCTTTACTCAGTCTTTAGGTCCCAGCTTAGACATCATTCCTTCCTCCACCCCTCAAGCCTTCTCTTACCTCCTGAGATGGGTTAAATTATTCTCCTAGGTAGCCACTCAGTCCTCTCCTCCTGTATTTTCCCTATCACAACACTTACCATATTTTATTGTAATTATTTGTCTGACTCTTCTGCTAAATTGTATGCTTCACAAGCCAGGGAATATGTCTATAAAACTGGCCCTAGGAACGCTCCCTGACTCAGTTGATGTCTAATAACCCTTGTTAAGAGAATAAACGAACAAATGGATGAATAGAAGGAATGAAAGCTTGGTAACAGGCAGCTGCATCTCATTCCCCTGCTGTTTATCTTCCTAAGGGATTCTGTGCACCAGGGCTTAAAAAAAAAAAAAAGCCATCTCTCAGGGATAGACTGGGGGATCTGTACCTGAAAGTTAAAAAAATTTTAAACTAGAGACTCTTAGAGGAGTCCCTTGGTGGCACAAACAGTTAAGCACTCAACTGCTAACTGAAAGGTTGGCGGTTTAAAGCCACCCAGAGGCACCTTGGAAGAAAGGCCTGGCAATCTGCTTCCAAAAGGTCACAACCATGAAAACCCTGTGGAGCAGTTCTACTCTGACACACATGGGGTCGCCGTGAGTTGGAATCAACTTGATGGCAACTGGTTAGAGACTTTTAGAATACAAGAGTTTTCTCCCACCTCCTTCAAAATCCAGTCCAATCCAGTTCAACATGTTTTGAAAGAAAGAAAGGAAGAGAGAAAGATGGGAGATGGAAGGAGAGAGAAGACGAAATGCTTTAATGCTGTTATGGATTGAACTGTGTCCCCCATAAAAGATAATGTTGAAGT
Organism: Trichechus manatus latirostris; assembly: GCF_000243295.1. Classification (NCBI taxonomy): domain Eukaryota; kingdom Metazoa; phylum Chordata; class Mammalia; order Sirenia; family Trichechidae; genus Trichechus; species Trichechus manatus. The sequence goes on from NW_004443945.1 coordinate 4,366,333, forward strand.
TCTAACCCCTGGTACCTGTGAACATGACCTGGTTTGGAAATAGGGTCTTTGAAGATGTTATCAGTCAACATGAGGTCATACTAGAGTAGGATGCATCCTAATTTATTTTACCTATTTATCTTTTTTTTTAGAATTTCTTTTTTGTTGTTGAGAATATACATAGCAAAACATACACCAATTCAACTGTTTCTACATGTACAATTCAGTGACATTCATTACATTCTTTGAGTTATGCAACCATTCTCATCCTCCTTTTCTGAGTTTTCCTCCCCTATTAACATAAAGTCACTGCCCCCTAAGGTTTCTATCTAATCTTTCGAATTGCTGTTGTCAGTTTGTTCCCATATGGATAGATCTTAAAAGTGAATAATGGGCAAGGCAGCCATTCTTTACTAATCTAGCTGAACTGTTTGGTTTTAAGAAGACTTCAGGGATATTTTTAGTTTAAGATTTAAAGATGATCTCAGAGCAGTCTTTTAGGGGGTTCATGCAGCCTCCATGGCTCCAGAAAGTCTGGAGTTCATGAGAATTTTGAATTCTGTTCTGCAATCCTCCCCCCTGCCCCGTCCCCCTCTGATCAGGATTCTTCTATAGAGTCTGATCAAAATGTTCAGCAATGGTAGCCAGGCACCAGGATGGGTCCTAATTTAATCTGAGTGATGTCCTTATAAAAGAGGAGAAGAGACACAAAGACACACACAGGGGGAAGACAGCCACATGAAGATGCATCTACAAGCCAAGCAATGCTAAGAAACACCCGTGACTACCAGAAGCTGGGAGAAGACAAGGAAGGATCTTCCCCTGGAACTCTGAAAGAACATGACCTGCCAACACCATGAATTCAGACTCCTAACCTCCGGAACTATGAGACAGTAAATTTCTGTTCTTAAAACCACCCAGTTTGTGTTTTTTTTTTTTTTTTTTTTTAATGGTAGACCTAGGAAACTAACACAAATGCCAAAATGTTAAGTATGGTTTTCTCTAGGCCTGTGCTATCCAATATAATAGCCACTAATGGGCTACTGGTGGTGTACTGGTTAAGAGCGACGGCTGCTAACCAAAAGGTCGGCAGTTCAAATACACCAGGCACTCCTTGGAAACCCTATGGGGCAGTTCTACTCTGTCCTACAGGGTCGCTATGAATCAGAATTGACTCGATGACAACAAGTTTGGATTTTGGTTTTTATAATGGGCCACCGAGCACTTGAAATGGGGCTAGTCTGAATTGAGATGTGCTGCAAGTGCACAGGGTGACTATGAGTTGGAATTGACTTGATGGCAATGGGTTTGGTTGGGTTTTTTTTTGCAAGTGTAAAATACACACTGGATTTTGAAGTATTAGTATGAAAAAAGGAATGTAAACTAGTGAGTATATGGACTACAAGTTGATAATACTTTAGATATACTGAGTTAAGTAAAATATATTAAAATTAATTTCACCCATTTCTTTTCACTCTTTTGTAATGTGGCTATCAGATGATTTAGGAGTCCCTGAGTGGTACAAAGGATCCCTGGTGGTGCAGTAGTTAAGTCCTTGGCTGCTAACCAAAAGGTTGGAGGTTCAAACCCACTAGCCACTCTATGAGAGATAGACATGGCAATCTGCTTTGTAAAGATCACAGCCTCGGAAACCCTATGGGGCAGTTCTAACCTGTCCTACAGGGTCACTTATAGTCATAATCGACTTGATGGCAGTGGGTTGGGCAGTGCAAACAGTTAACTTACTCAGCTGCTAATCAAAAGGTTGGAGGTTTTAGTCTACCCAGAGGTGCCTTGGAAGAAAGTCCTGGCCATTTACTTCCCCAAAATCAGCCACTGAAAACCCTATGGAGCCCAGTTCTACTCTGACCATGCAGGTTCACCGTGAGTTGGAATCAACTAAATAGCAATTGGTTTTTTACTGGGTAATTTTAAATTGCATATGGGGCTTGCATCATATTTCTGTTGGACAGCACTGGTCAAGGTGGTAAGATTCAGAAAATGTATTTTAAATAAAGAACAGGACATAGCAAGAATATAAAAAGTATGTTGTAATGAACATGATTCTCTGGAGAAGTGGGTGGGCTAGCATGTAGAGGTTAATTTGCAAGCTTGGTCAGATGGCCACCTCCTTTCTGCTCAGATCTGCTTTCCTGGTCTACTAGAAGCTCTTGAACCCTGGCATTTCCCCCACTGCCTTTGGTGTGACCTCTGGGGCTGGACTGTGGTCTAGTGACAGCGTCTGCCCCTTGGATCCTGACTGTGGCTCCTGTTTGCCCAGTTTGCTCACCACAGCTCTCACCTTTGTGTATCTGGTCTTAGCCTGTGACCTGACCACACACAACACCTCACAGTTCCCTTTGACCTATGGTTTGGTTTTGATTTTCTCTGCTTTCACTGCATATGGAAGCTTGGCAAAAAAAAAAAAAAAAAAAAAAAAAAAACTTA
>NW_004443945.1:4368859-4380414 GCF_000243295.1 Trichechus manatus latirostris
AAAAAAAAAAAAAAAAAAAAAAAAAAAAAAAAAAAAAAAAAGAGGTCTGTTCTTTAGGCAGATATTTTGAAGTCACCCATCAGAAAATACTGATAGATGTGAAATGCATCACAAAATACCTGTGGTTGGTAATTGCAATAAACAACTTGCTAATAGTTGCAAACTGTTTTCTCCTCCATTCCTTCGAATTAAGGGAGGATTAATTCTCCCATGAAGCAACCATTTGGACAGAGAGCAGGGCGAATCAGTTGGCCACACAACTGTCCTTAGTCTTCAGCTGTAACTTTCTTGACCATGTCTAATTAACTCTGACTTCAGAAAGGTCAGTTCAGTTCTCTAGTGTGAATTTTCTTCGATGCAAAGTGAGGTTTTCTCACTTTTGCGTATAGGGGCAGGCAAGCATTGGTACTTTGGAGTCATGTGAACTGGGTTCAAATCTTGACTCGGCTTACTAACTAGTAAGCAGTGTGATCTTGGGCAAGTGACTTAACTTCTCTGAGCCTCAGTTTCCTCATCTGTAAATTGGGGACAACATAGTCTTATGGAAAACACATGGCCCAGAGAAGCTGTTTACTACCACTTTATCCTTGCATCATAGCCCCGATGACTTGTTAGGGAAGCATTTGCTCCCTTTCCTGCCAGCATCTACAATTGCTACCTTAGCCTTTCAAAAAAAACAAAAAAACAAAAAGGCACAGATTTCCTGACCTTTAGAATGAAAAATATACCTCTCTTGACTCTGTTATTCTCTCTGGTTAATGTCTTACTTTCCCCTTTCATTTCATAGGCAGTGTTCTTGGACTCCCCACAGTTTACTGCTTTGCGGTTCTTTCTTTCCTTTCTTGTTTGCCCTGGGTCATCTGCTCTGACAGCGCAGTGGCCCTCAAGACATTGCTTCAGCTGTGACGGTTGGTCAGTTGGCAAATACAACAGTCTCCTACTAGTGCCCATTCTTCCTGGCTTCACCACTGCCCACTCACCACCCCCATCTTCCGATGCTTCCCTCCTGCTGTATCTCCCAGGACCACCAGAAGTTTCTATCCGTTCACAGGCAGCAATTTTAACAGGCCCTGAACAATCCCTGGCGATCTCATCTCCTTCCTTGAGTCACTGCCTCTCCCCCTCTTTGAAAGGTATGTCACAATTTTCCTCTTTCTTCAAACCTCTAACCAGCACCCCTGCCCCTCCCCCAGATGACATTCCTTCTCGCTTGCCCATGGTTACTTCTGAGCTGGCACCTACAGACACACCACATGTGACTCCTCCTCTCCAGCTCACAGGAGGAAGCGCCTTCCTAGCTCAGGCCAAGCCCTCCACCTTTACCCTAGACCCTGTCCCTCCTGCCATTCGGGCACCTTTAGAGGAGAGGACAGATAATCAATGATGTATCTCCAACCTCTCCTGCTTCCTTACATCCTTCCTGTCTGCATTGAGGATCTCTTCCACCTTTAAAAAAAAAAAAAAAAAAAAAAACCTCCCTGGCCTTCACTTCCCCCTCTAGTTACCCCCCTCTCTCTCTTCCCCCATTTCAGCCAAAGTTCTCAAAATCAAACCCAGGCTCTCTTCCTTCCTCCTCTTGCACTCTGCTCTGGTGACTGCCACGCAGCTCTACTGAGACTCGCTGCTCACAATGCACTGTTCTAAGTGCTTTACAGGGATGTACGGATTCATTTAATCCTCGCAGCAGCCTGATGAGGGTGGGGATAAAACTGTCCCTGTAAAATACCTGTGGAGTGCAGACAGGTTTAGTAATTTGCCCAAGGTCAGCTGGAAGCCAGAGAGGTGGGCTGAGAGTCGGTGCTCATGACCGCCATGCCACATTGCACTCATCCTGGATGGTGCCTGCTCCCAGTACTCAGCATGGTGCCTTGCACACAGTAACCAGTTGCCATACTGTCAATTCCAATTCACAGCAACTCCATGTGTGTTAGAGTTGAACTGTCCTCCATATGGTTTTCAGTGGCTGGTTTTTTGGAAGTAGATGGCCAAGCCTTTCTTCCCAAGTACCTCTGGGTAGACTCCAACCACCAACCTTTTGGTCAGCAGCTGAGCTAACATGCTGCCACTGTGGTTCAAGTCTTTATTCTCCCACTCCTAGAATAACCCCCTGATTTAGGGATTCTTAAAAAGTACATGTGCTTGTGTTTACGTCTATTTTTATGAAAGAAGCTACTGTTTTCATGAGTTTTTCACAGAGGCCTGTGTCCAAAAATAGTTAACAACTTCTGAACTCATTCATTCTTCTGTCTCTAATTTTATTTCCCCCCCTCCCTTCTCCTATATCCTGTACTAGATGACTAGAGGTATCCTACATCTCCTACTAGATGACTAGATTTTCAATGTCTTGTTTTAATTCTGTCACTGGTCAAAACATACGCTCATACATACACACACACACACACACACAATCTCCCTCTACCTAAAAGCCTACCCTTCTACCTCCAAGATAAAAATCAAACACTCTGGCTCCACTTCCAACACCTTTAGTAATTAAACCCCAGCACATTTTACCAGTACTATCTTCCATTCCCCCCAGACTTGAATCCTCCACCCCAGTTATATTGAAATCTCCTTGTGACTTTTAAAACTTTGTTCAAACCCACCTATCAGCAGTTCATTCATCAATAACGTATGACATTCCTGATCTGAGCCAGGCACTATGCCTAGGGCTGGGAATACAAAGATGAATATAACACAGTCCTTACCCCTTGAGAGCCCCTGTCCGTTTGACGTATGTGCTGGCTTGTGTGTTGCTGTGATGCTGGAAGCTATTCCACTTGTATTTCAAATACCAGCATGGTAGACAGGTTTCAGCAGAGCTTCCAGACTAAGACCAGGAAGAAAAGCCTGGCAATCTACTTTCAAATATTAGCCAATAAAAACCTTATGGATCACAACAGAACACTGTCCAATTTACTTTCTTTGGACACATCATCAGGAGAGATCAATCGCTGGAGGAAGACATCATGTTCGGTGAAATAGAGAGCTAGTGAGAAGGAGACCCTCAGTGAGATAGATTAATACAACAGCCACAGTGATGGACTCAAATATGCCGACAAGTATGACGATGATGCAGGACCAGGCAACATTTCGTTCTGTTGTACATTCACCATGAGTCTGAGTCAACTTGACGGCACCTATCTGTCTACCTACCTACTCACCTTTGGGAAACTATCAATCTAGTATGGGAGAGAGCTGTGAAAACAAAACCACCCAGATTGGGGTGACAAAATTCATGGAAGTTATTCCTTCTTGAAGGTGGGGTGGACCTGATAGTAAAGGAGACTTTCACTGTGTAAGCTAAACATGTCTATATTATTTACACGTTTCTTTTACAACAAACATGCATTACTTTTGTAACCAACCAAAAAAAACCAAACCCACTGCTGTCAAGTCGATTCCAACTGACAGTGACCGTATAGGGCAGAGTAGAACTGCCCCATAGGGTTTCCAACGCTGTAAATCTTTATCGAGGCACACTGCCATATCTTTCTCCCATGGAGCGGCTGGTAGATTCGAACTGCTGACCTTTTGGTTAGCAGCCTGAGCTCTTAACCACTGTGCCACCAGGTCTCCAGGTATACCTAAGGTCTAAGAAATAAAATGATATGGTATGATAAATACAATTCAGAGGTACCTATAAGATATATTGATAGCACAAAGGAGGGAGCTGGAGGAAGATACTATCTCATTTATGGGAAGGTCAAGAAAGCTTGTCTTAAAAAGGTAACAGGTCCTGGGTTTAGAAGAATAAATTAAGGGCTGCTAAATTCAGGAGGATGCAGAGGGTGTGGGAGGGCATTCCAAATAGAAAGAACAGCATGGGCAAAGGTACATAAATGAGAAACAGTGTGGCAGGATCAACAAACCATGGGTACTTAGTGTTGGTAGAAAAGGAGATGGAGAGACCTTGAGGCAAAAGATGGATCCAGAAGATAAGGAGTTCAGATGTTATTCTATGTTATGGGCAACAGACAGCATTGGAGGGTTTTAAGCAGGGTACTGACGTGATTCGATTGACAGCAGAGTGGAGGGCAGGTTGGAGTATGCTGGAGGCTGGAAGACAAATGAGGATATTATGATCTTGTAGTTCAGGCAAGAGATACTGAGGGCCTAATTTATTCAGGAGCTCTGGTGTGTGTGGTCTAAACCAAGAGGTTTTTAAGAGATAGAATGGGTAGAATTATATTTTTCTGTGCTTTTCTTACAGCACCTATGACCACTTGACATATTTATATATTGGTTGTCTCCCCCCAGCCCCCATCAGAATGTAAACTTCATGAGAACAAGGACGTTCATCTTGTTCCTGTCTAAATCCAGAGTCAAACAGTTCCTGGCACCTGACAGACGCTAAAAAATTATTTTTTAAATACATGAAGTTTACTTAAGAAGGAGAAATACAGGGTAATAGCCAAAAGGGGAAGAATTTCTAACGCTCCAGTAGAATATAACTCATTCATATCTCCTACATCTCTTCTCTAGCTCAGACTCCATCTCAAACACTAAAATGTCTCAAAATAGAAAACATCCCCACTTCTGACCCTTATCCTGTCTTAGCATGAGTTAATAATCTTTCCTGCCCCTTCTACCTATCCAACCTGCTCTCTAGCTAACTTAACTTTTCAGCTTTTTAGAAACCAGTTTCCCTTAAGATCCTTGGCTATATGCTTAGATAGTTACCTCACTGTTACGTGATCGCACACCTGCTGGATATTCTGCCTTTGTCCCTTCAGATCCACTCCACCCTTTTCCATTCTGCTCTGTGCTGCTAGAGGCTTATCTGGAAGGACAGCATCGCCTGGCTTGTTTGCCCTTAGGCTTCCTGCTGGGTTCAGCCAGTGGGAGGTACCTACAGGAGATCTGAGGGCAGGAGAGAGGTAGGAGTATTTATACCCCTTGCTCTCTCTTTGCTGTGTTGGCAGTGGCTATATTCCTCAGCTGCTAATTAAAAGGTCAGCAGTTCGAATCCACTAGCTGCTCCTTGCAAACCCTATGCGGCAGTTCTACTCTGTCCTAGAGGGTTGATATGAGTTGGAATCGACTTGAGGGCAATGGGTTTTATGTTCCTCTAAGCTCCTGTTGGCCCTTCCTTTCCTACAGCTATTGCTCTCCCCAGGTACTAGTAGCTATGCCATCTCTTTACCCCTTCAGGGCTATGGTTGATAATGACTTCCCAACAGTTGCTAGCCCTGGGGTGCTTCACTATCCCTAGTTGGTTTCCCACAATCCTGCCCACATCTTTGTACAAAGTTCCCTCATTAACTCTCTTCAGTTACTCGTTTTAAAGGGGCCATCTGTTTCCTGCTGATAATGGCTGCTACAAAAGCAAGGATACAAAATTGTATCTTTATTTTAAATTGAGATATGATTCACATACCATAAAAATTCACACTATTAAAAAGTATACAATTCAGTGGTTCTTAGTATAGTCATATAAACTGTATCTTTTTAAAATCTAATATGTAATCAAATGTCTTCCAAGTTACCCCACTGTCTGCATACTCAATGCTAAGTTACACAATGTTGCACACCATAAGTTACTTAACCATTCATTGTGTTTCCAAATTTTCACTGTCATAAATAAGGCTAAATGTAGCAAATATTGTATATGTGGCCTTTCTCTTTTAGGGAGGATGTTTTTCAAGGAAAAGTTTCTAGGAGTGGTATTGATGAGTCAAAAGAGAGTCTTATATCTATCAAGGCTCTACAGAAGTACTGTCAAACTGTTTTTAAAAGTATTATACCAATTCACACTGCCACAGTTTCTCTGAATCTACCAATTAAAAAAATTTTTTTTAATTGTACTTTAGATGAAGGTTTACAGAACAAATAGTTTCTCATTAAACAGTCAGTATGAATGTACCAATTTTATCATCTCATCAGCATTAGAAAGCACATAAGGTATATACATTTTGCTAATGTACAAGATGGTATTATTAATTGAACGTCTTTGACAGCCATATCAATCCTGTCGCTGTTGTTGTCAGCTACCATGGAGTTGGCCCCCAACTCATGGAGACCCCATGTGTTACACAGTAGAACTGCTCCACGAGTTTTCTTGGTGATAATCGTTACAAAACCAGTTCACCAGGCCTTTCTTCTGCAGAGCTACTGGGTGGGTTTGAACTGCCAACCTTTAGGTTAACAGCCTATTGTAAACTGATTGTGCCACCCAGGCTCCTATCTTAAGCCATGTAAAGTCATTTTTAGCTAAAAGGGAATGGAGGGACAGTGATTTTGAGAGGATGGAATAGAGAGAAGGTAAAGGGATTTGCTCTCCAACATTCCTCCTTTTATATTTATCCTCTTCACACTGTTAACATATGTTTCCCCCGACTCAGTGAGCTGTGTCTTCACTGTTGTTTTTTCAGGACCTAGCATAATACTTGGCACTGTGCCGAATATCAACAAACATTTATTAAATGGACAAACGATGGAAGAAGAATGTTATGGTAGGTGCACAGAGTTGGTGATACTAGTCTACATTCATTAACTGCTCTCCTTTTAATCGACTCTCTAGAGTCAACACTTTCTACTCCCTCCAAATAAACATACTGATGACTGCCTGTGGCCTGCTGAGTGTTTTTGGCTAGTGAGTTACTCCTTGCAATAACTATGTACTTCTTCCTACCAGTTGGGAGTTGAGTTAGATGCCTAACAAGTCTGTTCCAAACCTGTTTATGACAGCTGTATGCCAGGGTGTAATTAATTAATGTTACATAAACTGATGAAACATAAGTATGAAAAGAAAGAGTTGTTTCTATGAAATCCGTGGCATCATTAGGGTTGGTGTCACTCAGTGCAATAGCTCATGATGTCACCCCCCCATGCTAATTACCACAACATTGTGGCTAAAACATTAGAGAATTTGACAAAATCAGCGACTATAAAAACACTGGCAGCAATGAAAACAACAGAGCATGCTTATAGCACGTGCAGATGAAACCACGTGATTCGAAGTGTCATTGTAATTGAGTAACAATGACAGCTCTGAACCAGAGCACATTAGAAAGTCCCAAAAGTAACTCAGCATAGAGTTTTAGCTTTGAAAGTACATTGACACATGTAAGCTGGGCTTAAAAAATTTTTTTGTTGCTGTAACTAACTACAGGGATATTTTTATAAAAACTAATAAATTTCTGCTGAAACACTGCACAAAAATTTTATAGACAATCATTTTTGTGTCACCCCCTCTGACAGTGTCACCCCATGTGGTCACCCCTTTGCACTTGCGCAGTGACGCCACTGCATGAAAATGTCAGTTGAATGCTTTGGAAATATTAGCTAAAGGCAAGTTGAAAATTACTGTCAAATCAGATGTGGGTGAGACAACTACAAAGGATTTTTTTTTTTTTTAAAGGAGCCTCCACTTATATTGCCTTGCAAGAAGCTTTAAGTCCTCAGTCAACTTTAAAGAAACAAATTGGCAAGTGTAGAAAATGCATCATAGATATGATTTATGTAAGACAGCTCAAGAACGCTAATCAACACTCTTGCTCAAAGAAAAGTTTTGGCCTCTGTTATGGATTGAATTGTGTCCCCCAAAAATATGTGTTGTAAAACCTAACCTCTATGCCTGTGGTTATAATCCCATTTGGGAATGGGTTGTCTTCATTACGTTAATGAGACAGAATTAGTGTAGTGTGTTCTTGAGTCAATCTGTTTTAACATATAAAAGAGATTAAACAGGCAAAGGAGAAGTAGAAATGGGGGAAGATTGATACCAAGCCACATGAAGATTACCCAGGAGCAGAAGCTCAGAGACAAGGACCTTCTTCCTGAGCCGACAGAGGGAGAAAGCCTTCCCTTACAGCCAGCATCCTGAATTCAGACTTCTAGCCTCCTAAATTGTGAGAGGAACCCCAGTGGTGCAGTGGCTGACAACTTGACCGCTAACCAAAAAGCTGGCAGTTCCAACAGCTGGCTGCTCCTTGGAAACCCCATGGGGCAGCTCTACTCTGTCCTATAGGGCTGCTATGAATCCAAATCAACCCGATGGCAATGGGTTTTAAACTGTGAGAAAATAAATTTCTGTTTGTTAAAGCCACTCAGTTGTGGTTTTTCTGTTATAGCAGCACTAGATAACTAAGACAGTCCCACATCCAAACATTTGCAAGTGAGTGTTCCTTATAAATTCTATGTTAAAATGAAACGTTAAGGTATGCACTTATCATTTTTAATAATTCATGTTTTCATATACTTTTCCAATTAACTGACCAACTACTGGGCCAGATGCAATTTGTTAGGGTCCTTATTCCCTAGTCCTTTTTTTTCCATAGAAGGGCAGGTAGGAGAGAATTTGTCCTGCATCTTCTAGAAGGAGTAACTTACCTAGTTGGTGAATTTGGATCTGCCTGCCCTCAAAGAAAGTACTGTCTTCTCTAATCAGGCACGGTTAAAGTTGCTGGGCCTTTGCAAGGGGGACATTGGAGTTTGGTGAAGTGTGTGTGTGGTGGGGGGTGGTGGTGGTGGTGGTGGAGATCATTGTAATTCAGGGGAAGACTATAAAAAAGCCTACCAGCTGCCATCCAAACCACATTCTTTAGTTCAGTCTTATTAGTAATAAAGCTGATGTTTTCATATTTTCCAAACTTATAAGAAAGGAATGGTACTTATTGCTCCTATAAAACTCCAATCCAACAGTGTAGGATATGATGACTTCTATGTATTGTCACAATTAAGATAACTGTTTCAATCAAGACGTTATTTGCCTTTTTATTTTAGTTCATGATTCTGTTCATTTAAATGAAAAGTTGTCTCTGGTTTGCAGGCTGTAGTCCAGCCTTCTCTGAAGTTCAATCTTTATCTCAAACTGGACAAAGGAGAAAAAAATGTATGACTCCTGAGAGATATTGATACTAGGAAATATTTACTGAGAATGGAATAGGAACCCAAACCTTGTTCCATCCATCCCCTCCCCCTCCATATCCTGGGAGAGTCTTGCCTATCCTGTTGATTTCTGGGACATGTAAACATGGCAAGCTTGAGGTCACAGGCTGTTTGTCTATTCAAAACAAGAACTGCAAACATAGCAGGGAATAGCCTAGCTTTTTTAAGGCAGGCTGTGACCTGATAGTGGGTCATCAAATCAATGTGGCTGGCTCTGACCAGTATTTAAAAGAAAAAAAATAATAAAGTTGAAAATATCAGCATGCATCATGTGAAATAAGTGTAATATTTCTTAAGACTTTTGTTTTAGAGGGGTGTGTGTGTGTGTTCTGGGTTGAGATGTAAAATGAATTTCTTATGGAGAGTCATAGTCAAAAAACTTTGCAAAAGCACTGGTTTAAGGCACACATTTCTTCCTCCTTTCATTTTCATTCTTTGCTAATTTGCTTTCTCTCTGAAACTCTACCTTGTGAATAAAAATTGTAGTAATAAGTAACCAGAGAAGCAAGGGCCAATTCTCACCTTGTAGACAGCTGGAATGAAAACGCTGTTGTCCCTACTTCATTGCTCCTGAGTCAGTCAAATGTCCAAATATCATTAGGAGAGATGGGCTGAGATCTAGAACCTCAGTGAGTAAAAGGGTACAGGAAAATTAATTCAAAGTTTATCAACTGCACAGTTCAGGCTCCAGTGGTTCTTCCCAGCATGCAAAGTACAAAGGATTCAGCTTGTCATTCAGGACCATTTTAGTTTAGCTCTATCTTACCTTTCTAGACTGATTCCCCTGCTCTTCTATATGAATCCTATGCTCCCGCCAAACTGACCTCTTGGTGATCTCTGAACCCTCCATCTGTTTCTCATTCTGTGTCCTTGATTGCTCTATTCCTTCTGCCTGGGACAGCCTCCTCACCTAACCCATCTCTGCTTGCCAAAGTCCCATCCATCCTGCAAAGATCCATTTCCAATTTTCTTTCCCTTTCCTCTTCCTTTCTTTTGAACTCCACAAATACCTTTTAAAAATACCTTCCTTAAAAACACTTCTAAAATACAGTTTAAAATATCATTTTCTCTGATTTCAAGAGAAATATAAATGCACTATAAGAAAATACAGAAGTCACAGAAAATAAAAATTCCATTTTTTATCTATGCGTGTTACATATTTGTGTATGTATTATAAATTGGTATTATGTTATCTTACAGTGTGTTTTTTAATTACAAGTATTTCTCATGTCATTAAATACTTCAACATGATGTTTAATGGCTACAAGTGAACTATAATTTAACAATCTTATAACAGTTGGGCATTTTGCTTGTTTACACTCATGATGAAGTATTTTGGGGCATTATAAATGGAGTGGTGCCCAGGGTGTGGTGACAAATTTCCTGAAAGAGCACAATAGAGTACTTTTTAGAAACAGGAAATTGGGGCCAGAGATAATTAGGAGAAATGTAAATTCCTCTAAGAATCTTTGGAGATATTGGTAGGTATGCTGTGTCTCCCACTTTAAGTGGGATGAAGTTTTGAGCCAAAACTTTGTACTTAAGTTTTAAAAGATAGTGACCCCATCAGGCCTATAGAGGACCTTGGGGGTCATCCACACAGCTGATCCATGGAAACATACAGGGCTCATGGACCCTTAAAACATTTCTATATGCATGTCTACCCACCTCAAAACATTCCTATCTTTATGAATCCTTTAAATCTTGTAGAAAGAGGCGTGCCTTTTCTCTACCTTCTCCTCTCTTCCTGCCCTTAATTTCCTTTTCCTTTTCTGGATATTGCACCATTCATTATCCTATCTCTTACCTGAGCTCCTCTATTTGAGGTCTTCCCTCAAATTGCCAAAAAAAAGAAAAATCACTTTACTTCTTTACTCTTACTGTCGTTTGGGCTACAGGCCTACTTTCTCCTCCCTCTCACTGCCAAACTTCTGGAAAGAATTATCACCCTTTATTGCCTTCATTGCTTCACCACCGACATACTCCCGCACCCAAATGCTCGGCTAGGTGCCTCGTGCACAGCAGGCCCTGGCTAAATTGTTAGTTCCACCCTCTCGCAAATTGGCATCTCTTTCCCTGGTTCTTCAGAAGGAATTCCTGCATGGTTAGCAGTGGGTGCTCACTGCTAGACATCAGGGCCTGGTTGCCGCCTTAATGCTGCAGACCCTGTTTCCAGGTACGCCTGGTTCTTGGAAGGTCCTGCTGGGCACCCCCCTGGCCACCTGCCCGCCTCTCCGAGTTCTCAACCTGCACAGTCACAGCTTCCCCGGTAACTCTGAGAGCTCTCCCAGTCCGCCCCTGGGAGACACCCGTTGCCAGTCTTCCAACTCCGTTTGCTGCGTGTCCCACAGTTACCTGAGGAAACATGCCAGTGCCCCCCCAGCCCCCAAATCTACGTTCTTATATCCAGCAATGGCCAAATATTTCGGGAGCAGCTGCTAAGTGCGCCACTCCTGCCTCCTTCCACTTAACTGCCTTTTACTAGGCCCCACTACGTGCCAGACCTAAGTGAAGAGAACATGGTCCCGGCTCCTGAGGCGCTCGCCGTCTGCTGAGAAGAGACAGCCGGGTAGGCAGCTCATGTCCCTCTAGTGGGCGACCTCGGCTCCTACCGAAGCCCCCTCTCCGGGAGGCGCGTCAGAGGGCCAGAGGCCCAGGTCGCAGGG
>NW_004443945.1:4380966-4497610 GCF_000243295.1 Trichechus manatus latirostris
CAGCCCGGCGGGCTGGCGGGACGCCGCTGTCCTCCCCGCGCGGGACGGGCGGCCGCCCTCGGCGACAGCCCGCAGCCCCCCGCCCGGGCACAGATAACGGTGCCACTTTCCCCCGCTGGGACGCCCTGTCAGCCTGACCGTCCCCTCCGCCCGGAGAGCTGGCGCCGTCATGGGGCAGACACTTCGGGGATCGACGCTCTTCGGCGCCCCTCAGTCGCTTCCTTGTCCCCTCCCCCCAAGTTCTGACCCTGGGAGAGGTTTCTCCCCGAGTAGATAGGTACTCCGGCTCCAGAGTTGGGGTACTCCGGGGTTGAATAGGCCTGTTGATCAGCGTGGACATTATCCCTCTGCAGAGGCTCTTCCTGCCAACCTGGGGGGAAAGGCTCAACGTGACCCAAGGGGCGACACGGGAGCGACTGCTGGACAGATGGCCTCCTGGCCTTGGATCAGTGTGTGTTAGGGGGGAGGGGTCCGTATAACCGTATGTGTACCTGCTCCTGAGAACCCCAGAATTATTGAAGCTGCTCAGAGTAGTAGGCCAGAGGTGGCATTGAAAGTCCTGGATTGGAATAAATCCACAGGCCCATTAGGGAAGCAAGTCTGGCACCAGGACTAGCTCAGAATAGGACTGGCAGTGGGAGAATGGGGCTTGGGGGTAGGATGGTATTGGGTCTAGGGTTTGCCCACTTGCCTTCAGCTCATATAGGGCCTGTAGGGTGCTGCTGTCAGAGTATACAGTGGCTCAGCACACAGGATGTGGACAGATCGATGCCTGGCCTGGCGGATGCTTGGTGGGATTTCAGGGATCTGTTTCCTCAACCTCACAGGTACATTACACAGTGAAAGGAGGAAGCATGGAGCTAGTACACATATTTTGCTCATTCTCCAGTTTTTCCACTGGACATTACTTTGATTCATTCAGTATATTTTTACTGAGCACTTACACCAGGCCGTGGGCTAGGTGTTTCGAGTAAGGTGGTAAACCAGAAAGACATGTTTTAGCTTGTTGGGCTCACAGCTCAATAATAGACACAAACATTTATTCAACAACAACTTGTCAACAAATATGCACCAGGTGTTGTATTAGATGCAGTGAACAAAGCAAAGAAAAATGACTGCCCTTTTGAAGCTTTCCTTCTAGTGGGGGAGAGAAGACAATAAATAAAATAGATAATAAAAATATAGTCTGTTCAAAAGTGCTAGGGAGGAAAAAAAATGGCCAGGAAGAGGGATCTGAGGTATCAGGGATACCCATTGCCATCGAGTCGATTCCAGCTCCTAGCGATCCCTATAGGGTTTCCAAGCAGCAGCTGGTAGATTCGAACGGTAAACCTTTTGGTTAGTACCCAGTTTCTTAACTACGGCACCTGCACCGTAGCGGGTTGAATTTACATCAGAGTGGCCTAGGAAGGCGTCCTGAGAAGGTGTTTTTTGAATAAAGCCTTGATGGAAGTGGTAAAATAATAATTTCAAACTGTGATGAGTGCAAGGAAAGAAAGATGAAGAGTGTGGCAAGAAAGCTATGGGCCAGTATTTGGGTTGGGGGCTTAGGGAAAGTTTCCCTGAGGAAGTGAGGTTTAGGCTGAGACCTGAAGGAGGGTGAAGAGTTAACCATGTGTGGAGCAGCACAGAGCCTGGCAAGTTGGAGGAAGTGAAAGAGGCCTGTGTGGCTGGAGGGCGAGAGGGAAAGAGGAGATAAGTATGGAGAGGTGGGCTGGGTCAGGTCACAGGGTGCCTTGGAGGCCTTGGGGGCAGAATGCCTTCCCTCAGTTTGGATTGTATCACCAGAGTAATTAGGAACCCTGAAAGGGTTTTAAGCTGGTGAGTGACATGATGATATTTACATTTTAAAAGGTACAGTGGTTAAGAGCTAAGGTTGCTAACCAAAAGGTAGGTAGTTCGAATCCACCAGCCACTCCTTGGAGATCCTGTGGGGGCAGTTCTACTCTGTCCTGCAGTCACTATGAGTTGGAATTGACTCAATGGCAATGGGTTTGGGTTTGGGTTTTTATTAGGCTAGGAGAGGAACCCTGGTGGCACAGTGGTTAAGCACTTGACTGCTAACCGAAAGGTTGGCGGTTCGAACCCACCAGCCACTCCATGGGAAAAAGATGTGGCAGTCTGTTTCCATAAAAATTACAGCCTTGGAAACCCTATGGGGTAGTTCTACACTGTCTTGCAGGGTTGCTATGAGTCAGAATGGATTCAAAGGCAGTGGGTTTGGTTTTGGTATTAGACTAGGCAGGAGAACCAATTTTAGAGACTTTTGCATACATTATCATATTTAACATAATTCTCTCTACTCCCTAAGAGAAAGGAGTTATTGTAGCCATTTTACAGATAAGAAAACAAGCCCAGAGGGAATAGTTTACTTATCCAAAACCACACTTGTAACAGAGTCAGGATTCAAACTCAGGTTGGCCTGATTCCAGAGCCCACTGGCTCTGAAGCCAGACTGCTGGCGTTTGCATCTTACTCTTCCCACTTGCTAACTGAATGATCTTGAGTTATTTAACCTCTCTTGTGCCTCAGTTTCCTCATCTGTAAAGTGCAGATAAAAGTATCTAACAGGGTTGTCGTGAGAATCAAATTAACTAATCCATGTAAAACATTTAGCACTTAGCTCAAATGTTAGTTGCTAATGTTGTTTAAAAATTTTTCAACACCGATGCTACCTTTCAGCCACTTAATGTTCATTTTGGATAAGATTAAACACATTAATAATTTAATCCTTGAATTTTATGTGACTCTTTTTCTCCTAAATAACTTAATGCCGTGTTCCATGTGATTATTCATTCAACATTGGTTGGGCTCTCCTAACATGCATGACAAGGATTTGTGGATACAAAGTGAATTATATTTCTGCCTTCCGGGAGCTCAGAGTATAGATACAATGTACCTGACAAGTTTTTCTAACCAGTTGTGGTCAAAGAGCTGTTGGGAGCATTAAGAACTAAATGCCTGGAGAAGTGAGGAAGGCTTCAGGGAGGAGGTGACTTTTGAACTGGTATTTGGAGGAAGATTAGAAGTTTCACAGGCAAATAAGATTGAGCTAAGGACATTCTGGAGTCCCTAGGTAGTGCAATGGTTCACACGTGGCTGGTCTGAAAAGTTGGGAGTTTGTCCACCCAGAGGCACCTTGGAAGGCCTGGCAACCTACTTCCAAAATATCAGTCATGGAAAACCGTATGGAGCACAATTCTACTCTGACACACGTGGATTCACCATGAGTTGAAATCAGCTCGATGGCAACTGTACTGGTTTAAGGACATTCTAGGTAGTGGGAGGAGCCCTGTTGGCACAGTGGTTAAGAGCTTGACTGCTAACCAAAAGAGGTCGGCAGTTTGGATCCACCAGCCACTCCTTGGAAACCCTGTGGGGCAATTCTCGTTCTGTAGGGTCGCTGTGAGTTGGAATCGACTTGACAGCAATGGGTTTGGTTTTTGTTTTTGTTTTTTTAGGTAGCAGGAATAAGAGTCCCTGGGTGGTACAAATGATTTTGGCTGCTAACCGAAAGGTGGAGGTTTGAGTCCACCCAGAGGCACCTTGGAAAAAAGGCCTGGCGATCTACTTCCAAAGCATCAGCCATTGAAAACCCCATGGAGCACAGTCCTATTCTGACACACATGGGATATGGGAGTTGGAATTGACTCCATGGCAACTGGTTTGGTTTGATTAGGTAGAAGGAGCAGTATGTGTGGAAGTATGGAATCAGAGGGCTGGGTTTGTCTGGGGATGAGACTGGAAAGCTGAGTTGAGCCTGTAAAAGGCAGGTCAGGGAGTTTGGATCTTATTCTGTAAGCCATGAGGAGCTAGCAGAGAGTATTATATGCATCAAATACATCCCATGATGGGTGTTGCGGTTAGAGTGTAGAGACAGATGTTATCCCAGGGGTGGCTTTATTTTGGCGGGATCACTGTGCTTCAGAATCTGGTTCTCAGCTTCAGAGAACAGAACAGAAATTCAGTTTTGTAGAGCACTCAGAGTTGATTGGGCCCAGGGAGACTGACTCACTAACCAAACTTGGAAGAGACTGATGCATAAACTCAGGGTATTAACTGACCATGGGAAATGAAACTGCAGAATGACAGATGTTTCTGTCCCCTGGCCATTGCCCCCTCACTTCTGGCCAGGGCTAGGACATACTAACAAACACTTGCTCCTCAGTTCTTGTTTGTTTTTCTTGGACTTCATGAAAACTAACCCTTTCTGTTAACGTAATCTTTCCTGAAACAGCAGACAGTGTAGTCAACAATTATTAACTGATGGAAAGAATTGTTCTGTATTACTTGGGTGGGATCCTGTGCTTGTGAAACTTAAGGAAAAAGAGGAATAACTTTTTTAGAAGTAAGATATGGGAAAAGGAGGTTCACTAGAAATGGAGAAGTTGTGCAGATTCTGAAGGATGTGTGTAATTTTGTGGCTAAGAAATGGTTGCGGGTAAATGTACTGGAGGTTGTTATGGGAGCAGAGGTCTGTGAACTCTTGGAGGGGTGAAGGGCTTTTGGTTGCACTTGAAAAGGAGAGATTGGTTTAGGATCTTTATTTTCCCTACACATTAGAGATAGAGAGTAAAGTAATAACCCCGGCTCTGCATTCAGCTTGGTCAGAGTGAGCTTGTCTATTGGACTGGAAGCATCATGAGGTTAGAGCTTTGTCATACACTTTGTTTTTGCAGTACTGGGAAGAGTGGACCCTCTAGAGTGTTGTCTGTATTTTTCTACAGTGAAAAATAAAATCCAGATAGACCAGCCTAGATTGTGGATTATTCTTATTTTAAAACTCTAGAAAGAATTACAGAAGAAATATATATTCATGTAGAACATTTAGGAACTGCAGATAGCTATCAAAAAGGAAATAAAAACTCACTGATAAACCTACAACCTAGAGCTACAGTTAACATTTAAGTATTCTAGATAGACCTTTATCTCCATGTCTATCTTTATATATAAGTTGTCTTAACTTTTTCTATTCCAAAAAAAAAGGGAACATATTGAACAGGAGAGAGTTCTGACTGTTGACATCTATGACGTAGAGCAACTGCACGTGCGCCAAATCTGTATACGTTCCCATTTGTGAGCATCTGGTACAATGTCCTCCCGCTTCTTGCTCTAGAGATGTAGGATGTGATAGCCATTAGCTAATTACTTTTTAAAACATTTGATAAATGTTTCCAAGGGATCAGAGTGCTACTTCAGTCAACCACTTTATTTGGCAGCAGGGAAGTGTGTATGTGTGTGTTGAAGTGACTTATCTGAGCCTTTTTGTGATTCATAGAAAAGTCAGTGAACACCTTTCGAGTTTGGTGTCACCACAGTCATTCCTCAGAGCCATCAGCACTTATGGGCTACCTCCTGCTCACTGTGTAGCTTTGGACAAAACCCTTAACCCTCTTAATTTCAGATTCTGAAGGTGTTGTAATGGTTTCATTTGTATCATTTGTACAAAAACAAACATACAGAATGGTGTTCAAGAGGTAATGGTGGCCCATTCGTTTCATTAATACACTCCAGGCAATTAAAAGGTTGTTGATATCTATACGTGTGATTGATTGTGGAAAGATTGCCATCACATATGGGTTAGTGAAATAAAGGAGTATGTCTGCTGAATAGATAAACTTCTGGCCTTGAATCAGTCGGTGTGAGGGAAAGGAGGTCTGTATGACTTTAAGTTATGTCTGTGAGGACTCTGGAATTATTGGAGCTGCTCAGAGATTCTGAACATTTTTTGAGCAGGCCAGAGGTAATGTTAAGGGTCTTTAACAAGAATAAATCCGCAAGTCTAACTAGAGAAGCAAGACCTGCAGCCCAGTGCTAAAGCAGCATCGGCCTGCTTCCTCTCCACAGAATAGTCTATTACGAGAACTCCTTACCTCAAAGTAGTGGAATTGGCATGGTTTTGCTTTATTCTTTACGTTTTCCCCCCATCATTTGAATTTTCTACAGGCTTAGATATCATTTTTATAAAAACAACGTACAGTAAATCTATTTTCATTTTGGAGACATTGAATGCCGCAAAGCAGAAACTCAAACTGCTTAACTCTATATCGTATAGTTCTTTCTCTTAGAGGTATGACTGCTTAACTCTATATCCTATAGTTCTTTCTCTTAGAGGTATGCTGCCTGGGGTTGGATGCACCTCCTCATTCACTCGCAGAAGATGCCATTGTTAGATGTGCAGTACCGGCAGCTCTCCTGGCAGGCCATTAGGTTAGCACCTCTAACTGGGGTAGTCCCGGAATTCAGAAAGTCAGGGCTGCATCCAGCTGGGAGGAGCTGATGAGTAGAAATGAAGCTTCCAGCTTCATTTGTAAGGAGCCCTGGTGGTGCAATGGTTAAGTGCTTGGTTGCTAACCGAAAGGTTAGCGGTTTGAACCCACCCAGTGGCTCCTTAGGAGAAAGACCTGGCAATCTGCTCCTGTAAAGACTACAGCTTATAAAACCTTATGGGGCAGTTTTACTCTGTCACGTGGGGTCACTATGAGTCAAAATCAACTTGAGGATACCTGACAACAACAACAGCTTCATTTATTGGGTATTTTCTTTAGGCGTGCTCCTAAAGAAATCACTCCTTTTAGGGCTTAGCCCTGGGCCTCCTTCCATGGACCATGGAGCTCAGTCTCCTGCGCATCTACACAGTGGTGCTAGAGGTCTTGGTATTACAACCTGGGGGCCATGGGGTTATAAAGAGAGGAGTTCCTATGTGTCAGCCTTGCATGCATTCCTGGGATTTTCCCCTTTTTAGGGTCTCAGCCCACCTGGGTGTGGGGCTGCGAATGCTTCTTCTCCATATCCAGTCTTGGGGCATAGGAACACTTTACCCACACTGGAGCTGAACAAGAGCCAGTGGAGTGGGCCCTGGCTCCTCTTGGATTCCCTGGTTTGCTGCAGTTTACAGCATTCTACCCCTTTCTGCCAATTCCATTCCTGAAGCTGCAGTCATTTCTTTAACAAGCTAAAGGACAGAGTGAAGCAAGAGGAAGAGGCCTTGAAGGAAAGTATTCATTGTACCTGCAAGCCATCTCAGGGCCATTTCAGGGCCTGAAAACACATCTCAGGCAGAGCCTTGGCATTTTCAGAGAAGGGATCCTAGAGGTGGTCACTGAGCAGCTGTTCAGATTTTTCTGGGGCTTGGCCCAGCCAGGGCTATGGTCTGTGGGGGAAAGGCTGCTCTCTGCCCTCGCTTGTTAGACACACTCTCCAAACCTCAACTGAACTGGCCAGGTTGTAAAAACTGCTTTACTGCCTAATACTTCATTAAGGCTATAAATCTTCAGGCCCTTAAAAAATGTTAGATGTGTGATTAATACTACTGTTATTCTTAATTAGAATGTTTACTTGTATTTAAAATCCTGCAGAGCTTTTCTGAACTGGGCTATCATTGGTCAATAATATATACATGCTTATGAAAGCCCCTCCTTGGTCCCAGTGCAGAGCTGGATGTTCCTGTGGCATGAAAGAATCATGTGAGGTGAGCCTTGCCCTCTGGGAGCTCCCCCACTGAAAGCAATTAGAGAACAATTTGCTTCCAGACCAGAAGTGGCCTGAGGGGGCTTTATTTTCTCAGGTGGTGGTTATTCTCACACAGGCCACCCCTCTGAGATGGCTGGTGTTACCTCTGGGGAACATTCTCTGGTACTCAAAATGGACTGAATGGCCATTTGGGAGGAGGGAGGTGGTGGCAACAATGTACTCTCATCTTTCATTACTTCACTTGTCTCCCCTTGATATTATTTCCATAAACATCCTTATCCTTTAGGAGAAGGTAGCCACCTACCCTCAAAATATGAACCTTGGTGCCTGTCATTCCACCATTATAGTTCCATTCCTCTGAGTCTTCAAGGCTTTTGCATTTCCAGTTTAGAGTCCCCCTTTAAAATGTATCTGCCCCTTGGGAGAGGTCATGCTCTTAGCAATTCATCACTAAACAGTAGCTTTAATTAACAGGAATTAATTAAGTCAACTGAGAGAAAGACTGGGACACAGGTAGCACTTGGGGATGAGAATGTCTGAAGGGAGGAAGGTAGCTGCATGGCAGAAGAGAAGCCAGGGCAGCAAAAGAAACTTTCATCCACATCTGCTGCCAGCAGGTGCTATTGAATCACCTCATTGCTGACCCTGGAGCCACCCTGAGTGGTCCTGCTGTCTGGGGCACAAGGTACAGTATGAGCTGGTGCTGCTGCAGGGACTTTGAGGCAGAGGTGGAATTTGAGCTGGGTCTTAAAGGGTTGGGAAGATAGTTTTCTCTTTCATTAAAAATATATATATATATATATATATATGCTCAGTTTAGAAAAATATGAATATTCTAAAGGAAAATAAATCCCGCATGATTCTACCTAATGATAAACAACTGAGATGTATAGGCAGAGGGGAGTGATCCTTTTAAAATGTATGTCAGAGCACATCACTCCTCTATCCAAGTTCTCCTGTAGCCTGTCTTCTCAGAGTAAAAGTCAGAGTCCTTGCAACAGACCTGCATTATCTGCCCCCCATCTTTGTCTCCTACTATGGCTGTGACCTGTGCTCCTTGAACGCACCAAGTGCTCTCCTGCTTCAAGGCCTTTCCACTTGTTCTTCCCCCTACCTGGAACCTCTTCTTCCTCGTATTCACATGGCTTGCTCCCTCACTTGCTTAAAAATTGAGAATATAGTCATTAAAATCTCTGATTTCAGACGAGGAATCCCCGTTGAGAAAGGCTGACATATTATGGATTTGCTTGTTTGTCTGTCTGTCTCCTTCCATTGGAATGCCAGCTCCATCTGGGCAGGGACTTTGTTCTGTTCACCGTGGCATCCACTGTGACTAGAACA
The DNA here is from genome assembly GCF_000243295.1 of Trichechus manatus latirostris. Lineage (NCBI taxonomy): Eukaryota > Metazoa > Chordata > Mammalia > Sirenia > Trichechidae > Trichechus > Trichechus manatus. The sequence goes on from NW_004443945.1 coordinate 4,389,781, forward strand.
AGGCCTGATGCACAGTAGGTGTTTGATTAATGTTTACCGAATGCATGAGTGTATGTGCGAGTGTATCACATATGTGTTGTGGAAATGAGGTGGAAAAGGCAATGTGGCTAGAAGCTGGTGGGGGGGGGGAGAGACTGAGTGTTCCTGGTGTGGAGGATAGTGAGGATGCTCTTGGCAGGAATGGAGGCTGCTGGTTGCAGGGAGGGTGGAAGTCTACTGTGTATCAGTCTCTACAGTCTCATCTCTTAACTGGTGGTAGTGTTGAGGTGGAAGGCAGTGATTTGGTGCTTTGGAGCTGAAATATAAAATTAATAGACCTAGATCTAGGCCTGGATCATGGAGGTTCTCGAACACCTGGCACAGGGGTTGACCCGGTTGTGGTAGGGTATAGGAAATGACTTTAAGTTTCGATCAGTCAGAGAATAACTGATGAAAGTGGTGCTTTGGGAAGATTGGCCTTGGAGGGACATGCAGGATGACTGTGCAGGGAGAGACCAAGGTGGTGAGGAAAGAGGTGAGCGGGATAGGGGTCGGCAGACATGGGGCAAAACAAACCCAAACCAAACCCGTTGCTGTCGAGTCAATCCTGACTCATAGCAACCCTATAGGACAGAGTAGAACTACCCCATAAGGTTTCCAAGGCTGTAAATCTTTACGGAAGCAGACTGCCACATCTTTCCCCCGAGGAGCGGCTTGTGGCTTGAACCAGCAACCTTTCAGTTAGCAGCCAAGCACTTTAACCACTGCGCCACCGGGACTTCTGCCATCATGGGACGGAACTGGTGAAATGAGTGAGACTTGGTAATGGCAAGATGCTCCCCACCTGCTGTGCAGCTCCCTATTTGGTAGAGTTTAAAGTGTTGTCAGTGGCTTCAGTTGATTTTTGGAAGCAGGTAGGGTGTCATTAGGAGATGAGGAAAGGAAGGGTCCTCCTCATGTTGTTGATGATGTTTATCAGGTTGATGGGTGTGGTAGAAAGCAGGTGGGTAATATCTTGCACTGGGCTGCATCCCACAGACCTAACTCCAGGCCTGTCTGTTCTTTCTGGTGAGCTGAAAACGGTGCCCTGTCCAGGTATAGCTGCCAGTTCTGTCGGGCCTGGATCTACACATACACCAGGATGGTATCTGAAATACATTTGTGTGATCACCTTCTTTCAACTCCATTTTCTGTCTCCATAGTTTTATCAGTTTCTCAGAACAAATTTTCTTTGACTCACAAACCCATTTGGGATGGATTAATTGACTGGAAATACTTATTTCTAAATGGTTATGTTTCATTAGGCTTCTAGCCTGCTTTCAAAAAGGTTTTTGCCAAGATGAGGTCAGCAGAGAAGTGATTTTATTATAATCAGCTTCTTCTTTCGGATGTTCTAGTAGAGCCATCTTTTGAGACTGGCATTTCTGATTTAGTCATTAATTCCTAGAATAAGTATTGGAGTGCCTGCTATGTGCCAGACACGCTTCTAAGCACTGGGAATATAGCAGGGAACAAAATAAACACAGATCTTACCTCACGGAACCATATTCTAGTGTGTGGTCTTGTAGACAGTGTTGTTGTTGTGTGTTGTTGAGTTGATTTCAACTCATAGTGACCCTATAGGACAGGGTAGAACTGCCCGATAGGGTTTCCTAGGCTGTAAATCTTTACAGAAGCAGATTGTCAGGTTTTTTCTCCTGCGGGGCTACCGGTGGGTTCAAACCTCCGACCTTTCTGTTAACAGCTGAGTGCTTAACCATTGTGCTACTGGGGCTCCTTTGATAGACAACAAGCAAGTAAAAATGTAAAGAATGAGAACTGTTGAAAAGTATTAGGGAGAAAAATAAAGCAGGGCTGAAGGGTAGGGAGATTTGGTGGGGAGGCGGATTTTTTGTTTTAAATAGAGAGGTCAGAGAAGTTGCACTGATAAGACACTTGAGCAGAGATCTGAAGGAGATGAGAGCCATCAGGGTAGAGAGAAGGGTACTAAAGCCCTGAGGTCAGAGTGAGCTTGAGGAACAGCCAGGAAGTCCGTGTGTTGAGCAGGAATGAGGGAGGAAGTCAGTGTGTCCCAGCAGGACTGAGGGAGGAGGTCAGTGTGTCTGAGCAGGATCGAGGGAGGAAGTTGGTGTGTCTGAGCAGGAGTGAGGGAAGGGAGTCCCTATGTCTGAGCAGGATTGAGGGAGGAAGTCAGTGTGTCTGAGCAGGACTGAGGGAGGGAAAGCAGCAGGTGAGGTCAGAGAGGTAAGGGAGAGGAGTTGATACAGATCTTCAACGCCTTGTAAGTCCTGGTTGGGACTCGAGCTTTAGCTCTGAATGGGATGGGAAGCTCTTGGCAACTGTGCAGAGGTGCGATGGGATCCACATTCATTCTGGAAGCGTTGCCCAGTCTCCTGGTGGTAGAAAGAGTGGGACTTTGAGTGACTCTTAGCTAAGAGTGGGTATCGAGTCTGAATCACCTGGGAGGCTTGGGCCTCCAGGACTCCAGGGTCAGCTGAAACACGGGTGTGACTTCCAAGGCTCACTTCATGCTGTTGTTCTCTAACTTTCCTGTGCACGAGCCTCCCCTGGGAACTGTTACAGCTTCAAGTTCCTGGGGCCCACTCCACACCTACTGAGTCAGAGTCTCAGGGTGGGATCCAGAAGTCTACATTTTTAACCATCTTTTTGGGTGAATTTTGAGGCCATTGGGCCCTGGATCACACCTTGGCCCAAGATAGTGGTTCTCAAGCCTAGACTACATCAGTCACCTGGGACATTTTTAAAAAATGTATGGGCCTCACTCCTAGAGATTCTGATTTAATTGGTCTGAGATGGGGCTGGCATCAGTGTTTTTTAAAAGCTCCCCAGGTGTTTCTAATATGCACCTAGGGTTGAGAATCACTGGTCTGATGGTTAAATATGCCTTATACCTGGTATTTGATTGAGAGATTTGAATTGGGTAACTGTAAGAAGGGGACTTCAGCCCCTCTGATGAGAAGGCTGAGGCAGTGCCTGTGTGACCTTGCCAGGAATAACAATAGTAATCTTTCAGAGCAATAACAATTCTTCTCAGTTTTTATACTTTGTCTCATTTGATCACTTCACCCCTCTGGGTCTCAGTTTCCTTGGTTGTAGAGTAAGTAGGTTATACTGAATGATTTTCCAGAGTTTCTTCAGCTCTAACATTTCTTAATCTTGCTGGTGTAGAAGAACCTATAATTTAGAACAGTGTTTTCTATCTTGGTCTTACAACATCCTAAGGTGTGTCATAATTATGGCAAGGGTATGGTAAATGTCTCAATATCAAACTGAAGGAAAATTTGTGCCGTATACAGTAGCACCTCGGGAAGACGAGAGTGTTGTGAAATGTGGAATCTGACCTCCTGGTTCAGAGTTCCTGAGTGGAAGGGCAGCTTGGTCTTTGGAGGCAGCGCTAGTCCTGGCTCTGCTACTCACTGGTAAATTCCCTGTGAAGTAGGAACTGTGTTTTATAAACTGTAAAGCTCGTGTAAATACAAGCATGAGTACAGGGGTGGATTATCTAACAAGCGAGCACTGTGCTTATTGTAGTGAACAATTTCACATGGGTTTGATGTGGTGAAACCCGTGTGAAATTGTTCACTACAGATTAGTAAGTAAGCATAAGTAGGCCCGTGCTTACCTTGCTAACTGGGTCATCTGCCCCTGTCAGGGATTGTAAATTTGAAAAGAGACTTTCATTCTGTGGAAAGGTGCTGCAGGGTTGGGAGAGAGACAGATGCTAGCCATACCTAGAAGCAGACTCTTTGATATGGTGAAAAAATGATATTGTTCAATACAGATGATCTGGTAAGCAACGTAAGCACCGTGCTTGCCTTGTCTATTGGATAATCCACCCCTGCATAAGTATGTGGATCGGGTGACCTGGGAGAAGCAGTCAGCATCTGACAGTGAACCTGATGGTCAAGTTTCTCAGCCCCTCTCTGCTGCCAAACTGTTGCTGCACATGGGAGACTGTCTGCATAGCTGGATAGAACCCAGTGGCTGGATGAACCAAGGTTAACCTAGAATAAATAACCAGGTACACATACTGAAGTGCCTCAGAACTTATTTACTGTTGGACATCAGACCTCTGCCCTCCCTTCCCCACCCCCTAGCCTCTGACTTTTGTCCTCACTTGGACGGCACAGTGTCTGCTTTTTAGTTTGTTTTGAAATATGAAGGTCCAAAATGAGAAAAGGAAAAACTTCAGGAAAAAAACAGTTTTCTCTATTTCCCTTCTGTAGAATTGGGATAATGGGTCATGGAAATGGGATGGAAAGGGCAGTGTGGCTAGAAGCTGGGGGTGGGGAGCCTTCCCTTTCCTTCTAAATTTTTACATTAAATACAGTCTGTGTTTCTGTTTAGAATCCTAATTAAATGCCGGTCTGTCAGAGTTAAGACCAAAATGAAGTAAAGTGAGGAGATGGAGGATTAGCATGAGAATGGACAGAATTAGAAATTCAGGGGATAAGCCTTTTTATTCTAGCATTTGTAGGTACATGTACCTGATGGACTATTAATCAGTATTTTTCAGTCTTGGCCAGTTAAATCTGAATCACCAGGGGTTGTGGCCAAGCACTGGTAGTTTCCAAAGTTCCCAAGGTAATTCTAATGATCAGCTACAGTTGAGAACCACCTAATTTTAAAGGTGGGTTCTGCCAGCTTTTCCCATTTCTTCTGTGATTCTTATCACCTGCTCAGTGCTTGCCCCTTCCCTGCCTTTCCTCAGCCTACGGCTTTCGCCCAGGTTGCCTACCTCTGCCTCCTGTATATATTCCCACTCCCTGACCCTGTGCTTCCTCAGCTTCAGCAGGCCCCTTGAGCGCTGGAGGATGAGCTGTGTGGGGTGGTGAGTGGGCTTCGCTTATCTTGACCCTCTCTCTACTGCGCATGCTTCCAACCGGCCTGATATTTAGGGATTTGGCAGTCTGCTGGGACAGTCCGAAACATTTTGAGGTAAAGCTTGTTGGCCACTGCAGTTCGTGGCATAGTACTTAACACATACATTTGCTATGTGCCAGGCAGTGTTGTAAGAGCCTTACAAATATTTACTTATTCACTCTTTATAACAGCCCCTTTTACATATGGGGAAACTGAGACACAAAGAGAAGAAACTTACCCTGGGTCACATGGCTAGTAAGTAGTAGAAGTGGGATTTGAACCCAAGTAGTCTGTGCTCTGAACCACCACACTAGGATAGGGGATGGGTTGAAGGTCTGGGGCTGGGAGAGTTTTGTCTTCGGCTGCAGTTGAGGTCTGCTGTGAATTCATGTTTAGAGATTTTTCTGAGGGTCTGACCTGTGCTTGGATTATTGTTTCTTAACTATCTTTCCTTAATTTAACACTTACCTTCAGACCTGCTTAAAGAATCTTTTTCTTTCCTCAGGTGGTGTTTGGAAGGTAGACCATGTGCCTGGATAGAAGTTTCTCCTTTCTCCGCAGCTCTACACCTGCAGCGATGCTCACCACATTCTTGTTTTGAGAACCTCACTAAGGTAAGGTATCTAGCCTGACCTGAGCTGGCCTTGAAGACCCGAGAATTTGGGCACAAGTGATTCTTTCTTTACTTATTCAATTACATATTTAATTGGACCTACTGGGTCCACTGGCTAAGGGCCCGGCCCCTAGTGTGTTGAAGTGTACACATGTGTAGAAAATATGACAGACCTCCATGTATTTCTCACCCAGCTTCACCGGTTACCAATTCATGGCCAACCGTGTTTCATTTACATACCCCTCCCTGCATTCTTCTTCATGCCCTGGGTTGTCTTGAGGCAGATCCCAGACATCACATCATTGTATCTGTAAACATTTCACTGTCTTAAAAAGATGAGGACTCTTAATTTCCCATTTTGTCTGGCATTATTTTCTAGCATTTCCTTAGGTCACCAGGGACATATACAGAGGGCACACATGGACACCTGGATGTTGGATCCATTGCTGTGCTGGGTTACTGGTGAGAGGCTACCTTGGCTCTTCCTCTGCTTTCCTGCAGAAGGCTGACTGCCTTTAGGTCAGCAATGGTGCAAGAGCCCTCCCAGAATTCTGGTGAGAGGAGAGAGAGAGAAGAGAAGAGGGAGGAAGAGTGAGAACAAGAGAGGGAGGAAGTAAGGGAGATGGAGAAGGGAATAGGGAGAGAGGGATTAGAAGGAGAAGAGTTTGTGTGGGGGGAGGGTGAGAAAGAGGAGAAGGGAAGTGAGAGTGCAGAGTGCCTGGGAGAGAAACTCTGCTTGCCCCTTGACTTACCAGCTCCTAACCTATTGCTGTAGAGTCGATTCAGACTCATCGTGACCCTCTAGGACAGGGTGGAATTGCCCCGTAGGGTTTCCAAGGCTATAATCTTTATGGAAGCAGACGGCCACATCTTTCTCTCATGGAGTGGCTGGTAGGTTTGAACTGCTGACCTTTTGGTTAGCATCTGAGTGCTTTAACCACTGAGTCATCAGGATTCCTTCCCAGCTCTTAAACTCCTCTGAAAAGGAGCCCTGGTTGTACAATGGTTAAGCATTCAGCTGCTAACTGAAAGGTCAGCAGTTCTAACCCACTAGTGGCTCCGCAGGAGAAAAGACCTGGTGATCTAACTCCTCTGATGATCTAAGGGAACCACAGGGCACTAATAGCATGCTCCTTGTGTCCCCCACACGTTTCAGTAGTTTGCCTGTGGTAGGTGAGACTGGTGGTGCCCTCAGAGCCACTAAATAAATGCATGGAGAGAGTGGCCCTGTCTCTTTTCTGGGGCCCTTTGCTCAGGGAGTGGAGGCTTGGTTCTCAGAAGGACTGAGGCTGCTGGCTTCTTGCTTAAATTTGGGAGTCTCCATCACCATGAGATGACACTTTTACAAAGTTCAGTGGGAGCGGCTCCTCCAGGATGTGTGTGAATAAGAAGCCCTGTCTCCCTTTTTTCTCAAGTGTCTACGACTTGTTCCCCTCTAACAATGTGTAGTGCTGTTAGTGCTGACATCTGCTTGCAAATGTTGAAAGTTAAAGGGGGTATAGGTTACAAAGTATCAGTTTGTATCTAAGTTCTCAGCTCTCTTTAAAGTTTGTTGCCTATACCTAGTTTCCATTTCCAACTCCCTCCAGTTCTATCCTCTTTTCTTTTTAACATTACAGCCTTATTGAGATGTAATTCACATGGCGTACTATCCACCTATTTAAAGTGTAAATTCAGTGGTTTTTTTTTTTTTTTTTTGGTATATTTGCAGAGTTGTATTCCCTTTTTTTAAGGCTCAAAACTACACTGTGCCCTCTCTTCCCCCATGGTTCTCAGAGCTAGCCTTCCCTCTCCGCTAGTGTCATGCTGATCCCATCCTCAAGACAGGTGACCTTATCATGGGGACATTGACCAGTAGGCATTTTCCACTGCTAAAATATTTAACTTAGCACCTGCAGGAACACAGGATTCATAGACAAGTGCCACTTCAGGTAGACTTCTTTCTGCTGGTGAGGTCTCATCACCACTCAAGATCTCTCTATTTATAATAAAAATTTTAAAGCCCCCCCCCCCCCCAAAAAAAAAAAAAAAAAAACTGCAGATTTGCCAGTTGCCTGACTGGTAATAAACCTGCTTGGGAATCTGTGACTGTCCTTGAACAATGTTAGTTCTGGACAGATGAGCTTGTCAACTTGTTTCACCTTTTTTTCTCTTTTTTTGAACATTTTATGTGGTTTGGGTGAAAGTTAACGGAACAAATTAGTTTCCTGTTCAACAATTTATACAGATTTTGTTTTGTGACATTAGTTGCAATCCCCTCAATGTGACAGCACTCTACCCCCTTCCTCCCTGAGTTCCCTGTTTCCATTCATCCATCTTTCCTGTCCCTTCCTGCCTTCTGAACTTTGTTTTTGGGCAAATGCTGCCCTTTTGGTCTGGTCTGGTTGATTATTCTGAGAAGTACATTCCTCACAGGTGTTATTGTTCACTTTATAGGCCTGTCTATTGTTTGGCTGAAAGGTGATCTCTGGGAGTGGGTTCACTTCCAAGTTTGAAGGGTGTCTAAGGGCCATAGTCGCTATCAGACTAGTAAGTCTGGTCTTCCTTATGAATTTGAATTTTGTTCTACATTTTTCCCCCTCTGTCCAGGACCTTCTACTGTGATCACGATCAGACCAGTCAGTATTAGTAGCCAGGCACCATCTAGTTCTTCTGGTCTCAGGCTAGTGGAGGCTGTGGTTTATGTAGTCCATTAGCCCTTTGGACTAATTGTTTCCTTGAGACTTTGATTTTCTTCACCCTTCTTTGCTCTAGATAGGAAGAGCCCAATAGTTGTATTCTTAGATGGCCGCTTACAAGCTTTTAAGACCTCAGCCACTGCTCACCAAAATGGGATGTAGAATATCGTCTTTATGGATTATGTTATGCCAATTGACCTTGATGTCCCCTGAAACTATGGTCCTATACCCTCAAGCCCAGTGACTCTGTCCCTTGAGGTGTTTGGTTATGGCTAGTTTTCATAACTATGTCCTCTGTGTGCTCTGTTATACACATGAATATATTTGCAGCACATACAAATGCCTATGTAGGAATATCCTCTGCCAAACCTATATATGCTCATGGGGGGTATTCCCATACGCCATTCTACTCCTGTTCAGCTTACGTATTTGTATCCACTTGTAATTTATTGTTTATTACTGTTTGTGTATGTAATAGTATTTACCGTTGTTGCCTTTTACTCTTGCTTTCCTCCCAGTGTCTTCCTTTGCCTTGGCCATGTTATGCTGACTTCCCCCATATTGTGTTGTCTTTCCCTTCCCCAAGTTAATACATCTCTACTATCTAGTTAGTGATTACCCCTCCCTCCTCCTCACATCCCTGGTAACTATCAAAGAATGTTTCTTTCTGTGTGTAAACTTTTTTTTTTTGACTTTTGATAATAGTGGTCTCATAGAATATTTGTCCTTTTGTGATTGACTTATTTCACTCAGCATAATGTCCTCCAGGTTCATCCATGTTGTGAGATGTTTCGCGGATTCATTGTTATTTAACATTGCGTAGTATTCCATTGTGTGTATGTACCGCAGTTTATCCATTCATCCATTGATGGGCACTGAGGTTATTTCCATCTTTTTGCTGTTGTGAATAATGGTGCAGTGAACGTAGGTATGCATATATCTATTCATGTGGTGGCTCTTATTTGTCTAGGATATATACCTAGTAGTGAGATGGTTGAATCATTTAATATTTCTGCTTCTAACATCTTCCACCTTTCTAATGGTGGATTACCTTCAATAAATGGACTAGAGCTTATAAACAGACAATAAGGAAATAAACAATTATATGTCAGGTAGTGATAAGTGCTATGAAGAAAAACAAAGCAGAGTAAAGGGATAGAGACTGATGGTGGGGGTGGGGACTGGTATCTTATATGGGATGGATGTGGAAAGCCCCTGACAAAGACACATTTGAGTAAAGGCCTGAAGGAAGTGAGGGAGTGAGCCACACAGAGACCTGGGGGAAGAACATTCCAGGCAGAGGGAATCGTAAATGCAGAGACTCTGAGGAGGGCTCATGCCCAGCATACTTGTGGGGCAGTAAGGAGGCCTGTGTGTGCCTGGAGCAGACTGAGTGACAGAGAGGGTGGAGTGAACAGAGGGCAGTTAGATCATCTGGACCTTGTAAGCTGTGGGCAAGACTAGATTTTACTCTGTGTGAGATGGGATGCCATTGGAGGGTTTTGAGGAGTGACATGATCTGATTTATGTTTTAAAAGGAGCATTCTGGCTGCTGTGTTGAGAAAAATGCTAGAGGCAAGGGTGGAAGCAAGGAAACCAGTTAGCAGGCTTTTGCCTTTTGCAGGAATCCATGAGATGAATGATGCTTGGAGGTAGTGAGATATGATTGGATTTGGATATATTCTGAAGGTAGCGTTGACAGGATTGGCTTATAGGTTGGATGAAGGGTGAAAAGGAAAGAGTCTCAGTTGTCTAGTACTACTATAACAGAAATACCACAAGTAGGTGGCTTTAAATAATAAAAATTTATTTTCTCAGTGTTTAGGAGGCTAGAAGTCTGAATTCAGGGGATAGTTCTAGAGAGAGGTCCTTCCTTTCCTATTTCAGCTTCCAGTAGCTGCTAGCAACCCTTGGTTTTCCTGGGCTTGTATATGCATCTCTCTCGGTAGTCTCTCTTCCTCATCCCCTGTGTGTGTCTCTGTGTCTATTTTTCCTCTTTTTATAGCTCTGAACTGGTTAGGCTTAGGACCCATCCTATTCTGGTACGACCTTATTAACATAACAAAAGAAAACTACTATTTCCAAAAGAAAACCACTATTTCCAAACAGGGTCATATTTACAGGCATTGTTGTTAGTTGCCGTTGAGTTGATTCTGACTCATGGCAATCTATGTGTGCAGAGTAGAACTGCTCCATAGGGTTTTCAAGGCTTTGATTTTTTGGAAGCAGATTGTCAGATCTGTCTTCAAGATGCCTCTGGGTGGGCTTGAACTGCTGATCTTTTGGTTAGTAGTCCAGTGCTTAACCATTTGCATCACACAGGGACTCCTATTTACAGGTATAGGGGTTAAAATTTCAACACATTTTTGGGGAACATAATTCAATCCATAGTAGAAAGATAAGACTCTGGATGACTCTTTAAGATTTTTGGCGTAAGCAACCGGAAGGATAGAATTGTCATTGACTGAAATGAAGGAGACTGGAGGAAGAAATCAGGAGTTAGATTTTGGATATGTTAAGTTTGAGATGCCCTATTCAACATCCAAGGCGCCCTGGTTGCACAATGGTTTTAAGCGCTTGGCTGCTAAACAAAAGGTTGATAGTTCGAACCCAACAGCAGCTCCTCAGGAGAAAAGACCTGGCAATCTGCTCCTGTAAAAATTTACAGTCTAGGAGATCCATGGGAGAGTTCTACTGTGTCATATAGGGTCACTATGAGTTGGAATCAACTTGTCAACACACCACAACAACGTTCAACATCCAAGCTGAGATACAAGCCTAGATTTGAGGGGATACCAATTAATTAATAATTTTGTGAGTACTTGTTCAGAGGCTTATATAAATAATAGGAAAGGAAATATGCATACTGAAATAACTATAGTTGTTGTTAGGTGCTGTTGAGTTGGTTCTGACTCATAGCAACCCTATGTACAATAGAATGAAACTTTGCCGGGTCCTGCGCCATCCTCACAATCGTTGTTATGCTTGAGCCCATTGTTGCAGCCGCTGTGTCAATCCATCTCGCTGAAAGTCTTCCTCTTTTTTGCTGACCCTCTACTTTACCAAGCATGATGTCTTCCTCCAGGGACTGATCCCTCCTGATAACATGTCCAAAGTACCTGAGACAAAGTCTCACCATCCTTGCTTCTAAGCAGCATTCTGGTTGCACTTCTTCCAAGACAGATTTGTTCGTTCTTTTGGCAGTCCATGGTATATTCAATATTCTTTGCCAACACCACAATTCAAAGCCGTCAACTCTTCGATCTTCCTTACTGATTGTCCAGATTTTGCATGCACATGAGGCGATTGAAAACACTATGGCTTGGGTCAGGCGCACCTTGGTCTTCAAGGTGATGTCTTTGCTCTTTAACACCTTAAAGAGGTCTTTTGCAGCAGATTTGCAGTGCGTCATTTGATTTCTTGACTGCTGCTTCCACGGGTGTTGATTGTGGATCCAAGTAAAATGAAATTCTTGACAACTTCAATCTTTTCTCTGTTTATTGGTCCAGTAAAGGTAGAAAATTATGCCATGCTAAGGAATAAGTAAAGCAAAAGGGAGCACAGTGGGGAGTGAGGTTACTTCTGATGAGTGGTCGGAGAAAGCACGTCTCCCTTTCTTGCCTCTAGGAATCCTGTGCTCTTGGTGAGCCTTCGGTGGTGTCCATGAATGTGTGGCTGCCATGTCTTCAGTGGGTTCTGTGATGGTACTCTGGAGTAGGGTCTGGGCCTTCAGCTTTGTGTCCTCAGTGCCAGGTATAATTCTTGGCATTTGGTAAATGTTTGATGGATGAATTCTTGTTTCTGAGCCCCAATAAAAAATGAAGAGGTTGGACTAGACCAGAACACTAGACCCAGCCGGGAAGCTTTAAAATACAGTCACGCACCGCATAACATTCGTTCGGAGCAATGACCTATGGTGTATAGGTCCGTGGTTCAGTGCGTGCCCTCAGGAGGATGCCTACCCACCCCTCCTGGTGCTCAACAGCTTTGGTGCCCACAGCATACATATGAAGCTCATGGCCATTATGTTCCAGAACCTGTTCCCCCTCCATCAACATGCACAAGGTAAACCTGAACACCATCAAGTGCTGCCTTCTCCTCATTTGACTCCCAGGAGCTGGATTCCCACCATTATAACATCAAAGCCATTCCTGTGGGAGCAAGTTGCGGATGAAGAAGCTTCTCCAGAAGAAGTTCCCCAATATGAGCCATCCGCAGGGTATCAGTGAGCTGTTGGCCACGGGTGTGGGGCTGTCAGAGAGCTAGGGGGAGCCTGACAGTGAGCACAACATTAAGGAGCTGCCCAGACAGTGGGTCCAGCAGAGCTCTCTGTGGCTCACTGAGATCAGTCCTTGGATGATGCTGCAGCTCATCAAGATCCAGGAGGGTGTCGGGGTGTCTACAGTTTTGTGTACAAGACGGAGGAGAAGCTGCAGGCCATCCTGGTGGCCAAGGAGGAGAGGCTGCATTTTAAGGCCCAGAGGTAGGACCAGCAGGCTCATAACGTGCAGCCCAAGTGAAAGCAGCAAGAGGCCCACAGGAAGAAGAGCCTGGTGGGCATGAAGAGGGCACGGACATAGGTGAATGGGGACAGGGATGCCGAGGGGGCCGGTGACCTGAGGAGGAGGAAGATGAAGCTGAGTATTTCTACCAGGTGGTGGGCGAGAAGCCTGATGAGGACATGTTCCCTGGGCTGACCAAGAGGAGACAGCCCACTGGGCCTCCACGCAAGAAGCAGCAGGAAAGGATTGGAGGCCTGGAGGCCAGGAGCCCGGGCCAAGCTGGGGCCCAGAGGGGCTGCCTGGAGCCGTGTGCAGGGTTGGGTGTGGCCGCCTAAGAGAGCAGCTGGAGCCTGAGCCCCAGCAAGGCGGAAGGAATGGCCTAGATTGGGGGCTGAGAGACCCTACCCTGGGGCTCCAGCCAGCCAGGCTCCAGGTGCAACCTTCTGTTTCCTTTTATAAAGGAGCTCTTTCCCTAACTCTACCCCCACCCCCACCCCCACAATAAATGACTGATGGTCCCAAAATGAGGGGGGAAAAGAAACCGAACTCTCCCTTCCTTTCTCCGGGGGGGTGCCCACAGTCCAGCTTGACAGTCTGCCCCACAGCTCCCTGCCCTTGGGAACGGATACTCCTGCTGCTGGGGGGAGTGGATGAGGGCGCTCGGCAGGCATCGCGGGATCAGCTCTGGAGGGGATGCTAGGTCCCAGTTTGCTGAGACTGCCCGCCTGCTGCCTAGGACACTGGGCGGGACCCACCAAGTACTCACCTGAGGCATCCTCAGCAGGAGATGCCCAGGTCATGTGTGGCACAGCAGTCCCGGGCCTGTGGGCCCAGATGTTTGCACAACGTCCCAATCAGAATGTATCGTGAATGTTAAGTGACACATAACTGTAAATGCAGGTGCCAGGGCCCCACCCCAGACCGACTGAATCACAAGTTCTATGGTGGAGCTTGGAAATCTGGATTTTAAAGTTATTTCTCATGTTATTCTTTTGCAGTTAGCCCAGCAACAGAACGGCACTTGGAAGCTACTGGACCAGATAATTTCTGAGGTCCCTTTCAGCTCTAACATTCTGTGAGTCTGGCTAGAATACTTGAGAATTTTGGTCGGGGTGGGAAGAGCATGGAGGAGGAGAGCAGAAGCTGCCTCTGGGTGAAGGACACCTCGGGCAGTGCAGGCAGGAGGGCAAGTGTATCAGCCAGGGGTTTGCAGAGTGGGGAGGAATGGTTCTGGGTGGGTAGGAGCAGTTCACTTGCCACTGAACCAGGTGTGTTAGTCCCTGGAAATAGCGATGAAAGACATAACCCCGACTTTGGAGAGGCTCACAGTTTGATAGGGGAGACTAATGAGAAAACTCATGATTCCAGCCCACTGTGGGGAGTGCTGCCATAGAGGTGGGGGGTAGTCCCCAGTGTGAGGAGAAAATGGAAGAAGAGGAGAAGGAGGAGGGTCATGGACTGGTGCAGCAGTGCTCAGAGAAGGCATCCAGAAGGGGGCCCTGGGCCTGAGCTTGGGGGATAAGGAAGATTTCTCAGGCAGATCCGTGTTTGGGGCCAGGGTGGGGTTGGGGTGCCAGGTATTATTCTCTAGTCACAGGGGAGTGGCTTGGACCCTGACCCAGAGGCATGAAAGTTTGAGAGACCTCCAAATGTGGTTAGAATGGGAGGTATCTTGGGGAAGTGGCTGGAGAGGTATGCAGAGACCAGATCAGAGTGGATCTGCCATGCTAGGCCTGAGTTTGACCTCTCTCCTGGAGGTGATCAGATATGTGTTTTATAGCAATCATTCTGGCAAAGATTGGAGGAGTTAAGACTATTAGAGGAAAGGACAGGTGAAAAAAATTGTTTTGCCTGGGGCCACTGAGGAGCTGTATCCTTGAATGTTGATGAAAATCTCTTTGGGCTGTTCCTTGCTAATAGTTGGAATGCCAGGTGCCTCATGAAATGAAATATTGGCCACTGACCTACTCAGAACGTATGTTTTAGGGTCCCTTAGACCTGTTAGCCGGCCTCAGAGGTGAATTTAGATGGGTAGTGATATGCATATGGTAGGGAGTCTCTGTATCCACCTTAAGAGTTAAGCTTTATGTAGAGATCCATTAGTTGTAGATTAATTTGCCCAGCTGCCGCAGCCTAGCCTATTCAAGGATCTTTAGAGTTAGTTTAATTTTACGTATTAAACCAAGGCCCGCCTAACGTCTTCACTCAGGTAATTAGTGACAGCATAGAGGTGGAAGCCACTTCTCGTGGTTCACAGTTCCTTATGCTCTTAGCTCTACCATTCCCACTCTGGGCCTTCATTCTGGGGCTCTTTTTTCAGTTTCCTTTGATCCAGCTGAAGTTTCACTGAGCTGCCTTCACCACCACCCATGAAATCAATGTCTCTGTCTAATCCTAGTTACTGCCAGAGTCCAGGCAGGAGCTTCTGTCGATCTGGGAACAGCAGCCTGCTCTCAAGCTTCCTTGTTCCTTCTTTCTCTCCGCTTGTCTAGCTTCCATTCCTATTACAAAAAATTCCCCTACCTGGCAACTCAGACAGTACTTTCTTCTGTTCTCAGCTTCTGCTGAGTAACCTGTCTCTCTCTTGCTCTTTTTTTCTTTTTGGTATCACACAGCTTGAGTTATTCTTTGCTCTTTTGTCCCCGGCATGCTCCTTCTTCTGAAATAGACAGCTGAGGTAACTCACAGTTACCCATTTTAAAACTTTTAACCATTATAAGTAATAATTTTATAGAGATTATATCAATACATAAGCCATATTCAGTTATATGGGGAACAGGGTAAAGAGTTACCCTACAGATTTGTTGTAAAAAATTCATCCATCCATCCTTCCAGCCTTCAGCCAACAATGGCAGTTTTGTTGTCTCACAGTCCGGTGTTCTTTAAATCATGCTGTCTTTCACTTTTATAAATCTGTAATGTGTTATTTGCTTCCTTGTCTTATTAAACATAATATACTGAATAGAAATCAGATTTTTCTTGATGCTTTTGGAACACCTCTGCCCCCTTTGATGTCCTATTACTGAATTTTTATTAATCTCCTGTTACTGAGGAGTCCCTGAGTAGGGCAAACGGCTAATGCGCTCGGCTGTTAACAGAAAAGTTGAAGTTTGAGGCCACCCAGAGACACCTCGGTAGAAAGGCCTGGCGGTCTCCTTCTAAAAAATCAGCCATTGAAAGCCCTGTGGCACACAGTTCTATTCTGAACACACACGGGGTTGCCATGAGTTGGAATCGATTTGACGGTAACTGGTTTTGTGTTTTTACTGTTAACTGAACTTCGTGTTGCTAAGAAAAACATGACCAAGTTTAATGTTATCTGAAATTTGATATCTTCAATATGCTGAGGGAAAGTTAATGGGTTTAGTGAGTATTCCTTGTTCCTAGTTCCTCAGAGCCCTTTTTTACTTCTAGATATGAATAAGTCTATTAGTATATTATGTTAGTATATTAATGCCTGTAACAACTTCCATACATTTTCTGACTAATGAATAAAGTAACCTTTTATTTGGTTACCTCTTTTATTTCAAACTTTGAAATACTGCCCTACCCTCTGTAGTACTTTGAGATTTGATGAACATGTCTATACTCCAGTTTATGCTTCCTTTTTTCCCCTAAATCTTCCTCCTCCAGAATGAAATAGAGTTGTAATTTTTTTAGGCTTTCATTAGGGAGCTCTGCCATCTACTGTATAACTTTGATCTAATTTCTCAGAACTTCTTACTCTGTTATGCCTTCTTTAGGTGTGGGGAACCAGGACTGTGCAGCACTTCTAGCTGTGGTCTCTGAGTGGTTTTGAATAAGGGTAGGATCACACGTTTTATTTTGCTTCCAGTGTCCTTTTCTGATAATGCCCAGCGTTTTCTGGACCTATTGTGATGAAACATGCAATGTGGTGTCTTAAGAGAGAAGAGTCTAAACTGATGTCCAGGCCTCTTTCTTGAACAGTTTAGCTTAGAGCCCCGTTATTCTAAAGTATAATTGGAATTGCTCTTCCCTAAGTGTTCTTTTAGATTTGCATTCACTGATGCTTATTTGCCACAATTTTGCCTATTTACACAGCCTCATGAGAACTTGCTGCCTTTTCATTTTGCATTTTGATTTCTGGAGCAGCTTTAGGTGCCATTGGTAAACTTGAAGGTTCCACTTTATTGCTTTGACAAATATTTATTGAATACCTAATGATGAATGCGATGATGAATGAGACAGATAAGCCTCCTCCCTCACTAGGCGTCCAGCCTAAAGTCCTTCTACTAGATCATTGCTTCCCAAAGCATTTTGAGTAGGAGACCTCCTTTTCTAAATGATTTT
The DNA here is from genome assembly GCF_000243295.1 of Trichechus manatus latirostris. Lineage (NCBI taxonomy): Eukaryota > Metazoa > Chordata > Mammalia > Sirenia > Trichechidae > Trichechus > Trichechus manatus. Next base: position 4,406,748 of record NW_004443945.1, read on the forward strand.
TTCATGGACCTCATTCAATAGTGGAATTTTTAATGGCCAATCATTAAGGATACATACGTGCATGTGAAGTTGAGTTCCCTAGTGAATTGGGAACCACCATTCTAGGTAACTTATAAAATCATTAAGTTCCAGTCCAGAACTGGTCGCTGGGTTAAAAACTACTGTTCGCAGTTCCAGTGACAATCACATAAACACACACACCATACATTCACCCAAGTTCTGTGGAATTCAGTGGTTTGTGTGTGTGTAATTTCGGCATTTAAAATCTGAAGAAATTCTGCTACTAGTTCTGCTGTAATCTGAGAACTTGGTTTTACCTCAATGAATTCTAATAGGCTAATTAGACAGTTTTTCCTCCCAAAATGAAGATGCTCCGCCCCTGCCCCCCTCCAATTGATTATGTTTACTTAACTGTTTGGTAAAATTTCCTGGGCAAACTAGTAAAACCTATAATAAACAATGAGAATTTATACTCAACTTTTCTTTTAATTTCTAGATCCTCCCTGGAATAGAAAGTCATCCTGAAAGAGGGTAGTGGCTGCCAGTCCTGGAGTTGTTCTTTACCCCCAAGGGTTTGTATATATTGTTGCATAGTTTCACCGTCTCACCTTTGAGTGAAATTTGCTCTCAGCCTGGGCCACAGAGAACCCGTGACCCTGCCTCGCATGTTGACTAGGCTGCTCTGTGTTACTCAGTGAGCTCACTGTGTCTAGATCTAGCTTGTTCAGACGCTTCAAGGTGAATTTCTGCTGAGTGCTCATGCAGGGTAGGCCATGGTTCCTAGAATGTATTCGTGGACACAGGGCAGGGGCCACCACCCAGCTCTGGGCCCCATGTAGCTGTCCCCTAGGCAAGGTACGCAGCTGCCTGGGGTTTGCTGTTCCTAATTTCAGCATGCTACTTTCAGCAGATTGCAAACAATGATGTATACTGAGGCTTTTTATTTTGACTATACCTACCTGTCTACCTTACGTTTCGCTACTCTGCTGTACATACCTACCTATCTTCTCTCTCTCTCACCTTTTATTTTAATTAAGTTACTCCACTGATTAGCTAGCTAGCATTCTCCTGCTGAGTCATGCTAGTGTGTTTTGAGAATCTTATATGAATGATTTTTAGAGTCCTTTGCAAGGCGGGGTGGCTCAAATTTTTTGGCTTGCTTAGTTTCTTCTTCTTTTGCTATATTAAAGGAAATATAATTTAATAAAATCACACAAGCTATACAACTTTACTATAAATGCTTTGAAAATACAAATAAATAAAACAAGGAAAATTTCATCATCTCTTGAGTCACTTTTAACATTTTGGAGTATTCTAGCCTTTTTCATATATGCTGTATGTGTTTAAAAGTTTTTTGTTTTGAATAGCAATTATGCTATGTATACAATTCGGTTATCTTTTTTCTTTTCTGACAGCATGTCTCACAGCCTTGGATATTGATCTGTAATATAATTTATGATACCTAGTATTTGATTTTATTTAATACACCACGATTTATTGAACCAGTTTCCTATAGTTAAAACTTGAGGTTGTGTCCCATTTTTTATTATCAATAATTCTGTAATGATTATCTTTGCACAGAAATTGCCATGTGCATCTGTTTCGTTAGGGTAAATTTCTGGAAGTGGTGTTATTGACCGTTTTGTTTGCATTGCTAAAGTGCTGTTTAGATAGGTTGTATCAGTTTATACTACCTTCAGAACGCTTACTTTGCCACATCTCTGCCAACACTGGGGATTATCATTTTATGAAAACCTTTGTCAATTTGATAAACGAGAATTAACTTCCAATTATTTTGATTTACATTTCTCTAATTTCTTGTGAGGTTGCAACTTTTTTCATGTATTAATTGTCCACTTGTGTTTCTTCTTTTTTTAATTGTCCCCTTATCATCACCTTTGCTCATTTTCCTAATGGGTTGTTCATCTTTTACTTATTTCATTGTAAGAACTTTTTATATATTAGTAACTACATTAATGATATTAGCTACCATATGTTGCAGTTATTCCTTTTGGTCTGTTTGCCTTTTAACTTTGCTGGCAGGTTTTTGATGAATAAAACTTTTTATTCGTAGTCTTTTTCATTATGGTTTCTTTCTTTGCTTTTATAACAGGGTAGATTTTTGATTAATTTCTATTTGCTACTTATAAGCGATGCGATACTGAATTTAGAGCAAGGTTGAAATAAATACAAACACCTAGGTAGAAGGTGAGTCCCTTGTTTACTGTTATCAATTGCTGCTGCTTCTGGTTTTCCCTACTAGGGCTAACTAGAAAACAGGACTTGATCTTTGGGTTTTATAGCCTTCAGCTTTGGTAAAAAGCTTTTTCCTGTTGCTGATGCTGAGCTGCCACATCATTTACTAGCTCTGATTTTCCTAACCAAAGACACCTTACCTTACTTCTCATCATTCTCAGGGAGTCTCTGAGATTTCTCTGGTGTGGAGAACATTACTTTCTCTCGATGCAGTATCTCTGCTTCAAGCCCCTGTGACTTCATGTTAGACAATAGCAGGCTCTCATCTATTCTTCACATATACCACCAGCCATCCCTACCCCTCCCCACACACGTTTCTCCCATCTCCTTAAAAGGACCAATCTATTCTGCACTTCTCCCTCAATCTCTTTGTTCCTGTACAGTTAAAAAAGAAAAGAAATGGGAATAAGCTTGTAGAACCAATATCATGCACATGTTTCCTTACAGTTATCACCCTGCATAGTAGTTCACTTGGTACTAATGCCTTCAGTACTTTCAGTGACATCCATTCCTTTGTTTACAGGTTCCAAAACTTCCCATTCTAGGAGACTATCATTCATTTTGTCCAAAAACTTTACCTCTCATTCCAATGAGGTATTCTGCTGACCCATGTTTAGATAATTGGTATTTCACTTTATTATTACCTACCATAATTAAGTAACTTTCCAGTGTATGTGTAGGGGTTGTATTTTTAATTTTCTGTGAAGTTGTATTTTGATGGGGTTAGGAGGTGTGTGGAGAAATCAGACTTGCAAACCTGCTGGTCCCATGGGGAGGTAACAGATATACCTTTGCCATGGCACCTGCTCCCCTCATGGTTCTAAGTTTTTTTTCCCTGTTTAAAATTATAAAAGCAATCTATCTGCATACAGTGATTTTTGAAAAAATAACCCACCAGTAATCCCACCACCGTGCATAATTATTTTCATTTTTCTTTTGTTCTTGTCTCAAATGCATATTGAGTTTTATTTTGTTATAACCATAGTCTGTGAACATTTTTGTATTAGTTTTTTTAGAACTTAATGCTGTAAGTAGTTTTCCATGTTGCTACATAGATGTCATAATTAGGATTTTGAATGCATAATAGTCCATCAGTTATTTATCTATTCCCTGTTGTTGGACATTTAGATTCTTTTTGTGTACGTGTGTCTCTTTTGTGCTGTTCTAATAATGCTGCAGCATACAATTTTGCATATGGCTTTTGGAAATTTTTTGTCTTAGGGTAAAGTTCTGGAAGTGGGGTTCCAGGACCCAAGGGTTTGTCATTTGTCTATTCTGTGCAGCTGCCACACTGCTTTCTAAAGGAGTTGTGCAAGTCCACATCCAGAAAACTGTCAGCATAAATATGGTGTGAGAAATATCTAAGCCAGGATGGCCTTGGGATGCTAAAGCAGATGGAGGATTTAGGGCTTAACGAGGGAGGTGGTGGGGTTTTTCCCCTCCCTCAAGCATGTTTGAGCCAGCCAGATTTCATGTTTCCTGGAAGTGTGAGTGTCATAGTAATTTCTTAGTGGAGGGCCTCTTTCCTGAGGTCTTGCATATTCTTTTTGACCATAGTTCTGTAGCTCTGCTTCTTCAGGTCATGAAGGAAACAGGTGCATTTTCTTTTCTTTGTGTCTGAAGTTAAAATAGAATTTAGGGCTTTCTCAAAACTGTCCCCTGGCTAATTTGGTAACCATGTGGTGCTTTGAGAGTCACCCTGTCCCTCAGGTCTAACCACCCATTTACTCATGGACAACAACCTTAGGGTGAAAAGCAAGGAATCAAGGGTGTCTGCTGAATAGAGCAAAAAATACCTAGGGGATGATAGAATATTCTAGAGTTTATTCATGAGACAGTTTAGCACAAATCCTGGCACTAGCAAATCATTTTGGATTTGATTGAATTCAAACAGTAAAAATACAGAGTTATGCAAAGTTGGTGAATAATTACAAAGAGTAAATTAGTAGAGAAAGTTCTTCAAGTCTCATATGAATTAGGAGTTTTCTGAATGAAGGAGATGCTGAGCCATGCATTTCTTCAAAGGGCTGAGTGATTGGCTTTTTGACAGTGCACTTCATCATGGAGCGATGATTTTCCCTGAGAAATCGAGGGAGTGTGGTGTGAGTCTATCTTCTCTTTGGCTATGCAGCCAGCCAGGAATTTCCGGGTATTGGGGTTTAGGACCTGCAAGGCAGGCTTGTCACTGAATATAATCCCTTTTCTACCTACTTCTTCAGCATTTTAGAAACTTGGGGTAAAACTTGTTAGGTGTGTAATTTTTCCATAGTGCAGGGGGTTCTGCATCGGTGTGCTGGCCGCATGTGTGTTAGGGTGATGGGCATGGGATGAAGACGACGCTGGACAGAGTCTACTGGGATCCTAGCGCTCGCTAATTCTGTCGTCCATTTCTTTTATAGCCTTTGCCAGCATCCAGCCATGGGGGACATGAAAACTCCAGATTTTGATGACCTTCTGGCTGCCTTTGACATCCCAGACCCCACCAGCCTTGATGCCAAGGAGGCCATCCAGACACCCAGCGAGGAGAATGAGAGTCCTCTCAAACCTTCAGGCATGTGTATGGATGAGAGTGTGTCCTTGTCTCACTCAGGATCAGCCCCAGATGTTCCGGCCGTGAGTGTCATTGTCAAGAACACCAGCCGCCAGGAGTCGTTTGAAGCGGAGAAAGACCACATCACTCCCAGCCTCCTACACAATGGATTCCGGGGCCCGGACCTGCCTCCAGATCCACACAACCTGGGACACAACTGTGGGAAGTTTGATTCCACTTTCATGAATGGAGACAGTGCTCGGAGTTTCTCTGGCAAACTGGAGCCGCCCAAGTCAGAGCCATTACCAACCTTTAACCAGTTCAGTCCAATCTCCAGCCCCGAACCTGAGGATGCCATCAAAGACAACGGGCTTGGGATGAAGCCCAAGCATTCTGACAGTTACTTCCCACCCCCTCCTGGCTGCGGGCCTGTGAGTGGCCCAGTCTTGGAAGCTCTGGGTAAGTTTCCAGTCCCGGAGCTGCATATGTTTGATCACTTTTGTAAGAAAGAACCGAAGCCAGAACCTCTGCCCTTGGGGGGCCAGCAGGAGCATGAGCGAAGTGGGCAGAAGGCAGTGGAATCTCACAAGGAGCTGGATGCCAGTCGATTCTTTGGGGAAGCTTTGGAATTCAACAGTCACCCCAGCAACAGTATCGGAGAGCCCAAGGGGCTTGCTCCAGAGCTCGGTACCTGCTCGTCAGTCCCCCCTCGGCAGCGTCTTAAGCCAGCTCACTCCAAACTGTCCTCTTGTGTTGCTGCCCTGGTGGCCCTGCAGGCCAAAAGAGTGGCCAGTGTCACCAAGGAGGATCAGTCTGGTCACACAAAGGATCCCTCAGGGCCCACTAAAGAGGGTTCTAAAGGCAGTCCCAAAATGCCCAAGTCACCAAAGAGTCCCCGGAGCCCTCTGGAGGCCACTAGGAAAGGTATCAAGCCATCGGACAGCCCTCGCAGCATTTGCAGTGACAGCAGCAGCAAAGGCTCCCCTTCTGTGGCTGCCAGCTCCCCACCAGCAATTCCCAAAGTCAGAATCAAAACCATTAAGACATCATCAGGGGAAATCAAACGGACTGTCACAAGGATCCTGCCGGATCCTGACGATCCAAGTAAGTCCCCTGTTGGGTCACCTCTAGGGAGTGCCAGTGCCGAGGCCCCAAATGAGGTGCCGGGGGATGAGGACGCTGCCCCGCCTGCAGAGGAGCACTTTTCTGAGCTGGACACAAATTCAGGGAGCCCCCAGGGTGACAGGAAAGGGGATGAAAGCATGAGCAAGGCCAGTGAGTCTTCGTCTCCCTGCTGCAGCTCTGGGCCCCGGGCCTCAAAGGGGGCTGCCCTGGGCCCACAGATTGGCAAGAAGCAGCAGCAGAGCTCAGCACTGCAGACCTCCAGTCTGGCCCCTGCCAACCTCCTGCCCAAAGCCGTCCACCTGGCCAACCTGAACCTGGTCCCACACAGTGTTGCTGCATCAGTGACGGCCAAGTCCTCAGCACAGAGGCGGAGTCAGCCACAACTCACGCAGATGTCAGTGCCCCTTGTCCACCAGGTGAAGAAGGCTGCCCCGCTGATTGTGGAGGTCTTCAACAAGGTCCTCCACAGCGCCAACCCTGTGCCCCTCTATGCACCAAACCTCAGCCCCCCTGCGGACAGCAGGATCCATGTGCCGGCCAGTGGGTACTGCTGCCTGGAGTGTGGAGATGCATTTGCCTTAGAGAAGAGCCTGAGCCAGCACTACGGCCGGCGGAGCGTCCACATTGAGGTGCTGTGCACATTGTGCTCCAAGACGCTGCTCTTCTTCAACAAGTGCAGCCTGCTCCGGCACGCCCGCGACCACAAGAGCAAGGGGCTCGTCATGCAGTGCTCCCAGCTGCTTGTGAAGCCCATCTCTGTGGACCAAATGTTTGTGTCGGCCCCCTTGAACTCCACAGCACCAGCAACCCCGGCCCCCTCGGCCTCCCCCAAGCCTAGCCTCACTTCAGGCAGTGCCAGTCCTCCTCCTCCAGCCTTGCCACTCTACCCAGATCCTGAGAGGCTCATCCGGTACGGACTCAAGTGTTTTGAATGTCACAAGCAGATGCGGGACTACATTGCCCTCGCTGCACATTTCCAGAGGACGACAGAGGAAACCGAGGGGCTGGTAAGCAGACCCTCCCTCCAGTGGGTATCAGGCCCTGGCTTGTGATCAGGCCTGGAGAGAAACGCTCATTGATGTGGGGGCAGTGGTGGGATCTCAGGAGTCCTTGGGGAGGATGTCTGACTTGACGGCTAGCAACTCACCTGAGTATATAGTGCTTGGTGCTTATTGGGAAAGGCATCTTGCCCACAACTGAGGGGAGACCCTGAAGATTGATGGCCATGCCCCATGTTCCATTCAACTCCCACTCCAGTGAGCTGTCGGGAATTGTTGCAGGCCTCGGGTTAGGTCTCTGCTGGATGGTCACCTTCTGGTCCCTGGCAGGGCTCAGCACAGTCCGGCCATGTTCCCAGAGGACACGGGGGCAGAGGTAGGTGAGTCCCTGCTCCACTCCTCAGTTTGTACTTCTGACAACTATGTTTTCAGTGTGCTGCTGTTCTGCCCCACAGTGGACACAGCTATTTTTGCTGGGTCCCTTTGGGTAAACTGCGACAGGGACAGCGGCAAGGCTGGTGTGGAAGGAAGGGAAGTAGCCTGACCTGTGGGCTTGGGACAGAGGCTTTTGGGGCCTCCTTTCATTTGTGCTCTGACCAGTTATGCTTATCTGCTTGTTCCAGATACTTGGCTATACTTGAGGAGATCTGTTTGTTTGTTTTTTAAAGGCATTCTTTGCCCAAAAATCTCTCTGGCATCCTCTGTGTTGGTAGCTGCCTGCATTAGCAAGGTCCTGGGAAGAAGCAGCCTCCAGAAGGCTGCTGGTGGCATATGGAGGCACTCAGCCTTCAATATTCTTTTTTCCTCCTCCAGGTGGTTCTCTTCACGATTTAGCTAAGCCCACCCCCTTAACTGTGCCTCCCTAAGCCAGGGCTACAGAGGCCTGAGAGGAAAGAGAAACACAACTATTTTTGCTTCAGCTCAGCCGGGGGCCTGTGCACCTGTTGGTGACCAGCAGGCTTTGCTCATGCTTTCCCAGTGCCCACAGTGTGCACAGGGACTCTGTGCCAAGTGCGGGGTGGGGTGGGGAGGGGTTTACACTTATCCTCCAGAAGCTCACAATGCCTTAGCAAGGGCAGGGTTCACCACCCAAATAGCTACCATGTAAAATAGACTTTAAGATTGGGACTAAAACCAGTTGCCATGGAGTTGACTCTGACTCATGGTGATCCCGTGTGTGTCAGAGTAGAACTGTGCTCCGTAGGGTTTTCAATGGCTGATTTTTTTTTAGAGTAGAGTGCCAGGGCTTTCTTCTAAGGCACCTCTGGGTAGACTTGAACCTCCAACCTTTCAGTTAGTATCTGAGTGTGTTTACTGTTTATACCACCCACAGACTCCAAGATTGGAACTAAAGCTGGGTTATAAGCATAGGGGCATAGGTGCCTCAGAGAGACAAATTCACAGGGACTCCAGGCCTAGGGAAGGGGCTGTTGGAAGTGATATTGAAGCTGGGCCTGCAAGGATGAGTTTGGAGGAGGGGGAGGGGCAAGGGTGTTCCAGATATAGGGAGCACTACAAAGGTATGTAAATGTGTAAAATGGGTTTGAGGAACGGAGCTGTTGACAGGGTGGCTTTGAGGGTATTGGGTTAGGGACAGGAGGTAGAATTTGACAGGCCTGTGGGACTTCTGCAGAGGACCCCGCCCGCAAAAGGGGATCATCAATGTGCTGGAGGAATACTTTGTTGCTTCTCATCTTTACCCTCTCTGTGCTTCAGTTTGCATTTTCCTTCCTCAGGTGGAGTGTGGCTGCCCCGGGGCCTTTCCCCAGGGCTTCAGTGTTCTTCCTGCCAGCCTGGTTGAGTTGGGCCAGGATTACTTTTTTGAGTCATGTGATTTTGAGTCACATGATTGGGACCCTTGGCAGTGGAGGGCTGATGTCTGGGCCGTTTTTTTTTTTGCCCCCATGCTGCTCCTCACCCATCTTCTCAAATCTGAGTAGGCAGAGCTCTGGCAAGGATCCCGGCTAGCACCCTTCTCATCCTGCGTCTTCTCTGTGTTACTCTCCTCTAATGGGAGCTGGACAAGAGAACCTCCCAGACAGGAAGGGAGGGAGTACCCAGGAAGGCTGTCAGCCTAGCGCGCAGCCCTCACAAAGTGTTCTGTCGATAATTGTGGCCTTCAAGTCTCAAGGAAAGGAGTAAGACTTAAGCTCTGGGATCAGAGACTAGCCTTGATGGTGGTTGGGCCTGGGTGTCCTGAGACAGTGCCTAAGGCAGGGGGTGGACAGATGAGTTGTGGGTTTGGTTCCACCGCAGAGTAGGGACAGTGTGTTTGGGGCCTTCTGTCTCCTCCCTAAGAGTCCACCTGAACTGAATATGCTTCCCTCTGTAGTGGTTAAAGAGGATCTCTTCATCCTTCCTCTTGCATTCCAAGCTTCCTTGCTGGGGCAGGATGTCAGCACAGAGGGATTCTATTTTCTTGTTCTTAAGATTTCCTTTAACTGTAATGTCATTATCACATCTAACAAAATTCATAATAATTTAGTGTTACTTAATATAAGTCCATATTCAGATTTTCCCAATTGTGTCAAAAAATGTCTTTTTACATTTGGGCTTGTTGGAATCAGGATCCAAACATGGAGCACATATTATATTTGTTTATTAAGTCTTTTTAATCTGTATCTTCATCTTGAACAGTACTTCTTTCTACTCTATGTTCTCCCTCCCCCCTTTTTTTTATTCATGCCATTGACTTGTTGAATAAATAGGGTCATGTGTCCTGAGAACTTTCTAGGACAATTCTGGGTTTGACTGGTTGCTTCCTCATGCAACTAATTTGTTCTTCCTTACCCCAGGTTTCTTCTGTAGACTAGAAGTTAGTTCTAAAGACTTGATTAGATTCAGGTTCAGTTTTGAGGGGAGCATGAAGACTGCATAGGTGGTGCTGTATTCTTCACATTTCACGACTTCTCAGGAGGCCAAAGTGCCTGACTGTCTCACTTTCAGTGAAGCTAAACTTGATCAGTGAGTTCAGATTATGATGTTCTGAGCCCTTCATGATAAAGTTCCCCACCTTCTACCTAATGATTTTAGTATCCATTAATAAAACCGTTTGCCGTCAAGTCGATGCTGACTCCCTGTGACCCCATATGTGTCAGAGTGGAACTGTTCTCCATAGGGTTTTCAGTGGCTGATTTTGCAGAAGTAAATTGCCAGGACTTTTGAGGTGCCTGTGGGTGGACTCGAGCCTCTAACCTTTTGATCAGCAGCCAAGCACATTGACCATTTGCATCACCCAGGAATTCCATTCATAAATCATTGCTTGAATCGGTAATTTTATTAGGAGTTGTAAAAGAGTGTTTTTCTAATTTTATCATTTCTTTTTCATTTATTAGCTGAACTTCTGTATAGAATATTTTCCCTTCTTCTGTGAGGGCCATTTGGTTACATTGAAATATAATTTATGTTGGAAAGTGGGATTAAAAGTTACTTTGTTTCCTTTAACAATTTTCAGAGTAGTGAGTTGATGCCCTAACAGTTTCAAATGGTGTTGAAAAAATCCTGTCTCTATTATTTTTAGTTTTAGTGTAATAATGAGCTCACTGATTTTTATATATTCAGTATGTTTATTCATTCATTCTTTTTGATGCCAAGTTACCTCATCTTTGGTTAGTGGGAATCCCTTCAAGCGGTCCTGTGTCTTTTTGGCATGAGCTCATTAATCCTTGAGCTCTTCCTTGCTTCAGCCCCGACAAGATGCCCTGGCACATGTCTTGTGCTAAACCTAAAATCAGCTGTATCTCCAAGGAGCCAGGAGTCTATTTAGAGAACACATTCTAGGCATCAGAGATGCTCAGTACTACTGGGTTTTTAGTACTACTGGGTTTTTGTTGTTTCTAGGACTTTTCAGTGGTCAGAGAGAGTAAATACATATTTTTAAAAAGAGGAAAGAAAAATCATGCATTTATACTGGTATTCTAATTTAAAATTACAGTATTTTTATGTAACTTGATTTTATCCTGAAAATCTTGGTTCCTAAGACTTTCCTACAGTATATTGATTGATCCTATAATATACATGTAAAAATTTCAAAATATCAAAACCAGTATTATTTCTAACATTAAGACAGCTGCATAAGTTTAAAGTATACTTAATTTCTTTTTGCCCTTAGAATACACCACAGTAAGAATGTGTAAGTCAAAATACTGTGTTTTAAGCTTACGGGGATAATTCTTCTCTTTGTACGGTTATATGACCATCTTAATATATAGTTAGGTTATTTGTTTCTGGTTTTCAGTTTTAGAAATGCTTTTATTTAATTTAACCTTAATTTTATTATTTTTTAAATTATCTAAAACGTTTATATGTTTCCAAAGTTAAAATTAAATAACAAGGCACATTCAGAGAAATCTTGCTTCCATCCCTGTCGCTTTTGCCCTGTTCCCTCCTTCCCTATAGGTAAGCATTTTTATTTATTTTTAGTTTATCCCTCTATTCCTACTTTTTTGCACTGTGAGTTGTGGGAGGACAAGCACTGCCTCTGCTGAGCTGAGCTGAGGCCTGTGCGACTAGAAGGGTTCTGGTGGTGGTGCAGTGAGCGCTTGGAATTCAAGAGGTGCCTGAGGGCTCTGGAAAGGAAAAGTCGTCTATGCTAAGCCAGAGTAAAAAGCACTTACAGTCCTAGAGGACAAGACTCCCATTAGGGAAAATAGTCGGGTTCTGACTCTGATTAATAAGGTAGGAGACAAAGTTGGCTTGCGTGTCAGTATCAGACATTCTTAATGAGGCTTGGGCATGTCACAAGTGTCCTAGGGGACTTACAAGAGAGTGGTGGGGGCAGGGGGTTATTCTGCCACATATCCTAGGAAAACCAGACAGCTCTGATGGGAGAGCGCTGGGTCTGCTGCGCCTGTATGATCTGCTTTCTTGATGTTCTTTCCTAGACTTGCCAGGTGTGCCAGATGCTGTTGCCCAACCAGTGCAGTTTCTGTGCCCACCAGCGGATCCATGCACACAAGTCCCCCTACTGCTGCCCGGAGTGCGGGGCCCTTTGTCGCTCCGCCTATTTCCAGACCCACGTAAAGGAGAATTGCCTGCACTATGCCCGCAAGGTGGGCTACAGGTGGGTGCTGCCCGGCTCGCTGTCCCATGACTGCCCAATGGCTGGTCCTCTTCCTGGGCCAGAACGCATTTCAGACTGAGGTTTGGTCTTAGGAGGTCAGGGCTCCAGCCTAATAGGAAAAGGACATTGATTGGTACATAGGCAGACATGTTTACAGAAGGAGGAGAAGGAGATAAAGCATATTAAGTACCAAAAAAATAGTTTTGAAGGGGAAGGTTTTAGGGAGATTGTTGTTGTTGTTGTTAGGTACGATTTTGTTGTTGTTAGGTGCAGTGTTGTTGAGTTGATTTTCAGCTCACAGCAACTCCATGTAACAGAGTAGGACTACTCCACAGGGTTTCCTAGGCTTTAATCGTTATGGGAGCAGATCGCCAGGTCTCTCCTGCAGAACTGCTGGGTGGGTTTGACCTGACAACCTTTTGTTAGCAGCTGAGCACTTAATCAACCATTTGTGCCACCAAGGCTTAGAATGTACATAACATTCACTTTGTCAATTTGGTGAAAACAAGTATATACATTTAATTTGCTCACGAAGTTTATCATGTTTGGCATAATGAATTTAAAGTACTGTTTCATAGTAAAGTAACTAATTGTAGTACTTAAAAATGCTCTCAACTTTTGTTAACAAACAGAGCTGTAAGACACCAAACTCAAAGGACTCTAGTATTTCTGTTTAGGTTAGTTTTTGTCAGTTTGTGAGAAATAGTCAAAAGCTCAGAATGGAGAAAATGATCAGCCTCACAGTAAAACCAAGAGATTTTGCTTATGTTAGATTTAATTGCCTACATTGTATCAAAAGTATATAAGCAAGAAGTCATTTTCAGGAAAATGACTTTGGAGGAGAAACTGTCTTCCAAAGCTTATTGATCTGTAACTTTTACATCAACCCAGCCAGGTCTCCTTGGCTGATTTATTACATTTGGGTGTTTCTATGTTGTCTGATGTTCCACTGTATCACTTTCACTTTTGAGAGTTAATTTTACCTAAATTTGTTAAGGTTTTCTGTCCTTTGGTATTTAAAAAAATACTAGCTGAATTAATTTATTAAACATTTATTAAGTACCTATTATTGTCTTTAGCATTGTTCTACACACTCAGCATACAAAGATGATTAAGACACAGCCCTGCCCTCAAGAGGGCAGCAGTCTGGTAGGTGACGAATGTATGCGCTCAGAGTGGTAAGTCCCATAATAGAGGAGTGGTGAGGAATAGCATAATTCTATTGGAGAGGGCCAGGAAAGCTTCATGAGGGAGCTTTTAGGAGGTTTTCAGGCAGAAGAACTGGGGAGAACATATCTGGCAAGGGTACAGGCAGGGACACAAGCGCTCACAATAGGAGTTATGGGAATGATAAGCAGTTCAATAGAGGCGTATTAGGATAAACTGGGGGGAGTGGTGAGAAAATGAGACAAGGGGCCAGGCCATGCAAGACCTTGTATTCCTTGGCAGACATTTGACTTTTATTGTGTGAACAGTGAGGAGTCACAGAAAGATTTCCAGCAGGGGAGTGAACCAGCTATCTCTCTGTGTTTTAGAAAGATGATTCTGGGAAAGCTGATACATATATTAGAGAGGAGATTGGCTGGAGACTGGTTGAGAGTGTAATAGTCCAGATGAGGCAGTGAGGGCTTCAGCTCAGGCACGGCTGTGGGGATGGAGAGGAGAAGGTAGATTGAGAGACATTTAGGAATTAGAGGCATCAGGACTTGATGATAGTTTGTGTATGGGGATGAAGAACCAGGAGTTGTTGGTGATGACTCCCAGGTTTCTGTCTTGGCGTGAACATTTCCAAATGTAGACTAATTTCTTTCACATGCTATGAAGGATGAGAATCTAAAGTGCATTGAGAAGCAAGATAAACCCGAGACAGGATTACACAAAACCCTTGCTGCCATGTTGCAGAAGGGCACTGCTTGGCACTGTCCCAGGCTACATTTTTAAACCAAACACCTGAACATGTTTTTACAGTATCCTGTAACGTTTGAAAATACCTTTCTAACTTTGACTTAAGTGTATGCTTGCTTGTTCCAAGGTCGAATTCAATCCAATAGCAGGGCAGTCAACACTTAAATTTTTATCTTTGAATCTTGAATCCAAGAACTTTTCAGTAGTGTGGATGGATCGATAGCAAATTTTTGTGTGTGTGTGATTTCTGTTAAATCTTTTATTTTACTTGCTTTGTAAAGAGTAAAAAGAAGCATAGTATCTCAAAAGCGATTCAGTTTGCCAAGCCTTTTTGTAAGGAATGTCAAATAAAAATGCATTGTCATTTAACTAAAGTGATTATTGAAGACATTGACATTGAAACCTTAAATGATCTATGAGTGAACCCAGAAGACATATACACCGATACAGTATTCATTACACTTAAGACATGAACTATTAATTTTTTTTTGGCAACAACTTTATACATAATTCATGTACCATACAACCCAGCCATTTAAAGTGTATGATTCAGTGGTTTTCAGTCTATTCAGAGTTGTTCAACCATCACCACAATTAATTTTAGAACATTTTCATCACCCCAAAAAGAAACCCATCCCCACATTCCTAGGCAATCACTAATTTACTTTCTCACTGTGGATTTGCCTCTTCTGGACATTTCGTATAAATAGGATCACATAATATGTGGTCTTAGCATATGTTTTCAAGTTTATCCATGTTGTAGCATGTATCCGTACTTCATTCTTTTTATGGCTGGATAATATTCCATTGTATGGACATATTATATTTTGTTTATCCATTCATCTGTTAATTGACACTTGGTTTGTTTTTACCTTTTGGCTATCGTGAATAATGCTGCAGTGAACACTGGTGTACAAGTATTTGTTTGAATCCCTGCTTTCAAGTCTTTTGGGTATATACCGAGGAGTGGAGTTGCTGGTCATATAGTAATTCTATGTTTAACTTTTTTAGGAACTACCAGACTGTTTTCCAAAGTGGCTGTACCATTTTTATATTCTTACCAGCATGTATAAGGGTTTCAATTTCTCCACATCCTCACCAACACTTGTCTGACTCTTCGATAATAGCCGTCTAGTGAGTGTGAAGTGGTACCTCATTGTGGTTTAGATTTGCATTTCCCTGATGGCTAATGCTATTGAGAATCTTTTCATGAGCTTATTGTCTATTTGTATATCTTCTTTGGAGAAATGTCTGTTCAGATCCTTTGCCCATTTTTTAATTGAATTGTTTATCGTTTTATTATTCAATTATAAGAGTTCTTTATACACCTTGGATATAAGTCCGTTATCAGATACATGATTTGCAAATATATTCTCCCATTCTTGTGGGTATTAATGTTTTTAGTAAATGCTCAAAAGATAATGTGTGTTCATTTCATTAAACTCTACTACAGAGTTTTACAGTGTTACTTTATCTTGAAGAAAATATAAAAAGCCTATGCATGTTTTATAAATTTTTTTTGCTACTCTTGTTGATAATTTGGAGAGTATACAATGATGCCGTTAAGGAAGCAAGTTTAGTCTGTTGAAAAAATATTTTCTTATTTGTTGTGATTGTTAGCAAATTTAAATATTTTAGTACTCTTTATCTTTTCTAAAACTTCAGTAATTTCACAACATACGATTCTATAATTGTCTGCTTTCTCTTTTTCAGTGTTTCTTAAACATTTTGGTATAGCGTTATATTATGTGGTTGGATTTTTTTTCTGCACACTTTTTCGGTGTAAACCCCACTTGATAATTTGCTGTGGCTGCTTTGCCTGTGTTCTTTTACCCATATATGTTACTTTCAGTGAGGTTTTTTTCAAAGAATGTCTGCTGGGTAAAGAGAATGGATTTTCAGTGGGATCTACAAAGAGAATATTTATATTGCTCCTGCAAGAGTTTGGTCAGTTTGCATACACACACACACACACACAAAGTGCCACTTAAGAGATTCTTTGCACGTATTAGGTGTATTTGGCTGCTTTGGATGAATTTGGAAATATGTAGATTTTTCCCCTTCATAATACTTTGTGGCATGAAAGTACTTCTATGTGCTAGAAGTTGATTTCACGTTTTGTTTAGCAGGAAAGAAAAGAAAATATAACTGAGTAAGTAGCTTGTATATTGTTGGTATTGTTACATGCCGTCGAGTCAGTTCCGACTCATTGCAACCCTGTGTACAACAGAAGGAAACATTGCCCAGGCCTGCACCATCCTCACAGTCATTGCTATGTTTCAGCCCATTGTTGCAGCCACTGTGTCTATCCATCTTGTTTAGGGTCTTCCTCTTTTTCTCTGACCTTCTACTTCACCAAGCATAATGTCTTTTCTCCAGGAACTGGTCCCTTCTGGTAACATGTCCAAAGTACACGAGACGAAGTCATGCCATCCTGGCTTCTGAGGAGCATTCTGGCTGTACTTCTTCCAAGACAGATTTGTTCATTCTTCTGGTAGTCCATCTTGTTGTTGTCAGGTGCCATTGAGTCGGTTCTGACTCACAGTGACCCTATAGGACAGAGTAGAATTGCCCCATAGGGTTTCCAAGGAGCGGCTGGTGTATTTGAACTGCTAGCCTTTTGGTTAGCAGCTGAGCTGTTAACCACTACATCACCAGGGCTCTGGTATATTTAATATTCTTTGCCAACACCATAATTCAAAGGCATCAATTCTTCGGTCTTCCTTATTCATTGTCCAGTTTTCGCATGCATACAAGGTGATTGAAAACCTAGAAACCCTAAGTTAAAGTACACACAAATTTAGTGCTGAATGCTCCTCAGAGCTCATTGCAAACAGCTTTCTGGTTTAGTGAGCTGTACCTCATTGCTCATTAAGTTTGCAAAGGTGATTCTGTTCCCCATTCCCACCCCACCCCACCCCACAAAGAAAGCAAGAAAAGAAAACCAAAAAGTATTGGTCAGTATTTTGTGGTGATTTGTGGTGATGTGGATTGTGAAAATGGGCTAATGTAGTGAAATGAAAGTTAACATTCAGGAGTCAAAGTTTTTTTTTTTTAATTGTTATTGAAAGTATACACAGCACAACGTACACCAATTCAACAATTTTGTGTGTACGATTCAGTGATATTGGTTACATTTTTCAAGTTGTGCAACTATTCTCACTCTCCTTTTCTGAATTGTTCTTCCCGCATTAACATGAACTCTGTGCCCCGTAAGCTTCCTGTCTGATCTTTGGAGTTGCTGTTGTCAGTTTGATCCCATATAGATAGTTCTTCAAAAGAGCACGATGTTCAAGGCAAACACTCTTTACTAAATAACCTAATTTATTGCTTGGTTTAAAGAAGACTTTAGGGAATATTTTTGGTTTAAAGTTTAAAGATTATCTCACAGCAGTAGTTTTGGGGGTTCATCCAGCCTCTATGGCACCAGAAAGTGTGGAGCCCCTGGTGATTTGGAATGCTGTTCTGCATTTTCCCCATTTTGTTCAGGATTCTTTGTAGAATCAGGAGTCAGAGAATTCTTAAGTGAAGTCGTGTTCTTTCTTTAAAACAATAATCTCTTTTCTAGTGCCTATTTGAATGTCAGGGCTACAGGGGCAGGCATTATTGCAAGAGATATTGATAACTTTTTATCTATCTTCTGTTATTTGTTATCTAGAGGGGAATAGCAGAGAGCACTGAAGGTGATTTTTTTTTTTTCCCCATAGAGGGGAGACCTAGGTATGTTTATAAGTGGGAGGAAAAACTAAACAGATGAAAGGGATTAGGAACTTTAGTGGATGCAGGTTTGCATGGAGAAAGGTCACATCTTTCTCTGATAATTGAAGAAAGGAAAGGCAATATTTATAGAGAAATAAATTTTTGGAGTTGAAAGAAGAACCCAAGAGCAGGGTCCAACATGGCCTCAATTTCAGAAAAATGGTTTAAGGCCGTTCTTTGTTTCATTTTTTCATACCTAATAAAAATATCTCTACCAAACAAAACTTAGAAAATACAAATTGGTACAAAACTAAGAAAACCTGTTGCTGTCAAGTCGATTCTGACTCATAGTGACCCTAGAGGACAGAGTAGAGCTGCCCCATAGGATTTCCAAGGAGTGGCTGGTGGATTCGAACTGCCGACCTTTTGGTTAGCAGCCGAGCTCTTGACCACTGTGTCACCAGGGCTCCACAGATTGATACTGAGAAAAAGAAATAAAAAGTTGTCCATAGTCCCACCAAGTCAACATCACAATGCTTTAAAAGCTGATTCAATACAGTACCAGGTACATGCGACTGTGCATACTTGAAATGTGGCTGGTGTACCTGAGGAACTGAATTTTTTTTATTTTATTAATTTAAATTTAAATAGCTCCACGGACAGTACAGCTATAGAGCATTTCCATCATCACAGAAAGTTCTGTTGGACAGTGCTGCTCCAGAGTACGTTTTCCTGGTCTTCTTCCCTGTGTTTTGAGGGTTGATAGTTTTAATGTGGTTGTTGTAATGGTGGACATAGCCTTTCCTGCCCTGTTTTTTCCACGTAACAGTGTATCATAAGCATTTTCTCATATCGTTACACATTCTCCACAAATATTTTTAATGACTGTACTTGTGTTAAGTGGCCATCTCTGCTTATTCAATACCAACCTATGGGAAGGGCCAGGCTTTCTGTAGGCTCCCTCTAAAATTCCTCCTGGTCTCCTGCAGTTGTATCAGACTTGAATTTATACTATTTCTGTCATTGGAGCCCTGGTGGCGCAGTGGTTAAGATCTACGCTAAGCTACGGCTGCTAACCATAAGGTCAGTAGTTCGAATCCACCAGCTGCTCCTTGGAAACTCTGTGGGGCAGTTCTACTCTGTCCTCTAGGGTCGCTATGAGTCAGAATCAACTCAACGGCAATGGGTTTGGTTTTCATCCTCCCTCTCCACTCCTGCCAACTTCTCTTAGCTGGGCTTAAGTTTGCAGAATTTCGTCTGGCCAGTGAGGGGAGAGGTTAGGGTTTTCTACCAGGAGTGGCCTTGGGTTTGTGTGGCGTTGGGTGACTGCATTGTGCCAGACTACAGCAAACAGGCTTTTGGGATATACACGTGGAGGATGGAAGACTACGTGCTCTAGGGAGGTGGGTATGAGCCCCTGAGTTGGCTGTTCCTGCTCTCCCTCCCTTCCAGCACCACCTCTGGGTCTGACATCCCCACCCTCCGCCTCTGCCATCCAGGTGCATCCACTGCGGTGTTGTCCACCTGACTTTGGCCTTGCTGAAAAGTCACATCCAGGAGCGGCACTGTCAGGTTTTCCGCAAATGTGCATTCTGCCCCATGGCCTTCAAGACTGCCAGCAGCACTGCAGACCACTGCGCCTCACAGCATCCCACCCAACCCCACAGACCCTCCCAGTGAGTGCAGCTCCAGGGCCAGTTGGCCCTTTGGGGCGGAGAGGAGTGGCCAGGGTGTTAGAGGGGGTGGTGCCAGGGGTAGGCTGGGGAGCTGGGGCTGGGGGAATTGATGCCTGGAGTCCCCTGAGGACATCCTGAGCCTGGGGAGTGTCCACCCTTGTTCAGACAGAGCAAGGGTGAAGTGGGGGGGTGTGGTTCTGCCAGCAGAGCCTTGACTGCCTCATGCCCTGGGGCTTGTCTCATCAGGCTCATCTATAAGTGTTCCTGTGAAATGGTCTTCAACAAGAAGAGGCACATTCAGCAGCATTTTTACCAGAATGCCAGCAAGGCGCAGGTGGGCGTCTTCAAGTGCCCTGAGTGCCCACTCTTGTTCCCGCAGAAGCCGGAGCTGATGCAACATGTCAAGGTGGGGTGCGCTGGGGGAGGAGGCCGGGGAGGAGGGCATGTGCAATAGGCTGGGGGGTCTGACTTTGTGCATCTTTCCCCTTGCCCAGTCAGTAATCGCTCTCCCCATCCCCAGAGCACCCATGGTGTTCCCCGAAACGTGGATGAGCTGTCAAGCCTCCAGTCTTCAGTGGACACGTCCTCCAGCCGCCCTGGCTCTCGAGTTTCCACTGAGTCTCCAGCGACTACTGTGGCTACTCGTGGCAGCTCCTTGCCCTCCAGTCGCTGGGGCAGGCCTGAAGCCCACCGCAGGGCGGAAGCCAGGCCCCGGTTGAGGAACGCTGGCTGGACCTGCCAGGAGTGCCAGGAGTGGGTTCCTGATCGGGAGAGCTATGTGTCCCATGTGAAAAAGAGCCACGGTCGGGTAAGTGCGGCCACCTGGTCACGAGGCCAGGTCTTCTGGACTTCTGTCCGGTGGCCAGGGCCCCCTTATGTGGCTGACCCTTTGGGTTCCTGGTGCTTTGGGCAGGGTGGGTACCACAGATCTTAAGGTCTTTGGGACATCTGCCTTCCGCCCACATCACCTGAGAAGGAAGGTGCACTCAGAACTATCTTATGGTGTGTTGCTTTGTTTCCTGCCACCCCTCCCTTAGACGTTGAAGCGGTACCCATGTCGCCAGTGTGAACAGTCCTTCCATACCCCCAATAGCCTGCGCAAACACATCCGCAACAACCACGACACAGTCAAGAAGGTCTACACTTGTGGGTGAGTTGCTGGAGAAGTGGTGGTGAGGAGCCTGGAAGTTCACAAAGATTCTGTCCATGGCACCTTTGGGACTTTTCTCTGATGTAAGATCAGGGGTCTAAGTCAAGAGACAGGCAAGTTTCTACCTGGGGAAAATGCTATGGCTAGGTCAGAAATGGGGGGAACCCAGCTTCCAGAACCTGGTGGCCCCTGAGCCCTCTGCCTCTCCTCTCTCTAAATCTGGGCTGCACCAGTCAGTAGTGAAGGTGCTGTGAGGTCTAAGAGGAGCGATGGTGATGTGACCAGGTACCCCGTCTGGCCGTGTTCGGGACATGCCCTGGCCTCTTTCGTGCTGACCACTCTCCCATGCACTTGGGCCCCTGGGCAGTGATACCAGGGAGTAGAAAGTAAGATCATAGCTTGGGGCCAGGTGTCAAGGGTACAAATATTCTGTCTGCTATCTTGGCTGGCTTGCTGGCTTGATTTCTCCAGTGAGCCCCCAGAACTACCCAGCCAGCCTAAAGACTGTGGCTGTCTGCTTGCTCCAGGTACTCACTCTCTCTCCTGGTCTTCTGTGTGGAGAGTCTGAAGGAGCCTGGAGTCAGAAGCAGCTTCACTTCTCTCTGCTTGCCTAACTCCCCTGGGCCCTGCAGCCTGTTATCCTACATGATCTCCTCTGGTTTTGCCTTTGCAGGTATTGTACGGAGGACAGCCCCAGCTTTCCTCGACCTTCTCTTCTGGAGAGCCACATCAGCCTTATGCATGGTATCAGAAACCCTGATTTGAGCCAGACGTCCAAAGTCAGACCTCCAGGTGGACCTTCCCCTCAGGTGAGTGTGGGGCTCCTGCCCACTGCAGTTGCCTGCTCAGGGAGGCCTGGAGCTGCAGGAGCATTAGGAAGGCAGTAGGGGGCCCATCTGTCATTGTGGCCATAGAGCAACTCTCTAGTCCTGTGTGACCCACCTGGGACAGCAGACCAGTAGAGGACAGGGACAAAGACCTGTGTGGCAGTCCACTGGCCTTTTGTTACTGTTGTTCCCTGTCGCTGTTACCCCTCCTGGGGTGTGTGCTGTGCTCTGTGGACATTGGGGTGCTTTCACACACACCATCCTGTTTCTGCCTCACAGCAGCTCATGAGGCAGAGACAGGAAGGGTGTATTTGTTGGATGAGGATAATGATGCTTGGCGGAGTCCCCTGCCCCTTCTCCACTACCACGGGAAAAGCCAGGCCTAGAATTCTGCTATCCCGGTCCCCTGCCCTGTGGCCTCATCCCTGTTCCATGCCCTGTCCTGTCCCTATTTCTGATGAACTTCTAGAGCAACCTGTTTTCCCTTCCTCACTGCAGGCTTTTCCCACTCTTTAGTAGGGGCTGCTCCCTGAGGGGGCAGCCGTGTCTGGAAAGCTCTGGGATCTGCCTGGAGTTCCAGGGCATTCTCAGAACTTTCTTAGCTATTCAGAGAGGGGAGGTGGTTGGCAAAGGCATGGGGAAAACAGCCCCTTTTGCACATAGTGGGTGAGTTGTCAATTGACATTTTGGCCAACATCTGTCAATGACTAAAGTGCACACCCTCACTTGCCCCCAGATGCACATACCCTTTGATCCTGCAATTCCACTTCTAGGAATTTATCTGTCAGATATCTTTGGCCTTGGACATAAAGACGTGTGTTCAAGGATATTCACTGCAGCACTGTATGCAGTGACAAAGATGGAACTCAACTCATTGTCCATCCATGGGGACTGCTTATATCAACCCTGGTTCATCCCCACAATGGGGTAGTGTGCAGCTGTTAGGAAGAATGATGCCTCTATGTGCCCTCATGGAGACAAGCTCCAATATATGTTAAGTGGAAAAAGCAAGATGAGAAAAAGTGTGCATGGAATGCTATCATTTTGTAAAAGACAATAGTTCTAATTTTGTATGTGTATAGAATATCTCTTGGAGGATGGCTTTCTCTGGAGAGCAGGCCTGGTGAGGGGT
The DNA here is from genome assembly GCF_000243295.1 of Trichechus manatus latirostris. Classification (NCBI taxonomy): domain Eukaryota; kingdom Metazoa; phylum Chordata; class Mammalia; order Sirenia; family Trichechidae; genus Trichechus; species Trichechus manatus. The sequence continues at coordinate 4,429,108 of NW_004443945.1, forward strand.
AGGAGGGACTTAATTTTCTCTGTACCTTTTCCATATCTTTGGAATGGTGTGCCGCATGTATATGTTACATTTAAAAATGAACCAAACCTAAATCAGCGTTCAAGACTGGGGTGACTCTAGCTTGGGTGGTGACCCCTGTGAGTCCTCGAGGCTGCACTGGTCATGTCTGGGGAGCTCTGTCTAGGGCCAAGGCGCAGCCTGGACTCTACTCACACTGTGTCCCCTTCCAGGTGAACCATCTGAAAAGACCCATCAGCGGAGCATGGGACGCTCCAGGCACCACCAATGACGTGACTGTCTCTTCCTCCAAAAGACACAAGTCCCTTTTTCAGTGTGCAAAATGTAGCTTTGCAACAGACTCAGGGCTTGAGTTCAAGAGCCACATACCTCAGCACCAGGTGGACAGCTCCACAGCCCAGTGTCTCCTCTGTGGCTTGTGCTACACCTCTGCCAGCTCCCTCAGCCGCCACCTCTTCATTGTCCACAAGATGAGAGATCAGGAGGAGGAAGACGAAGAGGAGGCGGCGGAGCCGGCAGAGCCCGAGGGGGGCTCCGGGGAAGAGGTGCCTGTGGAGACCAGGGAGAATGGACTGGAAGAACGTGCTGGCGGGCCTTTGTTGGCCAACCCAGAGGCAAGGAGATCACTGGGCCCGGCCTCTGAGGAGGATGGTGCCCAAGATGCTCAGAGTCAACCGCGGGCCTCTCAGGACCAGGACAGCCACGTACCATCCCCTTAGGTGTGACCAGAGGCTTTGCAGTACGTGAGGTCGGGGTGGTGCCCTGGTGTCCTCTGCCTGCCATCTGACAGTGGGAAATAAAAGGCTCTGCCCTGGTATGAGTGTGGCCAGCTGTGCCCTGGAGCAGTGTCTGCCCTGTGCTGCAGGGTGCTGAGTGTCCTCCAGCTCTGGGAAATGGGGCTCGCCCAGGGCCCTAACAGTTCTGAATTTGCTTCTGTTATTTATGGCTTTGTGCTGCTTCTTGGTACCCCAGCTCTTTGTCTGTGTCCTCCCAACCCCAGGCTGCTCACGTGGCCCAGCACCAATGCTGTCAACTTGGCTCGAAAACCCTCAGCTGCTGTGCTCTTCTGGGCGGTTCCCTGCTTGCTGCCCTCATCCAGGGGGCTCCTCGGAGCTCTCTGTGCCTGCAAACACCAGCTCTCCTTCCTGCCGTCCGAGCCCGAGAAGGGGAGTGAGGGGTGCTGACACAAGTCCCTCTTGGAGAGCCCCTGGCCTGCAAGGGCCCTTGGTCACTTTGTCCCTCCTTCCCATCTTCTCTGATTCTTTTCCCCCACAATTGTCCTGGAGAATGAATTGTCACACTGGCTCAACATGTCTCTGTGGGTGGGTGAAACTTGGCAGCGCACCTCTGTTTGGAACCCGGGTGGAGCAGGAGGTGCAGCAAAGGCAGGCGGGCACCGCAAGCCAGACCCCCCCCTTCAGAAGGAGCTGGGGGTTCTTGTTCTGCTGCTGTTCTGCCTTCCTTGACAAGTGGGGTTCGGGGCACACAGACATTGGAATATTTGTACTCTTGCTCTTGTGCCATTAGAGAGGCTGCTGCCCCAGGCAGGCAAGCCCCTCCTCCTCTCAGCTACACTCGTGTTGCTCAGACTATATTTCAAATAAAAAAATCTTCTTACCATGCAGGTAGGCTCTTGTATTCCTCTTCGGGTGAGCCTGGCCCCACCCTGCTCCACCTAAGGGTCTCTCCCAGACTTCCTCCTTTGTCCCATCTCTGAGGGAGAGCAATGCTTCCTACCGTCCTACCGTCCAAGGAAGGTCCTCTCTAGACTCTGGAGCTTACAGGTAGGAAAGCAGGAGCCCTGTACTTCTGGTTCTCTGGAAACCTGAAGAGAGGAGGGGAGGGTCTCAGTGCTGTCAGGAGTCACCTGTAAGGTCTCCCCTGGGCTGTGGCATCAGCTCTAGGGCCCATCTGAGCTCCTTCATCTTTCTTACAAATGGATTTTCAACCGAAGAGAACCCTTCGCTGGTGAGGAGGAAGAAAGGGGTGAAGGGGAGGGATTCTGTAATGTTGCTACGTTAAAGAGGCCTTGGGACTGACTGCCTACTGCCACAGGGAACTCAGGTGTGGCAGAATTGGGTCTCGGCTTGGCAGGCCAGGATGTCTTTTTGCTGATAGAGGAGTGTGGGTCATTGTCCTTGTTGGGGCCTGCATGAGCACATGGAAGAGGCTTGCGTGGAGGTGTCCTATGACCCAGGCTGCCACGCCCTGGCATGGATGGGCCATGGGGCTGGGCTGGATAGGGTCTAGTGCAGCAGAGGGGAGTGGGTGGTGGCTGGGCCCTTAGAGGTGATCTTTCAAGGGAGGCATTGAATATCAATTATAAGTTATTAAGTCAGATAAATATGCCTGACCTTTCCACAATTGAAAAAATTACATTTTCTTCCTCTTTCAAATGCCAGATTTTCAGTGAAATGCTAATGGCAGTGGGAAAGGTTAGTGCTTGCCTCAGTTTCAGAGAGGCTATGGCTGTGTGCCATTTCAGTGATTGCTGTACCTGACAAGGCCACCATGTCCCTCCTTCCGGAGCTTGTAGTGAGGTCAGACTGGGCTTTATTTCGGCTGCCTGCCAAGCCAGAACTAGCCCCAGGAAGGAAGCTGGGCAAGCATATACCCTGACCTGACTTAGCTTTGGTCCCTTCTGAATGCAGTTGTGAGGAGCCCACCCTGTACCCTGGGTCCATTCGTAAGAGCAGGTTTAGAGGAGCCTAATACAGCCTTGGAAATGGATGGCTGAATCCCTCACTGCTCGGACACTGGCAGCTGAAGCATAGGGAGATGGCAAACTCTCAGGTTTGACCACCCAGATACAGTAGTCCTTGCTGGGAAGAGCACGGGGGAGAAAGAATGCCAAGCCACTCACCTGGAAACCTGGGTCATGGCCTGGGGTCTTCTCTTAACCAGCCCTTGACAAACCTCCTGACCTCAGTGACCCCCTTCTAAATAGAGCTAGTGATTCCCTCCAACTCACTTCGTGGGCTTTTGTGAGATAGTGAATGTGGAAGCATTTTCTAGTTTTTACAACACTATGTACATGTGAGTGATTCTTGACCTTAGGGCTTGGATGGTGGAGTGTCCCTTGTCTGCATCAGACTCGGATGCTGATTATATGTTACGATTCGGTCTGTGACACCTTCCTATTATTTATGAACAGTGGGGACAGTAACACTTTGGAGCATTTCATATGTACCCCACACTTTGCTAAATACTTTTCAGTGATTCATTTAATTCTCACAGTGATCTCAGTTATCACTCAGAGGGTTAAATAACTTGCTGGGCTGCCTGCAAATAAACGGTGCTGAGACTTGAAATCAAGCCTGTCTGTTCCCAGAGCCTGTGATCTTGGCCACAGCCTGCCTGGCCTGCCTTAACAAGGAGCCTGCTCTGGCTGGCTGCCAGCTCGTCAGCAATCTGCAGCCATCCAGACGTTGGTTTTCTTACTTCCCATGTGGTTGGGATGCCCTACTGAGTGCCAGGTTCTCTTTGGAGTGGGTCTGTGCCTAGTCACCCCAAGGAGGGCATGCATACCACGTTTGCTTGTGATATTCTGAAGCACATATGGTATCTCTTCATCCTTCATTCTCTTTGGGGTTTACCTTGCCGTTTGAAGGCCATTATTTTTTGATGACCATCCCAGGAAAGGTTGTCCAACCCTCAAAGGGAATACATGGTTCCCTCAGGATCCAATACCTTATGATCTTTTCTTTCTACATATATGTTCTAACGCTTGTGCTATTATTTGTTATTAGAAAATGCTGTCTGTAGCAAGCACTTATCTGCACCTTCCGATGCAGTGAATGCTCTACCGATCAAGTTAAACAGATGAGATCCCCACCCTGGGAGAAACTACAATTTAAGGCTTGACAAATGACTAGTATTTATTTCCCAACTACGTTATCTCTGTAAAATGATACCCTGAATTACTGTGAGGTAATTGATATAGAAAGAACCTTTCCCTTAATTTATGTAACAGTCTGGTTTTTAAAGACTTAGCAGTTGCAGCCCAGTTAATAAGTTCAACACTTTGCCTCTCCCAAGACTGAGGAAACTCTGCCCTGTTCAGCACCAGCCAGTTCCTTTTAATTTTTTGTTTTTTGAAAAATTAATACATGTACATGGTAAAATATTGAAACAGTACAAAAAACAATGAAAAGTAAGCCTCCTGATGGAGGTCAGCCTCTGGTCCCCCAGCTCCCTCCTCCTGAGTTAATACTGTCATCTCTATCTTGTGTATCCTCTCAGAGCAATTCTATGCATTTACACGTTTATAAATATGTATATTTATATATCTACTTTTAATACAAATGGTAGCATTCTATACACAGTGTTCTGAAGCTTGCTTTTTTCACTTTGGAAATTGTTCCAAATTCGTACACTGGGTCAGCCTAATTCTTCAAATGCTTCTAGCACGGTTCTCACACAATAGGGGTTCAGAAAGTATCTGAATGAGTGAGTGAATGCATGCCTGAATGAATGAATCGGATTCTATTGGTAGCTACAAAGTTCTCTCTGGGTCCAAGATAAAAGTCTGATCTGATCAAGACAGGACCATCTAGATTCTAGAACATGTTCCCCCTGTCTTTTCCAAGGGTTTGGGCTGCTGTTCACCTTCTCCACCAACAGATGCCACAGCAGCCTCGGGAACTGGGCACAGTGAATCTTTGGCCCCTCTGGAGGAAAGAGCAGGGATTAAGGCTCAAGTCCTAAGTATGGAATTTTGATTTTTTTGGTCCCTATTTAAAATGCCTTTTTTCTCATTGGAAAATGATGTAACATTACTAAAGAAAATTAAAAACACACATACTTACAATCCCATCCACCTCCCATTGCAGTTGGTTTTGTTTTTGCATATCATTTTCCAACCCTTGTTCAGCACATTCATATCTGAATTCATGCTGTAATTATAATAACAGTGGTTAACACTGAACATTTCTATATGCCAGACATTATTCTTCTCACTTTATATTCATTCTGTTATTTCGATTCACAACAATTCCATGAGATAAGTACTACCATTATTCTCCTCTTGGAGACAGTGAACTTGAGGTTCAGAGGGGCTGAGTAATTTCCCTAAGGTGACGCAGCTACTTAGGGGCAGAGCTGGGATTCACACTCAAGTGTGACTAACACTATACTATCCGATGCAATTTAGTACCAAGCTTTTTTCCACTTAACATTATGTCCTGGATTTTCCCATGTTTCTACATGGCCCTTACATTATTATTTTCAATAATTGTGATCGTTTTCATCATGCCAGTTCTACCTAGTTTATTTAACCATTTCCTGCTTAACATTTAAATTCCCCACTTCATAAGTACAACCAAGAGTGCTGAGAATATAGCTTTTTAAAAAAAAATTTTATTTTGTTGTTGAGAATATACACAGCGGAACATACACCGATTCAAGTTTCTACATGTACAATTCAGTGACATTGATGACATTCTTCAGGTTGTGCAACCATTCTCACCTTCCTTTTCCAAATTGTTCCTCCTCCATTAACAAACTCACTACCCTCTAAGTTTCCTGTCTAATCTTATTTTTGTGTGTGTGCTTTAGGTGAAAATTTACAGCTCGCATTGATTTCTCATTCAAAAATTTATACACATACTGTTATGTGACATTGGTTGCAGTCCCACAGTATGACAGCTGTCTAATCTTTCAAGTTGCTGTTTGGGCATACAGCTTTTTGCTCCTACAAAATTATTTCCTCAGGATGTATTCCCAGGAGTTCATCCCTATTTTTCTTGCCTAAACACACTGGTAGTATGAGATGGAGAGAACACTAGTGACTAGAAATCAGAAGCCCTGGGTTCCAGTCCTGACTCTATGACTAAGTCAGTCACTTGGTCCCTTCTGACCTCAGTTCTCTCATCTTTTAAATGAGGGGAGTGGGTTTATATCTTTGGAGGTCTTGAGTCTGGCTAATTTTATCTTCTCATTTCTGTATATATCTGTGTCAAAATAGAGGAGACATTCCCGAGGCAAGAACTCTTATTGTGTTTCTTCTTTTGTTGTTTATTTTCGCCTAGATATATACCAAAATTTTAAAGGTACAAAGGGATATATAATGAAAAAGATCCCTCCCATTCCTTCAGTTGCCCTCCCCAACAGCAGTATCACTTTAAAAAATTCTTTTAAATTTTATTGTGGTGGAGTATATATATATACACACGTATGTATATAAATTTGCCATTTCAACCATTTTTATGTGTACAATTCAGTGATGGTTACATTCCCCATATTGTGCAACTACCATCACTATCCATTTCCAGATCTTTTCATCACCGTTAACAGAAACTCAGTGCCCCTTGAGCAATACTTCTCCATCACCCCCTCCCACCAGGCCCTGGTAACCACTAACAAACTTTGGTCTCTATGTATTTGCCTAAGCAATATTACATTTATTGTATTTCAATTTGCATCAGATTTATGCTTTCTCAGATAGAGTTCTAGCTCTTTTATGAGTACCTATTTCTTTTGGCTTTTTCAAGGCTTCCAAGGTTTGAACTGTCTGTTGACTTGCTAATTCCCAAATATCTTCACATCCTTTAATCATCCAGGCATTTTTTCATTAGGGTCCTGGGTCCAGATGAATTTTGGGGCTAGTTCATTGTTTCATGCATTGTCCTTTTAAAATGCTCTTTTTGTAATTTCTTTTCTGTTTGTAAATTTAAATTGAGTTTTTATTGCATGAATACTAAAAATCAAATATATAACCAATCATGTAGGAAATGGGGCAAGAGGATATGATAAAACCATTTAAGTCAATTAATTCTAACTGGAAAAAGCCCCCATCACCTTGAGTGCTCAGGTGACTGGATCAAGTAGCACCATCTCCTTTCATGGGCGGGCACAATATTATACAGTGATTATCTAGAATCAGACCTTACTTCTAAAACTTAATCCCATAGCCTTTGCCTCTACTCTCTGTGAAGATGGGGATGGTTGATTATGCCCTGATGTTTGAAGAGAGTGATGAAGCCGCTCTTCAACCCCTCATTCATTAAGCTCCGCTGTTTCTAGGCCTCCCTTTTCAATTATAGTCCAGGGCACACTGTACACAATTCCCATTTTCCTCTGAGGTTTTCTAGTCCGTAAACGTCTTCACTTGGAATTTTGCCCTAAGATCCATTGTGCATAGACAAGGCTGAATATTTTTGGCATCTGGGTCAGAGGAGGGTAGGTGCTGCTTTCTGAGAAGCTCTTTGCCTGTGAAGGAGTCTTCCCATTTCTACCCTTGACTGGCTCTTCTTAGGAGGGCTTTGGATATGATTAAAAATGTGATTAATAAAAATATGGAGGAGATGGGATGGGGAAGTGGTAGTGGGGAAAGGGATACAAAGTTGTGGAGGAGCAAGCAGAAGAGTTTAGATCCTGGAAACAATGCACTTGAGTTGCAGGGAGGGCAGTGTGTGTGTGTGTGTTCGAAACTAGGAATGTCTGATTAGGAGGAAATGTGCTGGGTGGGTGCAGGGGAGCTAAAAAAAAATGGAGGCAGTGGCTTAATCTGTCATGCCTTGGGTGAGCAGTAATTTCAGCAGCTGTTGTAAAACCAGTTGCTGCCAAGTCAATTCTGACTCATTTCAGCCACATGTGTGTCAGAGTGGGACTGTGCTTCATAGGGGTTTCAATGGCTGATTTTTTGGAAGTAGACTTCCAGGACTTCTTTCTGAGGCACCTCTGGGTAGATGCAACCACCAACCTTTCAGTTAGTAGCTGAGTACTTAACTGTTTGTACCATCCAGGGACTTGATAGGAGGTACTAACATTTTTTTTAAAAATGAGAAGAAGAGTCTGAGATGTCTGTTGAGGAAAAGGAGCTCTGAGATACAGAGTTCCTTTGAAAAAGAAGGGGAGGAAAAGGACCGGTTTACCCTGGATGAACACCAGCAGAGGCCAGGGCTTGGTTGGGCCTTTCTCAGGCTCAATTAAAGATGTGGAGTTTGTGTTGTAGGCCTGACCAACTAGCTGCCCCCTTGATCAAAGAGCTGCCCTCTCATCTAGCGATTCTAGAATGTACCTAGATTTGTGGCATAAATTCTAGACCCTCCAGTCTGGTATGGAATCATAGCAGGTGGGCTAGGGAGGGCATCTGGCTACACTTGAGTCCCAAATTCCCCTTCCAATCAAGCCAAAATCAGGAGTGACTTCTTACTGGCAGTAATCCTTTAATTGGTGTCCACTTACCCAAGCACAGCTGTGGCCACATCTCCAATCCCTGGAGATGAGCATGCCAGAGTGGCCAGCTCATCCCAGAGCAGCAGAACCAGGAGTCTCCACCCTCTAGGACAGGGGCTCAGCTGTTCAGAGCCGGGAGCTGTGGGAGCTGTTGGAGGGAGGTCAGACAAGCAGTCAAGAGCAGTACAGACGGGCCGGCAGGAAGGGCAGCTTGCAGCAGAAAGCAGTAAGTTCTCATGGGAGGGCAGGACCAACAGAGATCTGGGGCTTCTTTGCTGAGCTCAGGGCTAAGGCCTTACTTTAGATGACTGGAATCAAGAGGAGGCTGAATAAATAGAAAGTGGAAACTGGAAGAGGTGGATATGTGTTTGATTGACTTACCGTACTATCAATGACCTGCATAAGACGGGCCACAGGTCTGGGGAGCCGTGAGGGCTGGAGTGGAAGCTGATGATGCTTCATCAGGAAGTTCTCATGGACCTCTGACTTCAATTCCTTGGGCCACAACTTGTGGAAAAGGCCACCTTGGCATGAGTCCACATGGGAGCAAAAAAAAACTAAGACCTCGATAGTCTACTATCGAGTGAGGTTGATGCTAGTTGTACTCTGTCTTCCTTTGAAAAACTCACGTGTGAAGTGTGATGCTCATAGCACAGTAACTGAAGGTGGACACTGGCAAAGTGGGCACATCCAGAGGGGAATGTGCACCATGGCTTAGGGGTCTCGGTGCCATTTCGCACATGGAGCTAGTGAAGGAACTTGATGTTTGTGAAGAAAAAAGATGTTTCATGATCAATGTTTTTGTACCTTTGCAGGGCTATTATATCAAAAAGGAGTCTAGAATTTGTCTGTGTGGCCTCAGAGGGTGGAACAGAATTTGTCTCAGTTAAAGGAAAATCTGCCTGAAAACAAAACGGGCTGCCTAGAGGGGTGGCATGCTCCCACTGCCTGGAGATATCCATGAGCAGGCTGGGGACCTCCATCAGGAGTCTCCTGGAGAGCACAAGGCCTTGCAATGGTGGGGGGTGGGGGTGGGTTCAGGTAGAGGGGGTACCAAGTGACTGCCAAGTTCCTTTCCTGCCAGCCCTGACTGGCCCCTGCCCTCTGGTTTTTCCCTTCTACACAGCTGGGGCCACATGTTCTTCCACTCATAGACTTCTCCCTGCCCAGGCCTGGGGACCACCTCTGACCCCTAGGAGCTCCATGTTCACCCTCAGGGACAGGCATCTGGCCACTCTTGTTGGGCAGGCCTGGTCTGGCTTTATGTTTCAGCTCTAGTCACTGGCCTTCTTCTGCCTTGTTCAGGAGGCCAATGTTTGCACTTTTATGACCTAATTCTGGGTAACTGCATGACTGCTTGATAACATGACTGCTTCCCCTTGGGCTCTTTTGAGAAGTTTGGTAGTGAATAGAAGTGAAAGATGGGGTAAATATTTCAGAGAAAAGCAAACATTTGATCATCCTCATTTGCCGTGAGAAGGAGGCTGGGCAGAGGACAGGGAGACCCAGAAGGCCAAAAGCTTGGGAGCCTTGGAAAGGAACAATCTATGTTTTGAAGAGGAGGTTGTCGTGACACAGGGATAATCTAGATAGCTTGCCCTCCTTCAAAATTGAAGTTCTTGCCCGATAGTCTCACACTTCTCCGTACTTTGAACAACTGACCATTGTGAGTGAGGAAGGCAAAGAGGAGTTTGGAATCCTGTTTGGAACAGTTGTTGCAGGAAAAGGAGAAGGCCAGCTTAGGGAATGTAAAAGTGTTGCTGAGCAGCCTAAGTCCCACTCAGGTTAGAAACCAGAAATGTTGGCCAGCCCTGGGGCAAGAAAAATTTACAACTAGATTCCAGATTAGGAGCCAGCAAGGTAAGCAAGTGAAATGAGATCCCTGAGGAAAACGTAAATTCAGTATTGTCCACTTTACACTGTGTCTGTGTGTATGTGAGGATGGGTGGGGGTGGTTAAGAGAAGCTAGGAAGGACCTCATGGATGGAGAGGTTAGGGAGGAGTTGAGGTCTGGGGTTGCCCAGAAACCCAGGGCAGCTTGAGAGATGGAAGCATAACAGCTTGGCATTTTAGAGGTGGAGAAATTCATGATGACAAGGTTCAAGTCGTGGGCATTTGATTGGGCTGCTAAAGAGAAGTGGTGGTCTTTGAGAGGACAAGGTCAATGGCCTGCTGCCAGGGTGTTGCTGAGTCAAGAGAGGCTAGGATGATGGCAGGGGACCAGAGCCTGGGGCACAGTGGCACTCAATGAGGTGACCATTATTGTTTTTAATAAGTTCAGCCAAAGGTGGTGAGGAATGTGGAGTGGCATCCTGATAGCTAATAAATATTGGGGATAAGTACTGGGTAATGCCATCCCATGTCTAATGCTTAGATTGTTCCTAGCAGTGGTGGTTCAGTGGTAGAATTCTTGACTTTCATGCAAGAGGCCAGGGTTTGGTTCCTGACCAACGTACCTCATGCACAGCCACCATCCGTCAGTGGAGGTTTATGTGTTGCTATGATGCTGAACTGCAGCCTTGGTGGCTCAGTGGTTAAGAGTTTGGCTACTAACCAAAAGGTTGGCAGTTTGAATCCACCAGCTGCTCCTTGGAAACCCTACCAGGCAGGTCTACTCTGCCCTACAGGTTCGCAATGGGTTTGGTTTTTTGACGGTGCTGAATAGGTTTTGGTGGAGTTTCCAGACTAAGATGGAGTAGGAAAAAAGGCCTGGTGATCTACTTCTGAAAATCAGCCAATGAAAACTCTACAGCTCATAATGGTCCAGTCTGTTGTGCACGGGGTCACCATGAGTCAGGCGCTGACTTGATAGCAGTTAACAACAGGAGAGAGAGAGAACTGGGTAGGAAGGGGAAGAGTTGGGACTAAGTAAAAATTCAAGCTATCTTCAAACACAGCTAGACCTTGGTGAAGGAGCCCTGGTGGTGCAATGGTTAAACGCTCTGCTGCTAACCAAAAGGTTGGCAGTTCGAACCCACTCAGTGGCTCTGCAGGAGAAAGACCTGGTTATCTGCTCCTGTAAAGATTACAGCCTAGAAAACCCTATGAGGCAGTTCTACTCCATCACATGGGGTCACTATGTGTCGAAAATCGATTTGACAGCACCCAACAGACATTGGTAAGAGGGGTGGACACGGTTGGCTCAGAGTGTTCTGGGAGACTCCACCATCCTCTGACAGGGAGGGAGCAGCTTACGCTGGGCTAAGTATGGTAATTAACAGTAGCCCAAGATTTTCCTACCAAAAGCACCCAGTTTATTCTGGGGCCCCAGGAAGTTCAAAACAACCTGAAGAGCGGATCCTGGCATCAGTAACAAATTCTGACAGCACTTCATCAGTACTCATATTTAATGGCAAACACTGACTGCTTTGTATCATGGTTATTTCCAAATACAGAACCGGAGCATGCGCAAACCTCTATCAGAGCAGTTATGGCGATTCTGTTTTAATTTTCTATCTTTCCTTCAGTCTTCATATCTTCTTGAGGGTAGAGACTGTGACTATTCATTTCTGTACCCTCAGCACCTGACACGATGCCTAGCATGTAGGCGTTACTTAATAAATATTTGCTGAGTGAACAGCTTTGACCTTCAGGATCATAAAGGATGTGCCCCGCTCTCCCTTTACAAAGGAGAAAGCGGAAGCTCAGGGATGGTAAACCACTTGCCCAAGGTTACACAGCTTGCTCAGTGGAAGAGCAGGATTAGAACCTGAGTTTCCTGACTCCTAGTCTAATGCTCTTAGGCAACACCACTTTACATGTCCTCTCTCTCCTGGTAGATTGTAAGCTCAGAGAGGAAAAGAGACTGTGCCTCATTGACCTCTCCATCCCTCAGTGCCTTGACATTCTGTACTCAGCTCTGGCCCCCTCATCATTAACTTGGTTGAAGACAGGAAGTCAGCTTATTAAATTTGCAGAGAGCAAGAAGCTGAGAGGGACAGATGATACACAGATTATGACAGGATCAGAGTTCAAAAAGATCTAGACAAGAAGGAAAGGGAGTAGGAGACTAAGAGGATGAGATTTAATTTAAAAATCATAAGGGTAAGTTTCTGCATTTAGCATAAAAAAGACTGAACTCTATAAGCAGGAGTAGGGAAGACTTGGGGAAACAGTGGTTCATGTGGAAAACTCCCATGCTGATGAGTCAATGAAATAATTTGGCTGCCAAAAAAGCTGTTGCTAATGTGTGGACTTCAGACCCAGAGAGGTGTTAATTCTGTTCTAGGCTGCTCCAGTCTTACCTCTGCGGTGCCACGTTTTCAATAGAAATTGATCAGTTGGAGGGTGACCAGGGTAACTAGTAGTTCCACATCCATTGTTATATGAGAAATGGCCCCTGCCGTATTTTCATCTCTGTTTACTTGCCCATCATCTTTACACTTGAGTGGCACGCATACCAGGCTGTTTCATACCGCCATACTCCAAATCTTTGCACATACTGTTCCCTCTATCAGGTACCTGGGTGGCACAACTGGTTTGCACCTGACGACTAACCGAAAGGTTGGCAGTTCAGACCTACCCAGCGGCGCCATAGGAGAAAGTCCCGGAGATCTGCTTCTGTAAAGATTACAGCCAAGAAAGCCCTGTGGAGCTCAGTTCTACTCTGTAACACATGGGGTCGCCATGAGTTGGAATCAACGGCAATGGATTTGGTTCCCTCTATCCAGAATATTCTGTCTATCCCATGTGTTCTCCCTTCCCCCCTACTCCCACCAGTCTACTTGATGAGCACTTATTTAATTTTCAAAATCCTTTTCAAGCATTACTCCCTTCCTTGTAAAAGTGTCCTAACCAAACCCCCAGGCAGAACTAACCACTCTTTTCTTTATGCTTGTACACTCCCCTATACATAATTTTATAATTGTATGTTTCTTTCCGCATTGTATTTTGCTTATATGCCTGTCTCCACTATTTTAGGCGGTAAGCTTCTTCACGTCAGGAATCATGTGACCCCTGCCTCTAGCACAATGCCTGATACATGGTGGTGGTTCGCACGATTTAAGCAAAGGAACCAAATTTCAAGAGAGTTGGAGTAAGCTGTTTTCAAATACTTGAAGAGCTTCCTTGTAGACAACTCAAGAAATTTTAACATGCACATCTCAAGAGAGCCAAGAATAAGCACCAATGGGGGCATGTGATCAGGAGATGGATTTAGGCTCACTGTAAGAAAATAGGAATCCCCGGATAGGGCAAACAGTTAATGCACTTGGCTGTTAACTGAAAGGTGAGAGGCTCGAGTCCACCCAGAGACACCTTGGAAGAAAGGCCTGGTGATCTACTTCCAAAAAATCAGCCATTGAAAACCCGAGGGAGCACAGTTCTACTCTGACACACATGGGGTTGCCATGAGTTGGAATTGACTCAATGGCACTAGTTTTTATGAGAAAGCACTTTAGAACTGGTTAGGATTCATATTTCACCAGGAGAAGCCTAATCTGAAGTAGTTTGAGCAAAGGGAGACCTTTTTTGGTATACAAACGCCAAGGAAAGGTTGAACCAACAACCTGCAGGAAGCCAGGGACATGGATGGACCTTAGGATCAACTGCAACAAGGCACCTGAAAGCCATCAGAACTCTGTGCCCCTCTTCTCTGCTTCTCTTGTGTCAGCCTCCTTCTTTCTAACTGCAGACTGGCCTCCTCCACATCACTGAAAACTTGGGCCTCACAGCTCACAGCTTTCCACCACAGAGGGACTGGTTTTCTCAATTCCAGTTTAAAAAATTCTAGGGAAGAACTTTAATTGGCACATCTTGGGTCTGATGTCTACTCTGTGGGCATCATGTGGAATGCAGGCATGGGATCATACAGGAATGGCAATTGCCATTGGAATCACATAGTTAGAGTGGGAGAAGAGCCATTCCCAAAAGGAATGGGGTCATGGGTGCAACTTTTAGAACAAAGGGGTTGTACTTCTTTGTTCCAGCTTTCTAACAATTATAGCCATCCAGCTCTAAGCACTTTCTGGATGCTCTCAGGGAAGTGGGAGAAGAAAGAAAAAAATGGGTAAATGAACTGTGGTCACTCCCAATGTCTAGAACCAGGTTTAGCGCAATGCTTAAACTTTGCCCTCGGGAACTTGTCGAATGATTGAATTATTTTTCTGGGTATTGGGACTCAGGCACTGGGAAATGACAAGTTAAGGGGTGAAGAAGGAGGTTCATTTATTCTAGAAGTGTGTCCTGAGTCCCTAATCTGTGCTAGACACTGAAGGAGAACACAAGATATGTATCAGAGGAGTCACAGCTTCCCAGGGACTTGAGGTCACTAACGGAGGTGTGTGGGTTTGTCTAAGGGCTGGACCAACAGTCACTGGATGAGGAGTGCCAGTGAGGGCTACTTCCAGGAAAAGGGTCAGTCCTCTGGCTCCCTCCCACTGGGTCTAGTCCAAGTTCCCAAGCGACTTACGGGGCTCCCTCTCCCTCCGGCCTCTGTGGCCTCACCAGGCTTCGCTCCTTGATGCTTCCTGCCTTTGCACCCCCTGCTCCCATCTGAGAGCGCCTCTGGTCGGGAGGGGGCAGAGTCTGAGCTTCCTAGTTCGCAAAACGGGACAGGAGCAGGGAAGGAAGGTTGACAGGAAGTGGGGGTTCTAGGAACTCTTCGAGGGGGCCTTTCCGCGTTTACTTTTCAAGAACAGGGCACCTCCCGCCCCGGCGCCCGACAGCAGCAGGCGTGGAGCTCCTTGCCGTCGGTCGGTCGGCTGGAATGAATGGACGAATCCGGGGGTCGGCAGCTCTGGGCAGGCCAGGCGAGGCAGGCCAGGCCCCCGCGGCCTGGCGCCCCCCGGCGCCTCGGCGGCCGCGCTCACGAGCCAGACCGGGGGAGGGACAGCAGCAGGTGACGACGGCTGGGCCGCTGGGCTATAAATAGGGGCGGGCGTCAGCCTCGGCCCAAGCGGCAGCCAGTGGCGGGCAGGGGCCTGGCGGGCGGGCAGCGCCATGGGATCGCGGAGGGCCCTGAGCCGCGAGTGCGGCGCGGACGTCCGGTCCGGGGCGGGGGGCGACGGCGAGGACGACGGGCCAGTGTGGACCCCCAGCCCGGCCAGCCGCAGCTACCTGCTCAGCGTGCGGCCCGAGACCAGGTGAGTCGCGCCGGAGGGGCCTGGCCGGGTGGCGAGGCCGTTAGCAAGGCCCTCCAGTGGGGCCCGAGGCGCTGGCCCGAGGCGCCGCGGGTCTCTGGAGGCCTGGACGGGCCTGCGCCCTCGAGCTCAGAGCCCCAAGGCCTGAGGCCTGGTTCCAGGCCGGAATGGCCTCACGGGCCCTCCCGGCTCCTCTCCACCCCTCATGGCCCTTGGGCTCAGGCCTCTGGCAAAGCGAGGCTCAGAAGAGGAGAAAGGCTGGATTTGGGGATAATTTCACAGACTGGGGCCTGAAGATTCTCTTTGTCTCCCTGCCTCTCCCCCTGTCCATCGGCACCCCTCACCCCACACCCCGCTACTCCCTGGACTCGGATTCCACAGTTAGTGATAAGGAAACCCAGAGTGGCTGAAATTCCTCCTGGCTGGAAGGGAGGGGGAGAGGGGTGGCAGGGGAGCTGCGAGGCATAGGGGGCGGGGGTGGGGGGTGCTGCTTAGTTAGCCCAGAGTAGGAGCGGATTCACCAAGAAGAAATAAAGCTATGCAAATAAGGTTCCTCCTCTGGGACCAGGACTTTGGTCTTCCTCAGAACCCTTGTGGGAGTTGGGATGAGGTGCTGGTTGGCCTTGTCTGGAGATGTCCAGGACTGAGAGCTTGTGGCTCTGAGGGAACCGATTGCCCTGCCCAATTCGGGGGAGTGGGGTGCCAAGGGAGGGATCTAACTGATGAACACTTTGCTATTCTTCCAAGAGCTTGAAGAGGTGTGGAGGCTTTGTTTTAGCAGCTAGGCTCAGACAAAGGCACACACACAGAGATAAGACAATAGAGACGTGTACAGGCACTCAAAGGCCCCCAGACATGAGTGTTGCCATGGAGATGGGCACTTCCTGCCCCCTTTGGGCTGCTCAGTTTTCCTTCTAACTCTGGAGCCTATTTTCCACAGGGAAACGTGATGGTTTGGCTATTGGAATAGTGATTGTTTCATCCCTTCAGAATTTGTTCTAGGTTATGCAGAAAACAGCCCCTCCTCTGAGAAGCTGTCTCTGGACCTCTTGTCCTCTGTTCCTAAAACAGCTCAAAAACAGGCATCAAGGACATTCAGGAAAAGTCCTGGGCACTTCCTCATGTATTGGCTGAGTTCTGTTGACCTTGGAGTTGGAAAAGTTCAGATGTAACCGGAACCGGTTTCTGCATAAAACTTGTCAAATGGTGTCACATGTCTGAGGCAGGGCTGAGGGCTGGTGTTAGACTGAGTCAGAGTTGACATGGCCCCCGACTGCCAACATTAAGAATGCCCCTTCCTCATAACCACTGGCTCTCTGGAAAAACTGGAATGAAGTGTGGACATTTTTTCCAGTCCTTGGTGACACTCACTCCTTTCTGGGGGCCTCACACTTGTCTCACGCTTATCTCAATGGCTTGTCTGGGCTTTGCCTCCCGAGTCTGGTCTTTCTCAGTACAAGAGGTGGAAGCAGAGCCCTTCTTGGAGATAGCAGTAATAGAGAGAGGGATGGAAGGGTGGCTTGAAAACTGGGCTGAATAGGGAGTGGAGAGTGTCTGGGTTATTAGGACAAAGGCTGTTGGGAGAGTGGAGACAGTGGGGCTGCCTGTCTGAGCAGTTGTGTGGTAGATGAATCTTAATTACACACCTGATGAGCGCAAAGTAGTGTGCCAGCCTGAGAGCTAGAGGTGGGATAGAAGTGGCTGGCTTAAGTCCCCCTTGGACTTAAATGGGAATGTTCTTAAAAAGAGACTGTCATCAAGCCTTTGGAGGGGGCAGGCCAGGGACAGTGGGTGAGAGGGGTTTCTAGCCCAGTACTCTGGACTGTGTTTTGCCCTTGCAGAGTTTTTTACTGCTCCTGTTAGCTGCCCACTGACCCTCACAGGTCCTGAAGGACAAGAAGAGCTGGATTCCTAGGAAAAGCTTATGACCAAAGAGGGGAGAATGTGAATGGGGCTGTGTGTTGGGGAGGGGGTCAAAGGAACAGCTCCCAGTTGTCTAGCCAAGTCTGACTCTTGTGTTGGAGGAGGCAACCATACAGTCCACTATTGCTCAGAACAGCCCCACTGCCCATGGGGATGGTGAGAGCCCCAAGAGATGAAAGAGAAAGAGGGTCCCTTGAAGAGATCCCTAGCTGTCCCCAGCTCCAGCCTAGCTAATAGAACATCAAAGTCACCGTGTTTTCAGGAGCCCTCACCTTCCCAGGGTCCGGACTGAGAGGTGAGCCCTGTCTACATTCACTCTTGGCTCCAGCATTTTTCAGGTCTACCTCTATACATATCTATCATGGAGCTCTTCAGGCATCCTTCTGGTGGGCCCTTGTGAGGATGGGCTGCCCCTGGGAGCTGATGGACAGCTGGCTTGGGGCAGGCTACCAGAAGCCTTGGCCCAGAGTCCTGACCCCCTCTCCCCACCCCCGTCTCTGGAGAAATCTATAGTCCAAAACTGGCTCAAGGATATCTCCAATACCCGCTGGGGTCAGAGGCTCGACAGGCAGATAGTTTCACCAGATTGTAGGCCCAGCCTCCTAGGTCACCAGCCTCTACTGCTTCACTCCTACGAGATGGACGGGTACAGTGGGTTAAGGTGGGTTAAGGAACCACTAGCTTCTGAGGGACACTCAGACATTCCAGAAGTTCCTGTCCCCTCATTTCTTGGAGGTCCTGGCCCAGGTGAGACCAGAGGAGCAGCAGAGCCTGTGATGTTCCTGTAAATAACTTTGTAATCTCTGCTGTTCTGCTCAGGTTGGGCAGGTCATATAGAGGGGTCAGGGAAACTGAAACATCAGGCCAGTACTTCCCAAGGTCCTTTTACATCCCAGAATAGGTGAAAGCCTGTCGAGGGTGGGAGGTCCCCAGCTTCCATGGCTAGCCCTGGTCCCTAGCCCCCACCCTAGGCCTGCTGCTCTCCTTTATGTGAGGAGCCCTGCCCTTCCTGGTCCTGTATTCCTATTCGGTAAAATAAAGGTGGCATTAGGAACTCTTTAAGGCCTTTCTGCCCCAGCATTTGATGTCTCTGATTCTGACTTCCTCAGAGGCAGTAAATGGGGAACCCCCCTCACCCCAGCCCGGGTGGGAGCCCTGAGCCTAGCTCTGGCCCAGAAGCAGGGCACAAGCAGGTCCTGACCTGGCCAACCAAGCATGAAGCCTAGAGAAAGAGGACAGTAGGGCCAGGGAGCAGAGCATCCTGACCAGAAAGCAGCAGGGAGAATGTGTGTGTGCTGGAGGGGTGGAGGGTCACTATCTCAGCTCAGTCCCTTGCCCACTTGCAGGTGGAACCTGTGAAATCTGTCATTTTCCTCTCTAAATTAGAGAGCTGACTCACTCCCTCTCCTTCCCAAGGAAGAAACCCGGACCTAACAAAGTAGAAATCTCTCAGCTCTAAGGAGAGGGGCTAAAGGAAGTTCCATGGTCAGGAAAGGATGGAGTTGGCTGGTGCCTTGGACCCATGGGAGGTTCTGCCCACGCAGCCTCCAGAGGGTTTTTAAAGCTCTGAGCAAAGGCAGCTGCACTCTTGCTCTCTTCTTTCCATCTTTTCTGGAGCAGCAGCTCCCTCTGGGGGGCAAGACCCTTCCTGTTTGAAAGATGTCTTTCTCTTCCATCCCCCTCTCCCTCCCTCCCTTCCTCCCATTCTTCCTTCTCTAAAACAGCGAACACCCACTGTATGCCTAGCACTGTGCTAGCTACCAAAGCTATGAACCAGCTAGATTTGAAGCCTGGGTGGACAGGATTTAGTTGAGCAGAAGGAAGGAGGGATGGCTTTGCAATAGGGAGGACAAAAGTGAAGTCCCAGGGCTGGGAGTGGACATGTTCATGCCAGTGCAGGGACAAGTCAGGCTGCAGTGGAACGTGAGTGCTGGGAAGTAGAGGGAACCATGGTTGTAATGGGGGTATGAGCAGATCAGGGAGGGCCTTAAATACCCAAAGAGTTGACATGCAATGTAATAGACAGTGGGGGGATTGTAGCATTTTGTTCAGAGAAGTGGTATGATGTGAGGGGTAAGGAGAAGGGAGCTGAGGTGGCCATCAAATACGGAGCTAAGAATGAGGAGCACACCAGCAGGCATAGACAGAAAAGGGCCAAGAATTGTTGACTGCCTGGATTTAGAGGATGAGGGAGAGCGAGGAGTCCAAGATGGCAGGTTTTGAGTTTAGTAGTTTGGGAGAATGCTGGTGGTATCCACAAACCCAGGGAAGACTGCAAGGGAAGCCAGGTTTTGGGGAAGAGGGTGAGTTTGGTTTTGTGGTTAGAAAGAGATAGGACCTCAGGGGAGCTTTCTTATGGTTTGAAATGTAGGCCTGGAGTGCCATTGAGCAGGCTGGGCTGCTGGTAACGAAGGGAGCACTTTTCTCAAGGTAGAGACAGCTGAAGGGAGAGAGTACGGGTAGGGTGGCCTTGAGATCTCACTAAGAGCTGGGGTCTAGGGCCCTACTGGAGACATTTGGTTTGGGAAAGGTGGAGGGAGGGTGTCAAAGCTGGCTCATCCCACGTGGGCTGGATCTCCACAAAGGGACCATCCTGTGTGGGTCCTCACCCCCCAGTGGCCCACTGGTCTCTGCTAGTGTCTGCTCCCAGCCTACCCAGACAGAAGGGATGATGGAGCCTCAAGGCAGAGGGGCTCTGTGCTGGTCTGACTGAGCTGGATGTCTCTCAGCTCCTGATGAATTAACTGCTTTGTTTTCTCTTCTTCACTCTCCCAGCGAATTTGCCTTGTATGGCTTTCTTAACTGAACTTTAATGTATTAGTGGTGGGTGTTCTCCAAGCCACCTGTCTCCTTCCCAGCCGGCCGGCCAGGGGATTTCCAGGATTGGGGCCTCTTCTCCCCAAAACGGCCCAGGGCTGAAGCAGGAGCTGCCCCTGCTAGTGTGCTGTAGGGTGGGGAAATGTGCCAGGTAACTGTCAGCCCTGCTCTTGGGGACAGTGACCCAAGTGCCTGGGGCACACCTTTCTCAATGCGCAGCCCCAAGGGACCTCCCTCCTGTCTAACCATTTTCCTGGACTCTGCTGCATCTAATGAGCTCTTGATTTCAGATACATTGGTGTCTGGTGGTGAGGCCACTTGCTAACTGGAGCAGGCCAACTAAGACAGCTGGTCCCTTTTAATAGAAAGGCCTCTGGGCCTCAGATGGTGGCCGATTAATACTTTGCAACTGTTGTTGATTTCGCCGCCTCCTCTCCTTGCTTTTTCGGCCTAATGATTCCGTTTGCTGTTTTTGCTTAGCTTATCAAGCAACCGGTTGTCTCACCCCAGCTCTGGAAGGTAAACGCACATTGCATTACATTTCTCGGACTGCTTTTTTTCTTGGGTCTGGGCCTCTGGGTGACTGCTTGTGCACTAACCAGGCTGCATGGGGTGAGGGGAGGGCTGGAGGGTGGGTGGGGGAGGCTGTGAGAGGGTACTCACGTGAGCATGGGTCTCACAGGGGCCAGGGCTGATGTTTGCATGGGCCATTTGGAAGGGGCGCAGGGACCCAGGAATAGAGACAAGGTTGGGGTCCCTGAGATGCCTGCAACAGTATCTCTTTGCCCCAGGGAGAGACACCATGAGAACAGAACAGGGAGCCACTGGTCACATGACCCACTTCTTCCCCAGCCTAGGTTTCCATGGTTTTTGTAACCACATATCCAGGTTTGACACCTTATTGTCTATCTTCTAACCATGGCCACTAACTTTTAAAACATCTTTTCTTTAATTCCTTTAGTTCTTCTTCTACCATCTCTTTCTCTGAATTTTCCTTTCCTTTGGCTCCTTCATCCCCCTGCAAACTGTGAACTTGGTGAAGTCAAGCAACACCATGTTAACATGTTCTGCACTAGCTGGATCTGCTCTAGAGCCAGCACAGGGGCAGAGCAGACCCATGGCCAGGGTTTGCTGGTTGAGGACTGTCCTCTTGCCTCCTGAGCTGGGGACAGCTCTCTACCCCTGGCTGAACTGTTATGATCAAAGTGGGAACATTTCCTGGCTACTTCCCACCACTTGGGCCTTAGCCCAGAGTCTGGTAGATTTGGGGAGAGTTGGCTACAGTTTCTTTACACAGAAAGGTTTCTGAGTAACTAATTGGTCTGCGAATAGCTAATGGTGTCTACAGACATTGTTAGCACCTACCAAGTATGTGGCCATTTGATGAGGGAGAGCACTGGGAAACCTTTGTTCTGGGGTCTCACAGTCTGAAGGAGGTGGATGAGAGGTTATACACAGCTAATTCAAAGCAGAGTATGGTAAGTGCTGAAAGAGAGAGGACTTGGAGGATTTCTTAAAACGAGGTAAATAACCAAACCTAAAGGGAGTGTTGGGTTCCTTTGAACACCATGAAAACCAAGGATTCTGGTGTTCTTTAGAGACACGTGGTTAGGCTGTGATATCCTTATGAGGTCACAGAGTTGGCAGGACCTAGAGGTGTCATGGTGGGATGAGACCATTTCCAGATGTGTAGACTTCCTGGCTTTCCAGGGAACTGGACACAACACACTTAGAGGCCATTGCACATCTGTGTGGTTTGGAGGATGGGGACAGGAAGTTTGTGGCAATGAGAAGCAGTGTGACATTCAGTGGAACTTGACAGTGTATGCAGTGACTCTCCCTGTCCCCTCAAATGCATCCCAAACCCACTCCACTGGGGGGCTTTCATCTAGTCATGTTGCAGCAGTCAGTTACAATTTTAAAACATAATTTTTTTTTTTTTATAATATAGCTTAGGACCTACTGTGGAAAGTTTGAAAAGATACA
This sequence comes from Trichechus manatus latirostris, assembly GCF_000243295.1. Classification (NCBI taxonomy): domain Eukaryota; kingdom Metazoa; phylum Chordata; class Mammalia; order Sirenia; family Trichechidae; genus Trichechus; species Trichechus manatus. The sequence goes on from NW_004443945.1 coordinate 4,451,109, forward strand.
TGTTTTTTCCTATTCAAAAAGAGAAATAAAATAAATATCTGTTGTTGAATTTCTAGCACTTGTCTCTGCAAATTTTCTTGAAGTGTAGCTCTAATGTTTTCTCACTCAGAAGCTGAAATGATTTTCTTAGATTTACCTAATTGGCTTCATCCCTAAGAGCCTAAGCTGAATATTGGATTCAGGGTCATGTTCATGGGTGAGGCAGGATTCAAATTATGTAGGGAGGATATAGTTAGGGATGTTCTAAATTAGTTGCAGTCATAGAAGTCAGATTCCTTTTAGCATGGCAGTTTCCTCTAGAAACTGTTGGTTGAGATTTGGTATTCCCCAAAGTCAGAAATTGCTGTTAGTATGATAGCAGCAAGAAGCATTTTTCAATTTTACTTCCTGAGTGTTCAGGGAGTTGAGAGCTATGTTCTGAAGGACCCTCTATTTCTGAGTGGTTTAAAAGGGAAAGGAAAGGAAGCTTATTGAACAGATGAGTCCTACGTGAGAATGTTGCACAAAGTTTTATGGAAGTCTAACTGCAGACCCAACTCCAGTGTTCAAGTGTGTGGGGCTGGGATCCCCTTTCCATCTAGTCTTTGTGGGGAGGGCTCCTGTCAACTCCCCGAATGCCCAGGTATCTGCATTCCCATGGAGAAGCCAAGGCTGGGCCCCGATCATTCCAGAAGTTTTATTTGATTCCACACACTTCCTGGGATGCAACCTTTTTCCTCAAACTCAAGTCTATAGTGCTATCCACAGAAACGATAAATTGAATGTGGAACCCACCCCCAAGTGTGTAGGCTGTCGGTTCTGATTGCTTGTGCTCGGCAAAGTTTCACTCTACCACCTAGTGAAGAGGTCACGGACAGATACACATTGCCTTTGGGTGACCACCCCCTCCTTCGAGGCACAGAGAAAGGCAGTTTTCTCACTACAGTTCCTCCTGCTTCTCTACACTTTGCCCCCTCATGGTCCTCCCCGCTGCTCACATTGGGTTTCTGTGTGGGGAGGGGGAGCACAGAGTGTGCACCACACAACCTGGCTATGTGGTTGCGCTTCACGCCTGGGAATGCACTTGTGTCTCTGCTGACCCATGAAGGGGTTTGGCCTGGTGGTTTGCTTCCTGTGCCTGGGAAGGAAAAGACTATAAACAATGAGCATTTCTGGTGAGTTTGTGCTGGGCTCAGGAAGCCCACAGATAGATGTACCTATAGTCGGGAGATGGACTGTCACAAGGGAAATAAACGTCCTGGCTTTTGTGGGGTGGACCTGTTTGTGGTTTGGCAGTCCTGCTGGTTTGTTCTGGAGCTGCCAGTCATGTATTCACTGCAGCCTGTGGTACTCAGAGATGGAGCAGGGGAGCCACGGCTGGCTTTCTACTGCAGGTCCAGAGCCCACTGGGGTCAGACTTCATTTGAGACTCTCTTTTCTGATATCTTTCTGATATCCCTAGGAATAAGAGTCCACCTTTGGGTCTAGGCCCTTAGTGCTGGCTGACTTATTCTTTGTCTACTGTGGGTCTGTGCTCACAAATGCGGGAGTTTTTCTTCAGAGCCCAAGCTCCAGAAGAAGTCCCTGAGCTCCTAGGACTTGTATATCCTTGAGGGTTGTCCAGCTTTTCCCTCTTTGGCATGAGTGGAGGCTCTACTGTGCTGGGGGCTCCAACCCTGAGGTTTGGTCTATCCATGTGTGTGTCTCCCCCATGCACGTGCTTCCTTGGAAATGAAAGGTAGAGGGTGAAGCAAGGCCCCCAGTGGGGATGGGGTAGAGATACCTGGTCCTGGGGTCTGGCATGCTCAGGAGCTTGGCCCATGGTCAGCAGCCTGCCTGTTGTAATGGGCCTAAACCAGGCTTCCATTCAGCCCCTGGGCATCATCCCTGCGCGTGATCTGGCCAAGAGGCCCAGACTCCCTTGAAGAAAGAGTTGCCCAGGTACTGTGGCCATGGCCATGGGATGATGGATGGATGTTGCAAAGGTACAGATTTAAGCTGCCTTGGACAATGCCAGGCTGTGGTATATTTTTGGGAAGGGCTGCTCTGAATAGCGCTTTGCCTTTCCTAGGACCACCTTCTGCTCCATCATTGCTCACCTAACAGAGGAGACTCAGCCGCTATTCGAGACCACGCTCAAGTCCCGGGCTGTGTCCGAGGACAGCGACGTCAGGTTCACCTGCATCGTCACAGGTAAAGAGGCTGACTGTGTGCTCCACGCCAGGGCCTCTGCACAGAGCAGAGTCCAGTGAGGCTGTGGAAACTGGCATGGTGTGGGAATTGGCTGTGTGCATAAAACTGTGCAAGTTGACATTTGCTTTTTTTAGCTTTCTCCTCAGTTTAATCTCCCTGTGTGGGCTGGGTTTCCTTTCTCCTCCCATTCTGGGGCCACGTACACACCCTGCTCTTCTTCAAAACCTGCTCTCAGTAAAGAGTCCTCACCCTTGGGTGTACATACATATCTGATGAATCTTAGTTCCGAGAACAGAAGTTCTCACATTGAAAGAGAGCTTTGAGGCCATCTCCCTGAGTGGCCCAGTTTACAGGTGAGTAGTTTGAGGCTTGAGAGACTCAAGCCTGAGAGGCAGTAAAGTGTGGTGATTACGACTACAGACTCTGGAGCTGGACTGCCTGGTTTGGAAGCCTGGCTCATCCCGTTTCCAATCATATATCAAATTACATAATCTCTTTGTCCCTCAGTTGCCTCCTCCGTAAAGTGGGGATAATAACAACTAATTTCATAGGGTTTTTTTGAGGATTGAATGAGTTGATACATGCAAAATATTTGGAATAGTACCTGGCGTATAGTAAGTTTCTTCGTACTAAGTTAATTAAGACTGTCATTATTTGCATGTCACTGAGTTCAACAATGGGATTTAAAGCTACAGGAAGCCAGTTGGCAGAATAGGAAGCAGAGTGATATTCCTTGGAGGGGGAGTAATAGAAGGGTGGGAGTGCTGGGAAGCTGGCTCCAGGCATTGCTCTTCCCCCAGACCTCCAGGCAGATCCTCCTGTTGTTGTATCAACCTGATCTGATTTAGACATCCATGGGTACCTGCCCTCCCACTTCTGCAACCACAAGGTCAAGGAGTCCAGCTTAAGGTTCCCACTGAGAGCCTGTTTCTTCAGTAAACCAAGGGCGTTGGATTAGAATCTTCTAGGTGGCTTCTAGCAATGACATTCCCTGATTGTGGGGGACTTGTCTGCCCCAGCCAGCTAAACAGCTTGTCTGGGTATTAGGTTCCCATGGGTAGTTTTCACCCTTACCCAGAACCCTCTGAGCTCCAGGCTGAGAACTCTCTGTTCCAGGGGACACAGGGGCATGCCTGCATCCCTTACCTGTGTACAGCATGTTACATCTTGCAAAGTTCATCTGTTTCCATTGTCGTTGAATTGTTACAACAACCCTATGAAGTAAGTGCTATAATTAAATTTTACAGAAGAGGAAACTGGGAGGGGTTAGGTGACTTGCCAGCATCCACAAAGCTGGTGAGGAGGAGTTACTACTTTTCCTCTCTGTGGCATCTGGCATTGCTGGCCTCTGCTTACATTTCCTAGGTTATTGTGACACCAATAGTTTTTAGAAAACATCAGCTCTTTCACAGCTCCATGCTTTTGCATATGCTGTTTTCTATATCTAGAAGTCCTTGCTTATTCTTTTTGAAGATTTTGTTTTATCAAATTAATACATGTGCAAAGTTTAAGACTTCAGATTTTACCAAAAGTCAGATATCAAATTACAGCAGTTTGCCACTCCTTTCAATTTGTCTTTCCAGAAGCAACCGTTTTCAACTTTTAGCCTTTTTCTTCTGGGGTGTATACATTTCCGTAATGCTAAGTAATACGTGAATACTGCTAACTTTTGAGTCTTCAATTTTAGATATTCTCTATTATCTTCATGTCATGGTAGATAAGGAATTAGCTCTCTTATATCATCATTTTCTCTGCCTTTCCTCATGTATCCTCTCAATACAGTTACATCATAATTTTGCTTAAATCAATATTTATTGTTTATCTTATGCCTATGCCAATATTATTTATAACCAAACATTGTAGTATATTATGATTATATTCCTTTCTTATTTATGCCTTTTCTAAAGTTAATACTTTCCTTACTTTTTTATTTATTTCATTTTTATACCTATTGATAATTTTTCTTATACTTTCTAAAAGTCTTCTAATATATTTTTCCAAAGATCAATGTTATCAATAATCTATCACTTACTTTCCTTGGAGACTTCTTTCTTGGAGATCTCTTCTTCTTCTTCTACCTGAACTGGTGATCTTTAAGGCCTGATACACAGCTGTTATCTTGGATTTTCCCTTTCCTTTACTCCTGGATTTGATTCAGTTTCCTGGATCTCATGTCTTTATCTTTCTTAGTTTACTCCCTGGCTTCATTGAAAGACATCCTCCAGTAGTTTCGTCAGGTCCTAAAGCTGGTAGAACAGCAGAGGACATTGTGATGACAACTGTCGACCAATCTCTCCTTTGAGTCACTCTGCTCCAATATGATTTAGTTGCCCTCTGTGTCTGATGCACAGTTTCGACCTAGGATCTCCCTTTATCATCATCCTGTAGAGTCCCTTTGCCTGTCTCCTGTGATGAATTTCCTTTTTTTTTTATTCCACATTTTCCTCTTTTTTGGTTTACGTTCTTGTTGTGGTAGCTTCCTAGAAAGAGTACACAGGAGCTCCTGTTAGACTCCTTGTGTCTAAAAATGTCTTTCTTGATGGAGAGTTAGGTTGGGTATAGAATTTTAAGTTGCTAATAATTTTCCTTAAGAACTTTGAAGACATTGCTCCTTTGTCTTCTTGCTTCCAATTGTTGCTGTTGAGAATGGGAAGACATGTGACCAGTTTTTCTCTCTGGAAGCATGTAGAATCTCCTCTTTGTCCCCAGTATTCTGAAATTTCATAATGATTTATCTTTTTTTATTGTTGTAAAAATATATAACACATTTGTCAATTCAGCGTAAAGATTTATCTTGATATGGATGTCTTTTCAAGCTTTGGCATGCTTGAGTGCTTTCAGTCTGGTGATGGCTTTTAGTTCTAGGAAATTTGAGATTATTTCGATGTTGATTTCTTCCTCTCGTTTTCTCTGTTCTCACCTTCTGGAACTCTTGTTATTTGGGGTATGCTCCCCTGGACTGGTTGTTTTATTTTCTTATCCTTTCATCTCTTTGTCCTTTTGCTCTACTTTCTGGGAAGTTGCCTCAATTTTATCTTTCTACTCTTCTACTGATTTTTTAAAATTTCCAAGAGCTCTTTTTTTTTGTCCTTTTCTATTGCATCCTGCTCTTTTCATGAATGTAACATCTTCTCTTAGCTCTCTGAATCTGTTAGTGGTAGTTTTCTAAAAGTTTCCTTCTCCTTGCATAGTTTGTGTTTCCTACTATTTGCTTTTTTGTTTAAATTTTTTTTTCCTTAATCTTCCATTTACAGGCTTTCCTAAGATATCTAGGAATTCTTGCTGTCAGATAATGGTTAAGAGTGGGAGACTAAAAAGCGATTGGAAGTTCTGAATAAATAGGAGGGTCCTGAAAAGTTGGATCTCCACTGTAGGGTGATCTGGGTGACTACTGTTGGGAACTGCCAAAGTAAGTTTTCTTTAGTTTCTTCCTCTTATATAGTTAGATTCCCTAGTGAATACTCTTCCAGTATCTTGCCTGAAGGATAAAGGTTTTTTGGGAGCCACCCAGATTAGAAGATTGGGATGGGCTGTCCACATAACGCATTTATTTTCTATGTATTGTTATTACATTTTCCTGTTTTCCATATGTAGGTATACCTTCAGCTATGATGGTTTATTCTTAGTCCGCAGTTTTGCCTTTCTAGATAATAAACCTCACCTTTGGCTCAGGTGGGGACTGAGTAGTCACTAAGTGGGATAGAGTGAGTGAGGAAATCAAGAGATCTAATTGCTTTTCAAGCAACTTTAACCAGTCCTCCTTCCCTTTGCCCCCAGTTCCAAAGCTACCTGGTTGCCAATTCTTATACCTTTTGGGAATTTTCTGGTATTAAAAGAGTCAGTCTCAGTTTTCCCCACTGCTAGCTTAGGGTTAAGCTTCCTTGGGTCTGCTAAGTCAGTTTCCACTTGTCTATCTGCTTCCCAAATTTCACAATTTTGTTGTTCCTATTGCTCTCCTTGCCTGTTCTTGTGTCTTTGTGGTCTTATATCTTTTTTTTTTTTTTTTAAAGTCCCTTTAATGTAGTTTTGGAGTTCTGGTGGTACAGTGGTTAAGAGCTCAGCTGCTAACCAAAAGATTGGTAGTTCGAATCCACCAGCCGCTCTTGGGAAACCCTATGGGGCAGTTCTACTCTGTCCTATAGGGTCAGTCGCTATAAGTCTCAGTTAACTTGACGGCAACGGGTTTGGTTGGTTTTTCTTAGTGTAGTTTTAGTGGGTTTTGGAGAGGGAGTGAAAATAGCATATTTTTTCTGCCTTTTTTAAGCTAGAAGCCTACTCCTTCTTTGCCTGGAAAATTCCTTCTCCTCTTTCAAGGGCCAGTTCAAATGGCTTATCCTCTGTGAGGTCATCTCCAGCATTTCCAGGGAGAGCTCTTGCTCTATCCTCCATGGCACCATTTCTTTATTTACATTTCTGTCTCTCCAATAAGGCCATGTAATCTGTGAGGACAGGGAGCACTCCTGATGCCTCTTGCCTCACTGGAGCTGGCACACAGAAGACACTCAGTACATGATTGCCAACTGACCCAAGGGAACTCTGACTGTTCTGATGACAAAATCAGTATCTTTTACACTTTCACATTGCATCTCATGTTGGCAGTGTTGGTGCCTTGGTAACAGCAGCTGTTGGGGAGGCCTGGGGACACAGGAAAGGTCCAGGCATCAGGGATGGCTCCCCCTTCTCACCTTCTTCCTTTCAGCCCTTTGGAGCCATAGACTCTGAGAGCAATGTGAAGAAACCACGCAGGAGTCTGGCTTATAGAATCTTGGGTATTTTATTGACTATGAATCCCAATGTTACTGTAGGAGTAGGCTTTTCCCTGTTTCAAGTGCAACCCAAAGGTGAAAATTTCTACCCCTCAATGCCATAATACCCATTTCTCATGATGGCCAGCCAGGGCCACAATCTTCATGAGCATCTACCATGCTTATCTCTACAACACTATCTTCTCTCTCTCCATCATCCATACTTAGTCCATTGTTGTAACTCATTCTCCTTTCCCCTTCTCAACCCTACATACATAAAAAAATCTTTAATTCCCAGATTTTTATGTAGCTGATTAGGAAAGAGGTCTTTATGATCACTATAGTACACCATAAGCAAGTCTTCCCCAATTAACAAGGAGAAAATATAGACTGGAGGACAGGGGGACGGTGCCTGTAGGTGGGGAGGGGTGATTCAGAAGTATCAGAGTACCAAGGAAATAGGATTAGAAATTGGGTCTCCCCAGCCCTGAGATGTGGACAGTGGATGAATCTATGGCTGAGACTGGCCTCCATGTGACACTGGCCTGGTGATCCTGGCTTGTCTTTGTAGGGAGAGAGCTACCACAGTTACCTTTCCTTCTCCCATCCTGTCTGTAGCATTCCCTAAAGGAGGCTGCGACAGCTCAGCCCCACGAGGGCCCTGCCAGGCATAGGTGATGCTTTCCTGGTGGGCGTCTGTGCCAGTGCCCCTGCTGGCTGGCCTGTGAGGGAAGCCCTTGGGGGCTTGGAGAAGGGACATAGGTCCCCTGGGGATTCTTTTCACTCAGGGTGTGATGAGGAGAAGGGAAGGCACATACCCTAGTACCACTAGGAGCTCTCCTGGCCAGGCTGAGTGTGTGTGCGTGCATGTGTGTGCAGCTGCAAGTGGAAGATCCCTCCTGCTTTTGTGTGCTTTAGAATATAGTTCTCAATACTCCCCAGAAAGGTGCCTCTAAAGCCCACTGTTACTATGGAGCCCTATGGTGAGAAGAGGCACCAGTGGGTGGTGTGAGGGGTGAGGCCCAGGCTTGGGGCTGTAAGGTCCATTCAGCAGCCCCTAAGCCTCCTTGCCCACCCCTGCGCCCGGCCCCAGCCTACCTGTACTTAGATGCCCTGGAGACTGAGGCCATGCTGGCCATTCATGGGCAGGGAGGCTCTGGCGGGGACCTCATAGGGATGAGATCATCCCATGGGATGGTGACAACACCTGTGCTGGCCCTGGCCACCTGCACAGTGGTGTAACCAGGGACTTTAACTCACAGTGGAAACACAGTGCTCATTTTACAGCTAGGGCTGCCCAGAGTGTGTTCCTGGCCAACCCAGCTGCAGCCTTGCCTCCCTTGTTCCCTGCTTCTGTACACAGGTGCCCCATGTGCCCTCTCCTTTCACCCCCACGCCTCTGTATTGCTGTTCCTTTATCAGGCATGTGCTTCTCATCTACCTCGTGCTTGTTTGTTGATTCGCTCACTCGTTTACTCACTCATCCAACAGAGTTTTACTAAGTACCTACTTTGTGCCAGGCACTGTGGTAGGTGGTGGGGATATAGCAGTGAACAAGATGTGATTCCTGCCCATGTGGGACATAAGTCTAGTAGGGGAGGACAAGCATGGAAATAGCTAATTACAGTGTCATGATTAGAGCCATGATGGGGAAGTTCAGGTGATGCTAGAGCTGGAGTGAGGGAGGGGAGGTGGGGGGCACCAAACCCACATTTCCTTCAAGGCGCAGTTCCAGTGCCACTCATGCCATAAAGCCTTTCCTGTTTCCCCAGCCAGAGGTGATCACTCCCTTCCCTGCACAGTTGAGCACTTCACTTGTGTATTGCTTCATTTATTCATCTAAAAAGATTTAATGAGTGTTGATTCCATACAACAGTGAGCCCTGGTGGTGCAGTGGTTACAGCGCTTGGCTGCTAGTCAGATGGTTGGTGGTTTGAACCTACCAGCCGCTCCACAGGAGCAAGATGTGGCAATCTGCTTCCGTAAAGATGTACAGCCTTAGAAACCCTATGGGTCAGTTCTACTGTGTCCTATAGGGTCGCTGTGAGTCAGAGTTGACTCAGTGGCAGTGATTTTTGTTTGGATTCCATACAAGGCATTACTCTAGAAACTTCTGGTACAGCAGTGAATAACATAGAGAAGTCTCTGCTCTCATGGATCTGATATTTCCATAGAGGGGTGGGTAGGAGAGGATAGACAATAAATAACAAGCTCATAAATGTACAATATGTTGGATAGGGATGTGTTCTATGGAGAAAAATAAACAGAGAAGAGGGATAAGAAGTGCCAGGGAGGGAGAGTTGCTGTTTTATCAAGGGTCGTACAGAAAGCCTCTCTAGGGAGGTAATAGGTGGACAGAGACCTGAGGGAATCAAAGTTGAACACTTGCATGGTGTGTTAGAGGAGGAATCAGCAGGACTGCAGGCCTGGAGTGCAGCAAGCAAGGGGGAGAGTGGTAGGAAACGAGGCCAGAGAGGTACTGGGGACCAGGTCATGTGGACCTGGTTGAAATGGAGGGCACTGGGGTGTTTTGTGAGAAGCCCTGGTGGTGCAGTGGTTAAGAGCTCAGCTGCTAACTGGAAGGTTGACGTTGTGAACCCACCAGCTGCTCTGCAGGAGAAAGATGTGGCAGTCTGCTTCCGTAAAGATTTACAGCCTTGGAAACCTGATGGGGCAGTTCTTCTCTGTCCTATAGGGTTGCTATGAGTCAGAATCAACTCGACGGCAATGGGTTTTGGTTCTTGAGGTGTTTTGGAGACGGTTAAGCACTTGGCTGCCGACCAAAAGGTTAGAGGTTCATATCCACCCAGAGATGCCTCGGAAGTAAGTCCTGGTAATCTACTCCTGAAAAATCAGCCATTGAAAACTTTATGGAGTACAGTCGTACTCTGACACACATGAGGTTGCTGTGAGTCGGAGTTGACTTGATAACAACTGGTTGGAGGTGTTTTGAGCAGAGGCACTACATGACCTGACTTTGTTTGAAAAGAATCACTCTGGCTGTTGTGTTGTAAATGGGCAGAAGAGGGGCAAGGATGGAAGTAGTAAGATCAGGGAGGAGGTTTTTGCAGAAACAGAGGTTGAGATGATGTTTATGTGGACCAGGTTGGTGATGGTGGCAAGAAGTGATCATATTCTGGATATATTCTGAAAGGAGAGCCTTATAGGATGGCCTGATGGAGTAGATGTGAGAAAAAGAAAGGAAAAAAGGATTACTTTAGAGTTTTTGGCCTTAGCTGAATTAGAAGGATGAAGTTGCCATTTACTGAGTTATGTGGGAGGTGGGTTGGAAAGGGAAATAGGGAGTTTGTCTTGGGACATGTTAAGTTTGATTCCTATTAAATCTCCAAGTAGAGATTCAGATGCAGTAAAAAATAAGCACTAGTAGTTTGGGGAGAGGTCTGGGCTGGAGATACGAATTTGGGAGCCATCAGCATTCAGATATTTAAAAGCTATGGGACAAGATTAGATCCCCTAGTTGTGAGTGTGGACAGAAAATGGACAGTGGTTCTGGGCCTGAACTCTGGAGTATTCTAACATTTACTGGTCTTGGTGATGAATGAGGTAGAGGAAACGGGCCAGTGAAGTAGGAGGAACAGCAGGAGGGAGAGGCATCCTGGAAGCGGAGTGGAAAGACCTTCAGGAAGTGGGGTCAGAGCGGCTGATAGATTGGATAGATGAGGCATAAAGGTCATCCATTAGGTTTGGCAATGTGCAAGTCATGAGTGACTTTGACAGAAGCAATTCTGGAGCTGTTGTGGGGACAAAAGCTTGATTGGAGGAGAGGAAGTGAAGACAGTGAGTACAGAAAACTCTTTCAGTGAGTTGTTCTATAAAGGAGAGAGCAGAGAAATGGGGCAGAAGGACGTGGGGTCAAAGGAAGTTGTTTTTAGAGAAGGGAGACAGTACAGCTTCTTGTATGCTGATGGGAATGAGATAATAGAGAGAAAAGGTTTGATGATGCAGGAGAGATCCAGGTAATTGTTGGAGAGATGTCCTTGATTAGGCAAGTGGAGATGGGATCCAGTACAGGGGCAGCTTTAGAGGGGAGTGGAGGCAGTTTATCCATAGACAGTAGGGAAGACCAAGCACATGTGGACAGATGCAGGTGCATTGCCACCTTGTGTGCATACATGTCTTACCTTTTCTATTTTACAATAAGTACTCTGAGAGCAGAGACTTGATCTTACATGCTCTGTGTCCTCATATCTGAGCTTGGCAGTCAGCAGGTGCTTAATTGTGTGTGGGTGTATTTTTGAGTGAATATGTTGTGTTAGGAGTTCCTGGGTGGTTCAAACAGTTAAGTGACTAAGTGCTCAACTACTAACTGAAAGTGTTGGTGGTTTGAAAGTTTCTAATGAGTAATGAAATCAACTGGAGCCAGCTTAAGAAATGAAGCAGAATTCATTTGTAAGTCTAGAAGGGCCTCTTACGGATCTGACAAGCAGGAATGCAGCTGTGCTCAGGCAAGGAAAGGAATCGGTATTTGGAAGAATGTTGAGATTCTCTCTGCCTTCCATCTCTTATTCTATCCTGAATATCAACTTAATTTTTCTGTCTCACGGCAGACCAGCTTTGTCTGCTTCTCAGTCCATGTGGCAAAACATGGCTGCCCTATGCCTTCACTTCTAGACCAATCAGCTATGGCCAGGGAGGCAGGAATATGTGACTGAAACAGTTGGAAGCTCTTCCTTGTAGATAGGGCTGAAAATTTCTGGAGAAGAGGGGCTAGACAGACACCTCAATCGGTGTCACAAATAGTGAACGGGTGGGTAAGTAGGTGTGGATGGGTGGATAGATAGATGATGGATGAATGAATGAATGGATGAATATTTTAGCTGGGTATCCAAATAATACCCACAACTCAGGGGCCTGGGGTGAAGGAAGAAGGGCTCTTGGCAGTGATGTTTGTGGTGGGCTGTTGGGAGGGAGACCTCTGAGGATAGGATTGTTCCTATAGTTGAGGGCATAGAATGGGTCACCGCAGAAAGAAAGGTAATTACCACCAGCCAAGGCTTTCTGGAAACTCCTTGCTTCCCTTCCTACAGAAGCTAGGAGGATTCTCCTCTATCTGCCTTCTAGCTGCTGAAGGAAACAATTTTCAGCTTTGACAGAGCCTGGTTTCTAAAAGCATGCTGAACCATATGCTGACCCTGGTCTTCCAGCACACCTGGGGCAGGTGTCCTTCAGGTAGTCTGGGAAAGCTATGGCATCCTTTTCTCTCCTTCCACTGTTTTGGAACTGTCCTTCCTACAATAAAGTCTCTTGCTTCCTTCTTAGGATACCCAGAGCCGGAGGTCACCTGGTACAAGGATGACACTGAGCTGGACCGCTACTGTGGCTTGCCAAAATACCAGATCACTCACCAGGGCAACAGCCACACCCTGCAGCTCTACAGGTGAGGGAAAGGTACTTGGTTCCTCTCTCTGCCCTCCGGAGGGCCCTATGGCCCTGAGCCTGCCCTCAGAAATGGAGTCTGCTGAATGAAGATGCCCAGGCAGGATCGGGGGTGGAGGGCAGTGTTCTGCTGCTGAGTTGTACCGCCTGATGAACCAGGTCTGCCTGCCAGTGCCTGGGATCTCCTAAGGCCAGGATGGGAGTATTTCTGACAGCCAGAGGGCTGAGCGCAACTAGAGGAGGTCCTGACCCATAGAAACATTTTCCGTGAGGTCAGCCGCCAAAAAAAGCTACTGTGTCATTCTTACTGTTTGGGTCACTTGTTTATGAAAGAAACTCTCCTGGGCCCTGAGTCTAATCCATCTGGGGACAGTGTGATCTTGGTCAGCTCCCACCCTCTTTTCAGTCTCAGTTTCCTCAATTGTAACCAAGGGTGTTGGGTGTGGTGATGTCTGAGGCAAGGATGTGTCACTCGGGACAGGATTTGTTTGAGGAGGGCACAGCATGCACAGCTCTGCGAGGCTCTGGCTGCATGGGGTGGGGGCTCGCGGCTCCCAGGAGGAAGAGGTATCACCTCATGCCCCTACCTCTAGGTGCCGAGAAGAAGATGCTGCCATCTACCAGGCCTCTGCCCGAAATGCCAAGGGCATTGTAACCTGCTCAGGGGTGCTGGAGGTGGGCACCATGACTGAGTACAAGATCCACCAGCGCTGGTTCGCCAAGCTGAAGCGCAAGGCTGTGGCAAAGATGCGGGAGATAGAGCAGAGCTGGAAGCATGGGAAGGAGGCGGCCGAGGAGGCCGACACCCTCCGCAAGCTCAGCCCAGACCGCTTCCAGCGAAAGCGACGACTCAGTGGGGCTGAAGTGCCAGTCCCTTCAGCCCCTCCTAGGGAGGCTGAGGGTGGGACCCCGGCAGCCTGGCAGGAGGGAAAGACTGAGCCTGCTCAGCACCCAGGCCTGGGCCTGCTCAACAGTTTTGCTCCCGGGGAGGTGACCACCAATGGGGAGGCAGCCCTGGAGGATGGGGAGCATGGCTTATTGACATACATCTGTGAGACCATGGAGCTGGGGTCCCAGAGAGCCCCCAAAAAGGAGTCTGGGGCCAAGAAGAAAAAGAAAGATGAGAAACCTAAGCAAGGTCTGTGGAAGCCAGAGTTAGAGAAGACAGCCCGAGGACACCATCCTTCTGAAAACCGTGTTCCCAGTTCAGACAAGCCTGACTCCTGTGGAATGCAGGGGCCCATGAACATGGAGCAGGTTCTGACCCTGCCCAGAGGCAGGGCTGCATGGGGGCCTGGGTCCTCTGGAGCAGATGGTGCTAGGAAGCCAGCCTCTGCTAAGAGCACTCGAGATAAGGCCCAGGATGCCCCTGCTCTGGCCCCTGCTGCAACCCATGTCCCTGCCCCAGGCCCTGCCCCAGCTCCGGGTCCAGACCAGGAAGTGTACTTCTCTCTGAAGGACAGGTATCTGGAGAACACCCAGGCAGCCAGGCTTGGGGAGGAGTCCCAGGCCCCAAGTGGCAGGGCACCCAGAGGGACACCCTTGGGGAAGGTAGCTGGCCAGGCAAGAGTCAAGGAGGTGCCTGTCGCCCCTGGCCAACTCACACCTTTCCCAGCCCTCCAGCCAATGAAGCCTTTCAACAGTAAGAGATTCGCCCCTCCAAAGCCCAAAGAGGAGCCTACCACCAACAGCAGGCCCGACTCTTGCCTGAGTCAGGCTCCAGAGCCTGGGCTCCAGGGTTTAGGGAAGTCTCCAACTCAAGCAACTGCCACAGTGCCAACGCCCCCTGCCCGGCGGAGACACAGCACCCGGGACAGCCCCTTGCAGGGGCAAGCAGGTCACAAGACTCCAGGAGAGGTAAGTTGGGTGTTGGGTACCTGAGGCCACTCTGGGAAGCTGACCTCATGGAAACTCTTGGAACAAGAGCGAGCAGTGGGCTATTTATGGAGGGGGGTGGGGCAGGGTAGAGTACCAGCCAGGAGCAGGGGACCACAGGCATGGCCCTTGCTGCAGCCACTCTCCAGATGCCAGGCATATGGACAGCACTGCCTGACTGTGACCCCTCTTCTGAGAGCATGGGAGCTCACAGCCCAGGAACTGGGTCCCAAAAGGACTAGAGGAAAGACAGTGTTCCCTGGGGAAGAGTCCAGCGGAGAGGGTTTTCCTTGGCTATACTAAGGCAAGGAGTCCCTGTGTGGTGCAAATAGTTAAGCACTTGGCTACTAACCAAAAGGTTGGCAGTTCGAGTCTACCCAGAGGCACCTTAGAAGAAAGGCCTGGCAATCTACCTCCCAAAAAATCCATTGAAAACTGTTTTAGTTACATAGTTGCTGCTATAACAGAAATACCACAAGTGGATGGCTTTAACAAAGAAAGATTTATTCTCTTACAGTCTAGGAGGCTAGAAGTCCAAATTCAGGGTGGCAGCTCCAGGGGAAGGTTTTCTCTCTCTGTCAGCTCTGGGGGAACATCCTTGTCATCAATCTTGCCCTGGTCTAGGAGCTTCCTAGCGCAGGGACCTCGAGTCCAAAGCGCATGCTCCCCTCCTGGTTCATTCTTGGTGGTAGGAGGTCCCCTTCTGTCTCTTCCCTTTTCTCTCTTTCATATATCAAAAGAAAAGTCTAATCTTGTAGATTGAGTCCTGCCTCATTAACATAACTGTCTCTAATCCTGCCTCATTAACATCATGGAACTAGGATTTATAACACAGGAAAATCACATGAGATGACAAAATGGTGGACAATCACACAATACTGGGAGTCATGGCCTAGCTAAATTAACGCACATTTTTGGGGGACACAATTCAATCCATAACAAAAACTCTGTGGAGCAGTTCTACTCTGACATACATGGGGTCGCCATGAGCTGGAGTTGACTTGTTGGCAACTGGTTATACTGAGGCAGCAGTGTTTCATGAGGGAGACTGAAGAGCAGTGGAGGCCTGTAGTCTGCAGTGGTTCTCAACCTGGATGCTCGTTAGAAGATTTTTACAAGCTACCAAACGTCTAGGAGATTCTGATTTAATCTGAGTTTTTCTAAGATTTTGGTGTCTGGCATACATACATTCAAAGCTGACTAGTACCCTTATTGTGTGATACCTTTCAAGTCTCGTAAAATGGAAATAATAATACGACCTCCTTACTGAGGGCTGTTGAGAGAACTAGGGTGCTTAGCACAGGGCCTGGTGCTATGAAGAACTAAATAAATAGCAGTAGGTATTAAGATATTACTGAGTTGGGAGGTAGAGGGAAATGGCTTTACTTGGGAACAAGAGTGCCGTCATTTCCTGAGGAGCAGGTAGCCATCAGA
The DNA here is from genome assembly GCF_000243295.1 of Trichechus manatus latirostris. Taxonomy (NCBI): domain Eukaryota; kingdom Metazoa; phylum Chordata; class Mammalia; order Sirenia; family Trichechidae; genus Trichechus; species Trichechus manatus. The sequence goes on from NW_004443945.1 coordinate 4,466,732, forward strand.
GAAAATATGATGTTTTGTGAGGAGAAAGGGCAGTGGGGTGTCCAGTCTTCAAAGAAAGAGACAGATGGGTAACCATATTAAGGAATTTGATGGGGAGGGAAGGAAGAGTGAGATTGAGAGAATAGACAGAGGGAAACAATTTGTCCCTTGGGGTCAGTGTCTCATGGAAGGGGACAGAGAAGGGCAGCACTTCACAGGGACCTGGGGAGACAGTGTTCTGTAGTAGGACAGGAAGAAGACAGTCTTTCTTATGAGGGACAGAAGGAAAAAGTGTTTCAAGAGTAGGGGTAGGGGCAGAGAAAATACATGGAACATACTTATACCAGTTAAACCAGTTGCCATTGAGTCAGTTCTGACTCATGGAGACCCCATGTTTGTCAGAGTAAAACTGTATTCCATAGGGTTTTCAATGACTGATTTTTTGAAAGTAGATTGGCAGGCATTTCTTCCGAGGCACCTCTGGGTGGACTTGAATCACCAACTTTTTGGTTAGCATGTTAACTCTTTGTACCACTCAGAGACTCCAGGAAATACTTATACTAAGAAATTATTCATTGTTTATCTGAAATTCAAATTAAACTGGGTGTCCTGTATTTCTTTTTGCTAAATCTGGCAATCCTAAGTGGAGACAATCTCTCTTTTCAGCAGAACTAAGAGGAGACCATTTCTTGGGATAGAGGAAGCAGGAGTTGTGGGTCCTAGAAATGGCAGCTTCATGAGGGAACAGGAGAATCGGTAGAAAGCCGTGTCACACAGGGGTGAGGGGCAGAGGAGAGGCAGTTTATTGGAACAGTTAAGGGAAACACACACAGGAGGGACACACTGAAACAGCACCTTATGGAGGGCAAAGGGAAAAGCATGTTTCACGGGGAACAGGGAGGGCCACATTTCCCTTGGAGAGAACTTTCATGTGCGGAAGGAAGAGGAGACCAGTTGCAAGGGTGACCTGGAGAGAGGGCTTCATTTCAGTGGGTACTGAGCTGGACCTGGGGACCATAGTTCTGAGGGCTTTGGGGTGGGGCAAAACTCAAGGACTCTCGCCCACTTCGTTCCTGGTCTCACGTGATTTAGGCTGTCAGCATGGTACATTCCTGGAGGCCCAAGTAGAGCTAGTGGGGCTAGTCTGTGCTGACAGCCCACAGGCTGGACAGCAGGGCCTTATGTAAGGATGGCCATGTGGGCCCCCAGGGAGCTCATTTAGGAAGTGACCAGGCTGTCAGCCAAGTCTGTGTGCGAATCTATCTTCTCCGCCCATAGGGGTCGGGACACCCAGCCAGCATGGCTGCATCCTCCTGGCAGGGCGATCCTCTGTGGGTGAGCGCGGCGCCAACATGTGAGAGACTATCTGCGGTGGCTCTGCCATCCTTGCAAGAAGGCTGTGTTTTATTTTATTTTTTTAAACTTTAAAATGTGAAATATACATGTAAAAAATGTATGTTTTGAAGCTGCTGTTTTTCAGTGACTTAATTTGAATAGTTTTTTATATTTCCATCCTATTAAATCTTAAAAAAAAAAAAAACACCTTTTTTTTCTGGTTTTAAAAGTAACACATGGTTATAGTAGACAATATGGGGGAAAACCCTAAAAATTCAAAAGAGAAAATAAAAATTCACCTATAATTCTACCATCCACAGCTATCTATCATTCCATAGATGGTGGGATATCTTGGTGTTATCTTTTTTATGTGTATATGTAGTTTTTTAAAAAATTTAATTTGTGCTCTTGCTTTGGTGCAGTTTTATATCCTGCTTTCTTTACTTATTATTTCATGAGCATTTTTCCTATGGTTCCTAAAAATTCTTTGAAAAACTTCATTTTTAATGGCTGTATAAGGTACCATAGTATGAATATTTTAACTGTTTCTTTCATAGTGTTTGTGCTTTTCTTCCCCATTCTAAGATTAGTTAAATATTAATCTATATGTTTTTCTTAATTTTTGTTGTTTGAATTCTTTCATTTGACTTTTAAATTAATCTGGAATTTATTTGGGGCCCTGGTGGTGCAGTGGTTAAATGTTTGGCTGCTAACCTAAATGTTGGCAGTTAGAATCCACCAGCTGCTCTTTGAAAACACTGTGGGACAGTTCTACTCTGTCCTATAGGGTCGCTATGAGTCGGAATCTACTGGATGGCAATGGGTTTGGTTTGGTTGGTTTTGGAACTTATTTGGGCATATAGTATAGTGTGGAGCCCTGGTAGCACAGTGGTTAAGAGCTTGACTGTTAACCAAAAGGTCGGCAGTTCAAATCACCAGCCACTCCATGGAAACCCTTTGGGGTGGTTCTACTCTGTCCTGTAGGGTCACTGTGAGTCGCAATCTACTAGATGGCAACGGGTTTGGTTTTTTGGTTTTTATAGTATAGCATTAGTCTCTAGCTTGATTTTTTTATTAATAAGTAATTTATCCCAGTATCATTTGTGGAATATTCAGCTTTACCCATTAGCTTGTGATTGTTTCTTTATATGCTTATTTTTTATACGCAGAAAGTCTTTTTTAGTTCCTACATATACATGAATCATAATCCATAAATCTGTTGATTCTCACAGCAGGACCATCTTGTTTTAATTATTGTAGCTTTAGTATCTATTGGGGTAAGTTCTCTTATGCTTTAAAAAAATTTTTTCTAGCTATTCTTTCTTGTTTATTCTTGTAGGAAAACTTCAGAATCATTGTTTGAAATTATCCAAACTCCAAGATACTCTTTTTTAAAACTTTGTATCTTTATATTTACCTTTTACAAAAACCACATGAAAAAAAATGATGAATTATTTTTAACAAGATCATAAAGCCTATATAAATCCTTTCATGGAAAACTAAAGGTAGATTTGTAATGTGAATGGTCTTATAGTAAAACTTGCTAGATATATATTTTTAAACAGCTTTATTGAGGTATAATTTATGTACCATAAAATTCACCCATTTTAAGTGTGCAAAGTGCACTGTTCAGCATTGTACATAATTCAGAGTTGTGCAACCACCACCACAATCCAGTTTTAGAATATTTCTATTGCCCCAAAAGGATCTCTCATGCCCTTTTGCAATCAATCTTCATTCCCACCCCTAGACCCAGGCAACCACTAATATGCCTTCTATTTCTCATACCATTGACATTTTGATTGGGATTGCAATAAGCATAAGAATTTGGAAAAAGCAATATCTTACCATATTTAGCCCTCTCATCTGGAGGCATGATTTTTATTTCCATTATTCAAATTTTCTTTTTTTAAAAATTTTATTTATTTTGTTGTTGTTGAGAATATACACAGCAAAACATACATCAATTCAACAGTTTCTGCATGTACCATTTAGTGACATTGATTACATTCTTTAGTTGTGCAGCCATTCTCATCCACCTTTTCTGAGTTGTTCTTCCCCCATTAACATAAATTCACTGCCCTCTAAGGTTTCTCTATAATTTTTCGAGTTGCTGTTGTCAATTTGATCCCATATAGATAGTTCTTACCCATTGCCATTGAGTTGAATTTGACTCATAGCGACCCTATAGGACAGAGCAGAACTGCCCCATAGAGTTTCCAAGGCTGTAAATCTTTACGGAAGCAGACTTCCACATCTTTCTCTCGAGGAGAAACTAGTGGGTTCAAACCGCCAACCTTTTGGTTAGTAGGCAAGTGCTTAATCACTGCGTCACCAGGGCTCCTTATAGATAGTTCTTAAAAGCGATAATGTTCTAGGCAGACATTTTTTACTAGTTAAGCTAAACTACTGTTTGGTTTTCAGAAGACTTCAGGGAATATATTTGGTTTAAGATTTAAAGATTATCTCATGGCAATAGTTTCAGGGGTTCATCCAACCTTCATGGCTCCAAGAAGTCTGGGGTCCATGAGAATAAAATTTTCTTTTTTATCTCTTTTTAGGAGCCCTGGTGGCACAGTGGTTAAGAGCTTGGCTGCTAACCAAAAGGTCAGCAGTGCGAATCCACCAGCCACTCCTTAGAAATCCTATGGGGCAGTTATACTCTGTCTTCTAGGATCGTTATGAGTCAGAATTGACTTGATGGCAACGGGTTTGGTTTTTGGTATCTCTCTTTATGTTCTGTAGTTTTCTTCATATAGGCCCAGCATATTTCTTGTTAGGGTTCGGTGCTTTAAAGGGCTCTGTTTCTGGGATGGGAGAAAGATGCGATAGTCTGGTTCTGTAAAGATTTACAGCCTTGAAAACCCTATGGGGCAGTTCTGCTCTGTCCTGTAGGGACACTGTGAGTAGGATGGGGATAAGGAGCAACGCATTGTTAAGAACGTCCAGAGACCCTGCAGCCCAGCCATGCTATTCAGACAGCTCTTTCTCCTGGCAGAGGCAATCTTGCCTGAAGGTACTTGGTGAGTGGGAACTGACCTTCAATGCCCTCAAGGGCTGCTCTTTAATGGCCTAACCTGACATCTCTCTGAGTCTATATCCCCAGATGGGAGAGCCCTATGAGATCTGGAGTTGAGGCACAGGAGTATGGCGACATGATAGAATGCTCCATCTGCCCAAATCCTCAGAGGGGGCAGTGTAGGTTTGAGAGAGCTCTGTGGATGTCTTAGGACTCTAAAGTCTCTATTTTTGAGAAACCCTGTGGGTCCTGAGGATGACCATCCAAGGTCTGGAAACTCCCCTTCCAGAATAAGGGTCCAAGAATTTGGTCTTCAGGAAATACTCGAATGTAAGTATTTGTTGAAAACCGATTGAGGGAGGAGGGCTGGAGGAGAGACATGATCCTTACCTTGAGGAACTATCTAACGAATTGCGGGGACTAGACTCACACTGGACCATAAGTGTCACTGCAGTAGGCTTCCAGAGATGGTGAGTGGTGTGGTCTAGAGTCATCAGGGAAGGTATCTGGAAAGAGGCCAGACAGGTTGGCAGCACATATAGGACTTATTAATGGAAATACTATATTAGGAAACACTTAACAAAATTTTTTTTTAGTGAAAAGAATATCTGCCTTTTCTGTTACCTATATAAGTACCACAATTAAAAAAAAATGTCTATAATATCCCCAGAGAGATAGAAATTAGATAAGTGGCAGAGGAAAGAAGATATTCTGGGCAGGATGAATAGCGTGAAGTAAAGATAAAGTGGAGTAGACAGGGAATGCAAAACTTGCCTGTCCTAATTTTAATGGCTAAATGCATTGGAAACATCTCAACACTTTTTCTTATCTTCTGTGTTGTGTGTTCTTCTTTGGTTTCTTTAGCATTGACTATAACATTATCCAGGGTCAATAGTGAGACAGGAATGCAAAACTTGCCTGTCCTAATTTTAATGGCTAAATGCACTGGAAACATCTCAACACTTTTTTTTCTCTTCTGTGTTGTGTGTTCTTCTTTGGTTTCTTTAGCATCGACTATAACATTATCCAGGGTCAATGGTGAGACAGAAAAGGAAGAGAACTAACATTTTATTGCATATAAGCTTCCAGTAGTGGTGGGTTAGATAATTCAGACCAACTTTTCTGCTGAGGACAACTAGAAAAGCTGGGCAAAATATTAAAATATCTGCTTGAAGGCATTGGGGCGCTAAGAAAGTGAAGAATTATTTGGCCAAGATCTGAGAGGAAATGGAAATCCACAGTGGTGAGCCCAGCATGTGTCATAGCTTTTTCCTGGCAGTGTTTGCCTCTCCAGAAGAGAAGACTGAGAGGCTAGGCAGTGTTCTTGACAGCCTCATGGGACTAGGGTGACAAAAATTGGACTCCGTGGTCTCAAGAGTGGGAGCCCTGGTAAACCTCCAGTGCTTTTCATTGGGACCCTGAAGGTTTGCACCCTAAGAGTAAGGGAAACCAGAAGTAAATTAGTCCACATGGGGACTGATCTTAGCTCGGAGTCATCTGGAGGACTAATATCTCAATCCCTGAAAGGTGATTCACCTGGAAGGTGAATCATTAGGGTACTTCCAGATATCAGGTGCCCCCAGGCATCTGGCAGAAGCAAACAAAAATTATATCTGAAGGATGATAACATCATCTTAAGCCTCAAATTATTTTTCCTTTTTTTATTGTGGTAAAATATATATAATAAAACATTTGCCATTTCAACATTTTTTACATGTATAATTCAGTGACATTAATTATGTTCATCATCTTGTGCAACTATCACCACTATTCATTTTCAGATTTTTCCATCACCTTTAACAGAAACTCAGTGCCCCTTAAGCAGTACCTTTCCCTTTCTCCCTTCCTCCCTCCTGCATCTGGTAACCACTAATAAACTTGGGTCTCTATACGTTTGCCTATTCTAGATATTTCATGTAAGTGGGATCCTGCAATATTTGTCCTTTTGTGTCTGACTTATTTTACTCAGCATAATGTTTTCAAGGTCTAATTATTTTGAAAAACAATTTTTCAAATATAATATTTTGCACCCAAATGAAGATAAGCAGGCACACGAAAGAAAACATGAAAAAGAAAAAAAAAAAGACAGGCAAAAATAACAGATAATAGAAATGAGCCCACAGGGATTCCAGATTTTGGAATTATCAGACATAAACTGTAAAAATAAAACTATACCTTCTATATTCAAGAAGATAAAAAGACAGGGTTGAGAATTTCAGCAGAGAACTAGAAACTATAAAAAATGGCAAAGACTTGTAAAAGAACCAAACAGAATTCCAGAAGTAAAAAATATAATAACTAATATTAAGTTAGTTATTGTGTTTATGGCGGCTCCAGTTCTGGCTAAGACTGAGTAAGCACACTCCACCCTGTATCTCCCATTTAGTACAGCTAAAAATCTGGGCAAAATGCATGGAGCAGCTATCTGAGGACTTTTAAAAGTAAATAGCATCAGGCAGTTCCACCACCCTTCTGTCAGTATGTTGTACTGTGGTGGCTTGTGTGTTGCTATGATGCTGGAAGCTATGCTACCAGTATTTCAAATACCAGCAGGGTCCCTCATGGTGGACAAGCTTCAGCAGAGCTTCCAGACTAGGACAGACTAGGAAGAAAGGCCTGGTGATCTGCTTCTGAAAATTAACCAATGGAAACCCTATGGACCACAACAGAATATTGTTGAATATAGTGTAGAAAATGAGCCCCCTTGGTTGGAAGGCAGTATACAATGGCTGCAACAATGAACTCGAGCATACCGATGATCGTGAAGATGGTGCAGGATCAGGCAGTGTTTTGTCCTATTGTACATGGGGGCTTCGTAAGTTGGAGATGACTCAGTAGCAACTAACAACAATGACAAGCAGGCAGTTGGGGAAGAGCAGCCTGGTTTTGTTACCTGAAGCCCAGTAATAAGCATCAGCATTGACAGAGAGAGCTCCAGGAGAAGCCCTTTGGATCAGGCTTGAGGAATGGGAAAAGGGTCTTCTGGTAGTGACAGTGGTTGCAGCAGAGGCTACAGGTACCTGAAACTCTGAGGGACATGAATCTTCCCCTTTAATCAGAGGAGCTGTGGTCCCAAGAGGGTAGGACGAACCCCCATTGCTGTTTTTCGTCTTCTGGGCTTTTTCCTTGCCCTAGGACACAGGCTTAAATGTGAAAATATGTGGCAGAGTTGGGTAAATAAAGCCCTAGCTATGTTAGTTTTTTTTTTTTTTTTTTTGGTGTGTAACTGGAGGACTGAAAAGGAGAGCCCTAGGGGATCAGGAAGTCCTAGGGAGGTTGTAAAGAGGGGGAAGCTTGGGAAAGTGACTTCATAAGCTGTTTATGAACTCTGGGGCTCATTTCCAAGTTGTGCGTTCATTGATCTGATCCTGAACAGCATACAAAAACTTTGAGAATGGAATTAACAGATTGCTGTCCAAGTCCCAGACTGGCCACTGGGTGGCACATACACAGACCAGATCATAATAGCACTACAAAGGCTTTGAAAACAGAACTGACATTGAAACCACTATCTTATGAGTGGAACTTGCAGCCTGAACACAACCAGGTAAATTGTCTGCTAAAGCAAAATCGAAAAATCAGGAAAATATCAACTTTCATGGGAAAAGACAGTCACCAGATGCTAATGTCAAGATGCATAGTTGTAGGAATTATCTTACTTCACAGCAGCTACTATAAAAATGTGCCAAGTAAGGATGAACACTCTGGAAATGAATGGAAAGATAGAAAGTCTTAGCAAAGAAATAGGAGATACAAAGAAGAATCAAATGTAATTTTTGGAACTAAGAAATATAATAACTGAAATAAAAAAAGCTCATTGGATGACCTCAGTAGCAGAATGGAGATGACAGGAAAAAGTCAGTGAACTTGAAGATAGATCAATAGAAATTATCCAGTCTCAACAACAGAAAGAAAGATTGGAAAAGGAAATGAACAGAGCCTCAGGGACCTGTGATACAAAACCAAAAGGCCTAAAATTTGTGTTATCGTATGCCCCGAAGGATAGGAGAAAGAGTGTGGTACAGAAAAAGTACTTGAAGAAATGATGGCTGAATACTTCCCAAATGTGGTAAAAGGTATAAACCTACAGAGTCAAGAAGAGAAAACCCCAAATAGGATAAGTCAAAAGAAGTCTATGCTCAGAAACATCATAATCTAACTGAAGAAAATAAAAAAATATTGAAAGTAGTCAGAGAAAAATGACGCATTATTTATAGGGAAAGGAGTCCCTGGGTGGTGCAAATGGTTAAATGCTCGACTATTAACCAAAAGGTTGGCGATTCAAACTCGCCCAGAGGCACCTTGGAAGAAAGACCTGGTGAACTCTTTCCAAAAGGTCACAGCCTTGAATACCCTATGCAGCACATGAGGTTGCTATGAACAAGAATTGACTCAACAGAAACTGATCTAGTTTTTGGTTTATTTATAAGGAAACAATGATTTGAATGACTGTATATTTCTCATCAGAAATGGTAGAGGCCAAAAGGAAGTGGAACAACATTTTTAAAATGCTGAAACAAACAACCTATAATTCTACATTCAGCAAAAAATAGCTTTCAGGACTGAAGGTGAAATGAAGACCTTCTCAGATGAAGGAAAGCTGAGAGAATACATTGCCGGCAGACCTGTTCCAAAAGAATTGCTAAAGTAGTAAGTTCTTCCAACAGAAAAGAAATGATACCAGAAGGAAACTTGCAAAATCAGGGATGAAGGAAGGACAACCAAAATGGTGAATATATGGGTAAATATAATAGATTATTCTTCTCCCCTTGAATTCTTTTAAATATATTTAAAGGTAGAAGCAAAAATTGTAACATATACAGGAGTTTTAAATGTATGTAGATGTAACATACAAGACAACTACAACATACAGTAGGGGAGGGTAAAGGGACCTGTATGGTAAGACTGCTACATTTCACCTGAAGTGGTAAAATATTGATTCTAAATAGACTGAAAATTTAAGTATGAATATTGTAATTCTTAGAGCAACAACTAAAAAACTATACCAAGAGGTATAGTAAAATTCACTGTATGTAAATTAAAATGGAATACTAAAAATATGTTCGAATAACCCAAGGAAATGCAGGAAAGGGGAAACAGGAAGAAAAAACAGGGAACAAATAGAAAACAAAAAATAAAACGATTAAACTAAATCCAAACATATTGATAGTTATATTAAATGTAAGTGATCTAAACATAACAATTAAAAGACATATTGTGAAAAAATCATCCAACTCAATGGTGTCTACAATTAGCTCACTTTAAATATAATGATATGGGTAGGTTAAAAGTAAAAGGATATCCAAAGAAGACATACAGGTGGTCAATAAATACATGCAAAGCTGTTCAACATCATTAGTCATTAGGGAAGTACAAATCAAAACCACAGTGAGATATCACTTCACACCCACTAAGATGGCTATTATTTTTTAAAAAGGGAGAGGGATAACAAGTGATGACAAAAATGTGGAGAAACTGGAACCCTTGTCCACTGCTGTAAAATGGTGCAGCTGCTGTGGAAAACAGTTTGATGGTTCCTCAAAAAGTTCAACGTAGAATTACCATACCCATTGCTGTCGAGTCGATTCTGACTCATAATGACCCTATAGGACAGAGTAGAACTTCTGCATAAGGTGTCTGAGGCTGAATCTTTATGGAAGCAGTCTTTTGCAGAGCAGCTGGTGAGTACTGCCAACCTTTCGGTTAGCAGCTGAGCACTTTAACCACTGCACTAAGAGGGCTCCTTAGAATCACCGTAAGACCCAGAAACTCCATTCCTAAGTATATACCCAAAAGAATTGAAAACAGGGACTTAAACCTATACTTGTACACTAATATTTAATGTGCATTAATCACAATAAACAAAAGTGGAAGCAACCCAAATGTCCACCAGCAGATAAATGGATAAAAATTATATATAAATGGAATATTATTCAGCCATAAAAAGGAATGAAGTTCTAATACATGCTATAACATGGATGAACCTTGAAAACATTTTACTGCATATGTGTCACATGCACATAGTATTAAATTAAAAAAGAAGTTACTCAGAGAAATTTAAGTCTCCTCCCTTCCTGACCCCCATCACCCATGTCTTTTTCCTGAAGTTAGTTGTTCGAACAGGTTTCTTGGGCATCCTTCCAGAGCTATTTTCTTTGTATTTACAAATATGTGTGTGTATCTTCCTACACAAAAGTTTCATACTGTAATTTTATCCTACACCTTGTATTTTATTTATTTGGGGTATTGATATACCATAATTCACTGAACCCATTCCATATTGATAGAATTTAGGTACTTTCTAGTTTCCTGCTATTATAAACTGTGCTGCAACAAATGTCCTTGTATATGAGTCCATTTGTACATGAAAGTATATCTGTAGGATAAATTCCTAGGAGTATAGTTGTTGGGTCAAAGGGTATAAGTATTTTTTGTTCTGATAGATAATGCCAAATTGCTGTCCATAGAGGCTAATGCTTGTTTTCCCATACCCTGGCCAATAGTGTTATTAAACTTTTTGCTGTTTCAGGCTAGGGCTTTTAGGCTTTATCCCTGAAGTGATAATAAGCCATTGAGAGATTTTTAAGCAGGGGAGTGTAACAATCAAATCTGTATTTTGGAAAGACCACTTGGGCTGCATGGAGGATAATAGTTTAGCAGAGACAAAGACTAGAGTCATGGATACCAATAAAGGGACTTTACAGTAGATTAGGCAAGATACAATTGTTGGCAGCTTGGATTAGGTACTTGGCAGTGGAGATGGAGAGAAGGAATGGATATTGAAATATTGAGGAAGTAAGTTCAGTAGGACTCAGGGATTGATACGGCTGAGGGTAAAGTGGGAGTGAAGGTTGCTTTAATCAAGATCTATTTTCATGAGTCTTGTGACCAGCAGGCTTGTGGGCAGAGTCAGCACTTTCTTTGTAAATTTGTAGATCTTATGCCCATATTAATATTTTCTAATCCTAGAACATCAGAAGTTAAAAGAAGGTTCTAATATCTAACTGATTGCTGGTTATTGGCCCTTTCTTTCCATTTTACTTTGCTCACTTTTCCCATTTCTATTGTCTATGTTCCTTGCTGTATTTTCCACAGGATTTAGTTTTTCTTGTGCTCCTTCCAATTTGTCTTTTTTTTTTCTTCTTCAATATCTTTCCTGAGTTCTGACAACTTCCATATTCTCTCTCCCATCTCTTTCTTGAGTTCTTATATTTCTGCTTTGTATTCTTCTTTCATAAAGGTGGTTTCTTCATTAAGCTTTTAAAATTGTTGGTGAAATATTGGTCAGAATTTTCATCTGTTTCATGTCAACATTTCTGGGAATGTTCTTTGGTACATTTTGCTTCTCTTTTCCACTTTTTCTCATGATACCTTTTAACAGATACTTTTTTTTTTTTTTTTTTTTTGATTACTTATAATGGATCTCCTTAGCAGTTTTTTGGAGGTTTCTTCAGGGACTGTAGTTTTGCTGGTGATTTCTGAGATCTGCTACCCTTAGGCTGTTCCACTCTTCTCTCCTTGTGTATCTTCTGCTTTATTTCTACTCAGTTCTCATGATCCTGTTGTTGTTGTGTGTCATAGAGTCGAGTCCGACTCATAGGGGCCCTATGTGACAGTGTAGAACTGCCCCCATAGGGTTTCCTAGGCTGTAATCTGTACGGGAGCAGATCACCAGGCCTTTTCTCCTGCAGAACCGCAGTTGGGTTGGAACCAGCAACCTTTCAGTTAGCAGCCAAGTGCTTACCCATTCCACTACCAGGGCTCCTCCATGATCCTACAGCCCTTGTTGTACGCAAAGTTAATGGATTTATCACTTTAGGATGAACCCCTTATCTACAGTAACTGTGTTTTTGCTGGTATGTTCTGAGACCTGCTGTTCCTGAGCCGTCTCACTATTTATTCTCACCCATACAGCTTTTGCTGCTCCGTAACCCCCCAGCATCGGCCTCTATCTGCTTTTAGTAGCCCTTATTCATTTTTTTGAGACGTTGATTACGTTTGCCTCTAGTTTCACTAATAATGGAGTTTGCTTTGTTTTTTTCTTGTTTACTTTGTTGTTTTCATTATATTCAGCAGAAAAAGAGGGAAAATTACTACCTTATGCCACCAAGTTTAGATTTAGAAAATCCTTTAGTTATATTGGAATGGGTGGCATTAAGTATAAAAGCAAATAACATGGGATTTGGAGCCATGGTTCTAATCTAAACTCTGCCACTTACTTGCATCTAATAATGAACAAATTACATCCTTTCTTCAACCATCAGTGTTCTTATCTATAAGATGGGGATAATTCTCATAAATGTTTCACATTAAGGCAATAGATACAAGGCGCCTAGCATAGTGCTTTGGAGGGCGTTGTAGTTCAGTGGTAGAATTCTCGCCTTCCATACAGGAGACTCGGGTTTGATTCCTGGCCAGTGTACTCATGTGCAGCAACCACCTGTCTGTTAGTGGAGGCTTGCATGTTGCTATAAGGCTAAACTGGTTTCAGCGGAGCTTTCAGACTAAGACAAACAGGAAAGAAAGGCCTGATGATCCACTTCTGAAAATCAGCCAATGAAAACTCTATGGATCACAATGATCTGATCCACAACCAATCATGGGGATGGTACAGGACTGGGTGGTATTTTGTTCCGTTGTGCATGGAGTCGCGATGAGTCAGGGGCCAACTCGACAGCAGCTAACAACAACATATAAACCAAAAAAACCAAACCCGTTGCTGTTGAGTCAGTTCTGCTTCATGGTAGTGCTTTGCAAATAGTAAGTGTGCAAAAAGGATAATGTTATAATGTGTCATTGATTTCTTGGCATAGGGGCCGTTCATAATTATTTTTACCCTCTCTAGATTGCTTCATGGTGGTACCACTCACTCATTAACGGTAGATGCTGTCATTGAGGCCATTGTTGGGGGCTCTTCTGCCCTCTCCCATTTTACCCACAGTTCTGTCCAGGGTAATTAGTACCACAAGAGAGGAACAGGTTGATTTCTGTGGGAGCCCTGGGGAGAAGACACTCTTCTCCAAATGGCAGGGGTAAGGGGTGGGATAACATGTGAACAGCATCTTTCAGGAAAGTCATGATTTCATCAGGGAGAAAGTGAGAAGGGCCAGAGCTGGGACTGGATGCTGGATATTCCCTGGTCCCAATTCTGGGGTCAGAGATTGGGGTGGGTGGGCATGAGGCTTTGGAACTTTGCCACATGTCCTTTGCCTCCCACCCCCAGGTGGCCTGAGAAACCAGGTGGCAGGATTCCTGTCGGAGTAGTTCTGGATGAGGTCAGATTGGAAATCCTCATGCAAGTGTAGTTAAGTTCTTCTTTTGTCCATGTCTGCTCAGGCCCCAGAGTCCCAGGCAACCACGGTCCCCATCACATCGGCCAGCAGCATCTCTGATGTAGCCTCCCATGGTCCCAGCACCTCTGGAAGTCAGGGCACTACTGAGCCTATGGATACAGAAACCCAGGAGGACAGGAGAACCTCTGCTGACCAGAGAACAGGAGGCAACAAGAACGCACAGGTGGATGGAAAGACACAGATGGACAGGAGGATGCCCACAGATGGGCAGACACAGGAAGATAGAACACAGATAACCCAGAGGACACAGGCAGAGAGCAAGACACAGGTGGACGTTGTGACACAAGAAAGTGGGGGGGCACAGGTATACAGGGGTTCACAGGAGGATGTGGTGACACAGGGAAGGGCAGGGACACAGGAAGAAAGGACACAGGCAGATGAGAAGATCCAGGAAGACAGGAAGACACAGGCAGATGAGAGGACACAAGAAGACAGAGGGATACAGGGAGAAAAGGGGAGGCCGTCAGAGGAGAATGTACCCACAGCCATAGCAAGTCAGCCAGAGGAGGAGCCCATGAGCAGCCTCAGCTCACAGTCCAGAGCCCCTGCATCCTCACCTTCAGAGGGCCCTAGGCCTCCTCAGATTACCAGATGCTTTGAGCAGACCCCAGAAGGGTCTTCTGTCCCAGAAAAACCTGGTTTTGTGCTCAGCTCTGAGGATGCAGCAGTAACAGCCTCCAGAAAACATGAGGAAACTATGCTGGGCCCCCTGTCAGGGAGCCTCACGTTCCCAGCACAGCTGCTTCCTGGGGGGAGCTTGGAGCAGATGGGAGGAGAGAGATGTCGAGGGCCAGGGTGGTCAAGCCTGGCCAAGGAGAAGATGGAGGACAGCTTGTTCCAGTGCCCCAAGGAGGACCAGCTGAGGGAAGAGCTGTCTGTGGATCTGAGCAGCTGTCCTCCAGCTGGCCTGAGCCCAGAAGTGCCCACCATGCCTTCTCTTCCTGGGACTGGCCTGACCAATAGCTCATCGGAGGGGCTGCCCAGCGCCCTTACTTCTCAGCACATGAGCACAGCTGCCGTCCTGCCCTCGGGGGCTCAGGCCTTGCTCGGGTCTTCCCCCACATTGCACCTGGGGCCGGGGACACCCACCCAGAGTCACCCACCAGAAACCATGGCTGCCAGCAGTGAGGGGGCCTGTGCCAAGGTGCCAGATGTGGAGGGTACAACCTCAGGTCCCCGGACCTGTGACCCTCGCCTCATAGATTCCCTGAAGAACTATTTGCTTCTGTTGCTAAAACTATCTGGCACAGAGACAAGTGGAGGGGCAGCAGAGTCCCAGGCGGGCATGGCGACCGGGGCCCCAGTGTCCTCACCTACTCTGGTCCCAACCGTGGAAGTGGCCGGTCTGAGCCCGCGGACGTCGCGGCGCATCTTGGAGCGCGTGGAGAACAACCACCTGGTGCAGAGTGCACAGACCCTGCTGCTGAGCCCCTGCACCTCCCGCCGCCTCACTGGTCTCCTGGACCGTGAGGTGCAGGCTGGCCAGCAGGCCTTGGCGGCTGCCCGGGGCTCCCGAGGCCCTGGCCCCAGCCCCCTCACTGTCCCCGCCATCGTGGTAGGCGAGGAGGGCCCTAGGCCAACCTTGGAAGAAGGATCCAGTGAGGGTGAGGGTGAAGGTGAAGGAGAGGTTTCCTTTGAGGGGTCTGACCTCCTAGGTGCCGCCCCGGAGAGCAGCTTGGGCAGACCAGTGAGGGAGGTGAGTGGGCAGGCAGCCCCTGGGCAGCAGGGACTGCTCTCAGCAGAGAGCAGAGCCCAGGAGCCCTTCCGAGAAGAGACAGTTCCAGGGGAGGCTCTGACAGGCCTCCCTGCAGCCACACCTGAGGAGCTGGCTCTGGGGGCCCGGAGGAAGAGATTTCTCCCTAAGGTTAGAGCAGCGGAAGACGGGGAGGCGGCCAAACCCGAAGAAAGGGAGAGTCCCACAGTTTCCCCCCGGGGGCCCAGGAAGAGCCTGGCGCCTGGGTCACCAGGGACTTCAGGGCGGGAGAAACGCTCCCCTACCCTGGGCAGGAAGGCAGGTCTGCTGGAGGTGCCGCGGGCAGAGGAGGAGCTGACACCAGGAGACCTGGGCACCAGCACCAAGGCCAGTGGCCTGGACACAGAGCTGGCCCTGGATGAAGGCAAGCAGGATGCTCTGGCCAAGTCCAGGAAAGCCAAGGACCTGCTCAAAGGTAAGCAATGGGGATGGAGTAGGGGGAGGGGGCTTCACGGGAGAGGCCTGCCAAGAAGCCACTGAGGACACTGCTGCTGCTGACAGCACCACCACCTGCCCTTGTTCAGGAACTGACAAAGCACCTTTGAGAAGGTCTTATTTAATGATCTCGCGGGCTTTGGAATTAGAAAGGTCTGGGTCTTTTCCTGGCTCTGCTACTCCGTAAAATGGGGATGAGAATAGTATCAACTTTGTAGCATTGTGAGGGTTAAATGGGATGGAATAAATCAAGGACTTATCACAGGGCCTGGCATTGAGCAGCATTCTAACGCTATCATCATCATCATCATCATCGTCCCCTCTTTACAGACTTGTCCCACAGCTACAGTGGTAGGGATGGGTTCAATGCAGGTCTCTAGAGTTAGGGGCCTAGAGAGTAAAGGGATGTCCTCTCCAGACAGCTGTCTGTCTTCCCACTGTGAAGCTCTCCCTGGCCAGGCTTCTTTCCAGCTCAGATTCGTGCTTTGGGGGTCAGAGCAGAAGCCTCAGAGATGGAGGGAGGGGGCAACAAGGGCTGGGGGCTCAGAAGTAGTGGGAGACCTGAATCCTGTTTTCTCTCAGCCTGTGCTCAGCCCTCTGCCTCTGCTTGTAAAACTGTGAGAGGGGCCAGAGAGGGCACAGGGTGGAGGGGAAGTGGCTTCTCCCTCTTAGCTGGGCCACCACTCTCAGCCCCACAGGTCATCCGGAAGATTAGGGTGGAGCAGTTCCCTGATGCCTCGGGCAGCTTGAAGCTCTGGTGCCAGTTCTTCAACATTCTTAGTGACTCAGTCTTGACATGGGCCAAGGATCAGCACCCAGTGGGCGAGGTGGGCAGGAGGTAAGCTGGCTGGGACCATCTCCACGCTACCTGGCTTCCTAAGTACAATGATGGCACTATTGGGCATTGTCCTAGCATCACAATAACCCCATCAGGGAGATGCTATTACTCCCAGAGCAGAGATGAGAAAATGGAGGCTCAGGTGTTAAGTCTCTTGCCTAAACTTGCACAGGTAATAAGTGTCACGCTGAATCTGGGTGATCTGGAACTTGCTCTCCACCACGGTGTCTCTTGGTGCCTGGGTTTTCAGCATCCTCTGGGAGTAGGGTCTGAGGATCACACTCTGCTCCATCGCATGAGCCCTGTGCATGACCTTGGCCTCACGAGAAAAGTCTCTACTCTCTGCAGTGCGGGGGACGAGGGGCCAGCGGCCTTGGCCATCGTGCAGGCGTCCCCCGTGGACTGCGGCATGTATCGGTGCACTGTCCACAATGAGCACGGCTCCGCCTCCACTGACTTCTGCCTCAGCCCTGAGGGTGAGTGTTGCCCTGCTGCCCCAAGTCTCTGCTGGACCTGGCTCCTGGGTTTGGGCAGGGGTCATCTTTGCAGAGATGGCTCCCTCTTTAGGCAGGACAGCCTGAGGGTCTCTGCTGTCTTTCTTTTTCTCCACCTAGTGTTGTCAGGATTCACCTCCAGAGAAGAAGGTGAAGGTACGGGGCCCTTGTGGGGGAGGAGGAGGAGTGGGTGGGTATTCATCCCTACCCCCACCATCTGCAGGAGGACCTTCCTGAAGGGCTTGGAATCTTCCATAATGTCACATTTACCTCCACATACAGCTACACTTTGCCTCCTAGTTTAGGAAAAGTCCTGGGGAGGATAATGGAGGAGGACTGATTTTTCAGAAGATTGTGGGGGAAAAAGTGGTTGGGGGTAGGAGGAGACGTTCTGCAAGGAGTGAGTTCAGCCTTGTGCCCTTTGTCCTTATTAGAGCCTTGATGAAGGGCAGGACTGGCCACCAGGGCACACCTTATCCCACCAGCTCCCTTCCCAGAGTTTCTGAGTGGTCTGTGGACCTCCTGAATCAGATTCACACAAGGAATCTGCTAGAAATGTAGTTTCTTGGGCCCTGCTGCAGCTATCCTTCCTTAATCACAATCTCTGGGGAAGGACCTAGGAAAATGGCATTTTCATTGGGCTTCCTGGTGATTGTGAAATACTCTGAAGTTTGACAGGCATTTTAAAGGCTCAAGTATTAAGGGGAGGGTCTGCACTGCTCCTACAAGAGACATGCTAAAGCTTGGGACTGTGAAGTCAGCCAGCAATGGAAAGATTTCGAGAGCTCCATTTACTAATTAATGTATTAATTCCTTCATTCATTTACTCATTTAATCACTCATTTATTGAACCAGTGCCTTTTGTTCAGTTATCAAATTTGATCATATTAAATAAAACCTCACATCTAAAAACATAGTAATAATTATTTAATATCATCAAATATCCAACCAGATTTCCCCAATGGTCTCATTGGTTTATTTGAATCAGGAACCACTCATTGCTTTTGGTTGATCTATCAAAGTCTCTTTTAACATATAACAGTTCCTCCTCCCTCTTTTTTCCTCCCTCCTTGCCATTTATTTATTGAAGTAACTTGATGTGTAGACTTTCTTGCATTTCTTCTTCTAGTGGGAAATGGTATTCAGTGATCACAGTTAGAGCACTAGGAGTGATCATTTCTGCTGGATTGGCCCTGTAAGCTTTTTGTTCCAGTGAAAAGTGTTGGTTGAGATGGAATCATTTAACTATTTGAGCAAAACACACAATTCTAAAACAAAGTAATTCTGGTATTCTGTAGTGATTGCTGCTAGCACAGGAAACCACTGCCTTCCACAGATTCTTGGGGAGCACTTAGCATGTGACAGGTACCACACAAGCACTATTAAATGAGAAGGATTATATCAGATAGTTTCTGCCCTCAAGGAGCTCCCAGTCTGGTAGGAGGTCAAGGTGCAGAAAGTTGGAGCACCAGGTTGGCGAGGTGAGGGATTGTTGCCAGCCTCTCACCTGCCTTACACACCCCACAGTGGTCAGGCAGAAACTTCTGTTCTTCTACATTTTTCCTGTTCCCCTTCAGTTGGAGAAGAGATTGAGATGACCCCTATGGTGTTTGCTAAGGGTCTGGCTGACTCTGGCTGCTGGGGGGACAAGCTCTTTGGGCGCCTGGTGAGCGAGGAGCTCCGAGGGGGTGGACATGGGTGTGGCCTTCAGAAGGCCTCCCAGGCCAAGGTCATCTACGGGCTGGAACCCATCTTCGAGTCAGGCTGCACCTGCATCATCAAGGTATCCAGCCTGCTTGTGTTTGGGCCAAGCAGTGAGACCTCTCTCCTGGGCAGAAACTACGACGTCACCATCCAGGTACCAAGTCCCATCCCTGTTCCCCATCCTTCTACTTTCTCACCTCCTCCTCTTTCCCAGCCTGGGTCTTGTCGGGAAATGGAGTCAGAAGCCATCTCAGTCTCAACCTTATGAGGTGCCCAGGACCAACCTTGGGGAGAGACATAGCCCAGAATCCAGATACTGTACTTGGCCTCAGAGAACTTGAGAGCATCAAAGCTATTTGGGCCATCGTTTTCAAGCTATATTTTTGCAGCAGAAAACTTTCTCCCTGCCCCCCAAACATAATCTTACATGGAAGCCTTATAAATGCAGTTAAGGGGGAGTGACTATGGATGGGGCAGATGGTCTGGTACTCCACCCATTCAGCCTATTCCTTGCTTTCCACAGGGTGGCCCCTGGGGCACTGCCACTATCATTAGGACTCCAGGGGACACAGTTTGGAAACCACTTTGAAAACCTCAGTTTTCAAAAGTCCAAAGCCCTTTGTTTTGCAAATGAGAAAAATGAGGTTCAGAGTAGAGAGCAGGGCAGATGGGAACCCCATTTCCCCCCAGAACTGGACTCCTCCCCACAGCCCCCTAACAAGTGGCCTCCCACTTAGAGCAGCCTGACAGAGAGCCAGGAAGTTCTTTGCTAATCTGATTTGGTTCCCTATAATCCACAGGGATGTAAGATCCAGAACATGAGTCGCGAGTACTGCAAAATCTTTGCGGCTGAAGCCCGGGCTGTGCCTGGCTTTGGGGAGGTGCCTGAGTAAGTACACAAAGAGGGGGGCCATGAGGTACACAGGCCTATTGCCTTCAGCTTCCCCAAAGAACAGTGATCGCACAGTCTCCTGGGGCATCCTGAGTTATGGCCATGTGCAAATGGGCCCACAGTTACCCCTATGCTCAGCTCAGTGTTCCCTCAAAATCTAGAAATGAAGACCTAAAGATTCACTCCCCACTTTGGAAAAGCCTCTGCCCTGATCTCAGGTCTTCTCCCATCCCTATCCCCTCCTCCTTAGACTGGTTTTTGCTGATTGCAGAGTTTTGAAATTGATGGGGATGGGTAAGCTTCTAGGCAACTTGGGGACTTTTCCGTGTAAGCAGTCAGGGTTGGTGTGGATTTTTGTAGGAGTCAGAGATAAATGGTAATCATTTTCATTTCAAGACTTGCATTCTGACTATGAATATCTAGGGTCTGACTGCTATTGAGCCCAGCTGGTTGAATCCTCTCTAGAGGTGTTCCTCTCTGAGACATACTTACCTCAGTCCCTCGCCTAAGCACAGAGTCCACCTTGGGCCACAGCAGGGTTCACTTCTAGTCCCACTGGCCACAGAGAATGGATAGGACTCTGAAGCCAATGACTTCCATTTCCTTTCCTGAACTTGGGGTGGAGCTCCCCTCTCTTGCTGTCCTTCAGGCTCAGAGCCAAGAATTCCATTCTTGGAAGGGACCTCCTTTTAGATCTAAGAGTACAGAATTGGGATGGAGGGATGAGCTCTCTGGAGTCATACTTCCTGCTCACAGCAGAATGAAACTATGTTTAGGATCATCCCACTGTATCTGATCTACCGGCCTGCAAACAGTATCCCATATGCCACCCTGGAGGAGGACCTGGGCAAGCCCCTGGAGTCTTACTGTTCTCGGGAATGGGGCTGTCCTGGGGCCCCAGCAGCGTCTAGCAACTCTGAGGCTGTGCAGAAATGCCAGACCTTCCAGCACTGGTTGTATCAGTGGACAAATGGCAGCTTCCTTGTCACAGATTTGGCAGGTATGAGGGTGTGAGGGTGTGCATGTGTGTGACAGCATGTGGAGGGGTAAAGCCACAGTGCTTGTTTGATAGTTGACAAAGCATTTTAGTATTTACTCTCCTCTACTCTTCACAATAACCTTGTAGAGTAGATTGGATGCAACCCAAATACATACCAGGGTCTTATGTAGTCCAGTCTATAAGTGAAGTTGCATTTAAAGGAATATAGTCCAGCCCCCATTTAAAATTAAAAAAGAATTTATTTCAGAGAACATTACATAGGATAGAATTCCAAACTCACAGCCACCCTTTTCAAAATCTCCCTTTCTCCCTACCCTGTAGCTACTCTGAACTTTCTCACTCTCCATGAACTCTTTTATTCCAGAACAAAGAGCTTTACTTGTCTTCCCTTCCTCCTCCATCTTTCTTAGCGTTCCATTATGTAAATCAATGTAGTCTCTCTGGCTTCTTTTTAGTTTTATTTATGTTTCTCCCATTACCCAGATTCTCCCCCAACAAAGAAAGCTCAGTGAACATGAATCCTTTTTCCTGCTTTGACCAGTCCTCTCCAGGCCTGTTCTCTTAAACCAGAACGGGAAAGGGGAGAGGAAAAGACAAAATTCTTATACTGGAAGGGGAGAAGGGCTGGGAGTATCACACATTATTAAATCTTGTCCTTGATATAAATAAGTGAGAAAACCAAGGGCCAAAGGTATAAAACTGGCTCAACTGTGCTTTTCTTTGGAGTTAAGTTTTATAATAAATATTGTATCGTTAACTCCATATATTTGGAGTGAGAGAGACTAGATAACACGCTAAGCCATTATCATTCACTCTGTTAACTCATAAGTTCATGCTTCCTTCCATCCATCTGCTTATCCATCCATCCATCCATCCATCCATCCATCTGACATTTACTAAATATTGGGAAGATACCAACATGAATAAGGCATAGCCCTTGCCTTCAAAAGCGGGGAGAAGTACACCAGTTTCTCTAATAAGATGATAACATGGTGTAGCAGAAAGATTTTGGAGTCAAAGAAATTCGACTTAAGTCTAGGCCTCATCATTTCTAGCTGGGTCTCTGTTTTATAGAGGAGAAAATGAAAGCACAGATAGGTTAGGTTATTTAATCTCTCTGAGCCTTTGTTTCCTTTCCTTCTGCAGGACTAATGGTATATTTTCTTCCTATGTCCCAGGTTTGTTATGGGGGTTAAGTGGGGCCATATTTGTAAAAGCCTTGGGTAAACTGTAAAATTGTGTGCGAATGTAAGAGGTCATCATTATTAATATACGAGATAGAATGTGATAAATGCCGAAAGAGACCTGACAAAGAAACTCCTGTTTATTGTATACATACTATGTTTCAGGCACAAGGTTAAAGTCCTGCGTGTATTTGTGATCTTCTCAACACCCCTATTAGATGGGCATTATTATCCTCACCTTAACAGTTGAGGATTAGAGATATTAAGTGAATTGCCAAGTTCACACAACTCAAAAGTGACATAATTCTAAATCCCACACTTGTTCTGCTCTATCAGGCCTGATAGTGAAAGGCAAGTTCCTAGAGGCATACTACCTAGACAGGTTGGAAATGGGGAAGGAGGGCCACAAGTCTAATGCATGAGTGATGAGATACTGGGGTGATGGAAAAATTTCTCCATCACTATTTTGCCTGGCTCTGTTCTTCCAAGGGTACCTTAACCCAGAAGACCACCTTGGCTTCTTGGAGAGCTGGCTGCCTGTATGATAGTGTGGAAGTCAGTCTTACCCAGTGTTAAATTTCCTCTGGTTCGCCTCTAATTTATCTTCACATTCTCATCTTCTGTCTCTTGACTAGATAAACTAATCTGTTAAGGGGGAGGAGGAGGATTTAGCTCAAAGCCAGAGTCTAGCCAAGTCTGTGGTCTGAGCTGATCCAGTAAGGCAAAATTGCATAATTGGGAGAGTTTTGGATCCAGGAGTCAGAAAAGCTGAACTTTTACATTGACTCACAGTGATTGGTCATTGCATATAGTCAGTACTCAATTGGACAAATGAATCAAAGTGACTTTGCTCAAGTCATTTAACTCTTAGCCCATCTCCTCACCTGTAAAAATTGCATATAGTCACTAGTGAATTGAACAAACGAATCAATGTGACTTTGCTCAAGTCATTTAACTCTTAGCACATCTACTCACCTGTAAAAATGGGAATATCATTACTACTAATAATACAGAGATACCCACACTGCCCATCTCCTCACCTGTAAAAATGGGAATATTATTACTACTAATAATACAGAGATACCCCCACTGCATATGAGACAGGCTGGTGGTGATGACCCAGGGAAGGGATGCCTGAAGAAGTACCCTGAAACCTGGGACATCCCCATCTGAAGTGATGTCCTTCCTGTGGACATGGGGCCTTGGATCCAGTCTGGACAAAGGCAGGCTCACACACACCAACCCCAAACTTTCTCTCTTTTTAGGGGTTGACTGGAAGATGACTAATGTGCAGATTGCCACCAAACTGCGAGGGTGAGTGGTTCTTAGGGACAGAATACTCTTGGAGAGTCCTCTCCAGGCAAAAAATGTCCTAAGTCCTTCTGGTTCTTCATCCCTGAGCTGCTGGACTTGGGGCCAAATGGTCCCAGTCACACCGATGGCCATGTGGAAACACTCTAGGGGCTGTCGAACCCCACCTGCTGTGCCCTGACCCCAGGTCTGGACTGGCAACTAGTGACTAACAGGCCTGAGTACCATGGTCCAAGGCCCAGGGTCCACACGTACACCTGCAATTCCGGGTTTTCACCCAAGAAAGCCCATCGGGATGCAGATGATCAAGGCCCCCATGATTAGAGTGATGACCTTGAGTCTGCTCTAATTAAATAAAAAGGTAAATCATCTTCACACCAATTAATGTCCCACATGGGGGATTCCATGTGCCAGGGTATAATGGAGATTTTAGTTGCTGCCACCTAAGGTAGCACCCAGGGAAGGTTCCCTACCACCCCCAAGTAGAATAGGATGTACTCTAGGCACCACATCCTGACCATGGGCATCCCAAAATCTGCCCCCCTAAGGGGCTCCTGCTCTAGGTTAGGGTGCCGAGTGCCATCCTAGGGCCTCAGCTCTCACTCTTCGGCACAGGTACCAAGGCCTCAAGGAGAGCTGTTTCCCTGCCCTGCTGGACCAGTTTGCCTCCTCACACCAGTGCAACGCCTATTGTGAGATGCTGGGGCTAAAAACTATCAAGGGCCCTGAGGTTGCCCATGCCCAGGCCAAGCCCAAAGGCTCCAAGAGTCCATCGTCTGGCAGGAAGGGTGGCCAGCTGAGTCCTCAGCCCCAAAAGAAAGGCCCGCCCAGTCCTCAGGGCACCCGCAAGAGTGCCCCAAGCTCCAAGGCCACTCCTCAGGCCTCAGAGGCAGTCACTGCCCAGTTATTGGGACAGCCTGCCACCCAAGAAGGGGGCTCCAAGGTCCAGGGCATGCGGTAGCCCCCACAGGAGGCTGGGAGCCTCCACTCAGCGGCAGACCAACCAGGAAGCAGCTTGAACCCGATGGAGACTTTCGCAATACAGAACTAACTGGAGATGGTGCGCTGAGGAGACACCACTTGGGGACCCCTCTGAGCAACCTCTCCTCAGTCAGCTCCTCATCAGACGGCTTTGGTGTGTGGCACACACTGGCCTCTCCTGGTGCCATGCGTCACCCAGGGCTCTCAGGTCTTGAGTGACCCCACCTCCAAGTGCCTGGCAGCCTAGGCCCTCCTTGAAGTTTACACTCGCCACTGCTGGAGGCTCCTGGAGTCCTCTGCATGAATGCTGCACCCCACCACTGCCCCCAGCCAAACCCTGCAGTGAATGTTGTCCTCTAGAGGCACGCAGGCCCCCACCCACCCTCTTACCCTTGCTCGGCCCTGATCCCTCCCTGTCCTCAAGGCTCCAGACCTGCTCTGCTGTGTCTGGCCTGGTGACTCTCAGGGTCTCTCCTTCTTCTAGTTACTTTGCCTCATGATCCCAGCTTATCCTGCAACTAACCTGCCCTGAGCCCAGATGGGGCTCCGGGCCCTTCCAGCGCCTGTCATGTCCCTTGTGTGGTGGTCTTTGATGATGCATGTTCATGCTCTTGCTTCCTCCATCACTTAGGCACTCATCTGCTTCCCATGCCCCCTTGCACCCTGCACATCCCTGGCTTTGAGCCCAGTTGCAGCCTGCTGCCTGCCCTTCCCGGACTCTGCCCAATGGCTACACTCACCCTGACTCCACGTCTGCTCACCAATACCCAGGAGAGGAGCTGACCTTCTGGCCTCTCACTCCACCCCAGTATACTTTTCCTTACTTCTCCTGAGCTCTTTGCCCATGAGGCGAAGGCTGGCATGAAGATTTTGTCAGCAGCTGTGGCCAGAGGGAAGGTGTTGATTTTCAGGGACCTTGTGCTCCATACTGAAAGGAAGTGGGAGTCACAGTGAATTTCACATCCCCTCTCCATCAGGGTGGAGGGCTGGGACTTCCCCATGGGGGAGTTCTAGGGAGGATACGTACATACATACATCCATACATTGGGGTGGGAACTAGGATCCCTGCCATCAACCATTAGCTCCTGATCTAGGGCTCCAGCTCTGGTGCTTCATGTATGGACTCCCAAGGAATTGCTGTGCTTGGCCAGCACCCTGGATCCTCCTGAGCGTCCCTCCTTGAAGCCTGGGTTGGGCTGGGTCTGGAGTTAGCTTGCTTCTCTTGGAGTGCAATAAAGGCAGCAACTGTGTATACTGCTCATCCTCATCTGGTGTGGTTGAAGGTGTATGGTTCCCAGGGTCCCCTGTCTCCAGGCAGATTCTCTGAGGGCGTCCTACAGTCCCTGGGCCCACTTTAAAACTGAATCCATGTTCTGGCTTCCAGACTGAAGCTCACTCTCAGCCATCGGTGGCCACAGCTTGATGGCCTTTGCTTTCTGCACAACTGGGCTGAAGGCTTGTGTGCCCCTTAGCAGGGTGTCTGGGGACGTATACCTTTGGAATTGCTCCTTCATTTAGAAGAGGAACCCAAAGGAAGGAGCCAGAAAGAAGTGGAGCAGGATTGGGGGATCTGGGGACCCTCCCTGGCTCCCTCCACTGCAGCAATACCACCCAGGAGACAACCAGCTTCTGCCCCTTAGCTACTCACTGACCACTTTCTGCTTCTCAAGCTGCGGAGAAACTTCCCTTTTTATTCCCAATCCCCTCCCCCCATCACCCATGTCTTTTTCTTGCCTGACATTTCCCCCTCCATTTGACATTTCTGACTTCTCTCCTTCCCCTGGTGCTCAGTTGACTCTCAACCCACTTTTCCTTCTTGTCTCAATGTGCCTCCAACTCTCCCAGCCTGAATATCCAGAGTGCTTTGGTGAGCTGAGAACTGGATATTATTCATTAACTTACTGATTCATCCACTCATTTAGCAACTAGCAACTATATGCCGAGCACCTACTTTATGCGAGACCTGGACTGGTACCTTATGGGAGGCAAAGAAGTATGAGGCAGGCTCAGACGAGACTGTCTATCCATTAGGGTTCTTGG
This sequence comes from Trichechus manatus latirostris, assembly GCF_000243295.1. NCBI lineage: Eukaryota > Metazoa > Chordata > Mammalia > Sirenia > Trichechidae > Trichechus > Trichechus manatus. Next base: position 4,493,050 of record NW_004443945.1, read on the forward strand.
ATTTTGAGCAATGGAGATTGACTGGGACCAACTTAATCAAAGAAAAAGGATTCATGGGAAGGATGCTGGGGTAACTCACAGAACCAAAGGAATAGCTGAACAATTGGCCTTGGGAAGGGTGGGAGCCAGGGCAGCTCCAGGGCTCGTCTCCCAGGGGCTGCTGGTGTTGGCAGATCCACAGCAACCAGTGGGTCTCCCTCCACTCAAGATTCAAATTCCCAGTGAAAGAATCTGACCTGGAGCTTTCGTATTGTGGACTGGGAGAGAGGCAGTTTCTCAAAGGATGTGGTCACGCACGCACACACGCACACATGCACATCCATGCACTCCAGTCTTCCCACCTGATGTATTACAACTCTCCCAAATACAACCAAAAATTTCCTCTCTGCTTAGAGACAGTTCAAGGTCACATCTAGCTACTAGTCCAGGGGTAATGACCCAGGGCTACCATTCTGTAAGTCCAGTATCTCTAGTGATACTCTTTTCTCTTTTAGTTTTATCATAGTCCTGTTTTGAAATTCTGCAACCTGTGGATTAACTAGTAAAATTAACCATGTTCAATCAAAATTATGTAACCCAGCACAAAATGAAATATGGGTAAAGGCTACAGTCTGTTTCTATGAGGACTGGTGTTTATGAATAGAGACTCTTTGTTGGAATGACCCAAATCGTCAGTTCTGAAGTTTGGCTCCTTGGCATTCTTGCCTGCGTGACAGGTATTTACACTGGACGTGGCAGTACCAAGAAGCACTCCAGGGAATGCCCACACTTCCGTCTGTGTTCTTGCTGCCTTTTATGTAGCAGCAACTATATTTTCCCTTATACAGCTAATCATCCTAGCTCCTCGCATAACCTCTTGTTATCCATCACTCAGCGGTATAAGGACTGAAATGGTCAGGTGGCTGCTTCAGCTTCTAATTCAGTTGAATCTTTTTGTAACATGTTTTTCCTGTGAGGACTAAAACCTCTACATCAGCTACTCCCAAACCTCAGGTATGAGAAAAGTGTTGAGGATGGGTCAACAGATGTAGTGATACCTCGCCCACCTCCACGCTGCTTCCTAGCCTTGTAGGAGAAATGTCCTTGGGTGGTGTAAACCGTTAACGTGCTTGGCTGCTTAACCGAAACGTTGGCAGGTCGAGTCCACCCAGAAGCACCTTGGAAGTTAGACCTGGTGATCTACTTCTGAAAAATTAGCCATTGAAAACCGTTTGGAGCACAGTTGTACTCTGACACACATGATGTTGCCATGAGTTGGAATCAACTCAACAGAAACTGGTTGCCAGTTCAGAGGTTATGCTACATCTTGCACAACTGACCCAACCTCACAAGGTGTTTCCCAGCAGTGCCATGTCTGAGTTTCCAGCAAACCATTTCACCATCTATCAGGCCAACTGCTTCTGGTTTGTGGGGATCCTGGCAAAACAAGTGAATGCAATAGGCATCAACCCATTACCTTACTATTGCTGTAAAGTGAGTTATTTAGTTGAAGGCAATGTGTAGGGGTACTATAATGATGTTTAGGACATTTGATAATTCCATGGATATTGATGGTGAAAGAGGCATGGTGGGTAAGGAAAGCAAATCCAAATGCAGAACAAGGGCCCATACTAATGAAGACAAATTTCTGCCCCCTCTTAAAGCCATAGGTGTATATTGAGGGAAGCTCAGCAGTATGGCAGGTGTAGCATTGCAGAAGGCTGAGTGAGCAATCCACACACATTGCTTCCTTGTGCCTTTAGAGTCTGCTCTAGGACTGTCATGGAGAGTCCATGTCCACTTGTGGTGGGGTGCTTCTGGCCATGCCTGATTTTATGGCTAGGTGGATCAGATAACGCCAGTTCATGAGGGACAGCATGGCCATCTGATATGCTGTAACCAAGCATTTAGGCTTCTCCAGAGCCCAGTGACAAGCCAGAGGGCATTTTTCAAATGACAGTAGTTACTTGTTGGCCAGAGCATCATTTTGCTCCAAATCCTAGGTTCTCTACTGCATTTTTCTTCTCAGAACTTGCCATACACTCCATACAGCACTACTCTCTACCACAGGCTCCACATGGCTCCCCAATATACCACAGACAGATACCTCAAGCACCATTAGGTCTGCCAGATCATGAGCCTGGGGGCAGAGCCATTTGTAATAAAGGCTTTCCCAGCTGGAGAGCCTTCACTTGCTCTAGGTCCAACCCAAAGCTGGCAGCCTTCTGGGTCAGTCAGTACATGGGTTGCAAGATACTCAAAAGTGGCATATATTGCCTGGAATGGACCTTAGTAGATAGTTGTTCAAAATGCAGTAATTTGTCCTACATTGTGGAGGAAATACTCTGACTGCACCAGACCCTCTACCCCCAGGAACTTTATTGAAGGGCAGATCTTTGTGTTTTCCTGTGATTTATCTCCCACCTCTGGCTCACATGTGTCTTGCCGAGACATCCAGGGAATCTGCTGTGCTCCAGGAAGCATCAGCGTGATACTATCAATATGATGACATTGTGGTGGGGAGAAAGTCATGGTCTCTCTGAGGCAGGTAGTGGCACAGAGCTGGACAGCTACAATATTATATATCTTTAAGCCAGCACAGCACTGGAGTATTCCTGCTCTGCTAGGTGAAGGTGAATTCCTTCTGATGTTCCCTGTTCATTAAAATGGAGGAAAAATAAGTTCACTGGATCAAATGATTCTTACCAAGTGCCAGGAGCTGGATGAATTTGCTCCAGCAAGACCATACCTGGACCAGCACCTGCAATTGGAGTCATCACTTTTTAAAGTACACAATAATCCACTGGTCAAACTGAGCTGTGATAGGAAATCACCATGAAGTCACAAGTATTTGATGGTGACATTACTTTCTACAGATCCCCCAGGAATATGTTATTATTTTTTATTTACCGTTTTAGTGTTGTTGTTAGGTGTCCTCGAGTCAGTTCCAACTCATAGCGACCCCATGTACAACAGAACGAAACACTGCCCTGTCCTGTACCATCCTCACAATAGTTGCTGTTTGAGCCTGTTGTTGCAGCCACTGTGTCAGTCCATTTCCTTGAGGGTCTTCCTCTTTTTTGCTCACCCTCTACTTTACCAAGCATGATACCCTTCTCCAGGGACTGGTCCTTCCTAATAACATGCCCAAAGTACATGAGATAAAGTATTGCCATCCTTACTTCTAAGGAGCACTCTGGCTGTCCTTCTTCCAACAAGATTTGTTCATTCTTCTGGCAGTCCATGGTATATTCAATATTTTTCACCAACACCAGAATTCAAAGGCATCAATTCTTCTTTGGTCTTTCTTGTTCATTGTCCAGCTTTTGCACGCATATGAGGTGATTGAAAATACCATGGCTCAGGTCAGGTTCACCTTAGTCTTCAAAGTGACATGTTTGCTTTTTAACACTTTATAGAGGTCTTTTGTCGCAGATTTGCCTGATGCAACATGTTTGATTTCTTGAGTGCTGCTTCCATTTTAGTGGGAAGGGGGAATTCTAATGGCTTGAGCTTGTCATTTCCTACTAGAGTAGCTCTTACCCCACAAATAAGAGAGCCTTTATGAAGGTTATGCCTGTTACCAAATGTGTCCATTTCAACTATACATGCAAAATAACCTCTGATTGGCTTTGAGGTTCCACTGGGTCTACCAGGAGCAAAACTGAGTCTATTAGTCACCCTTGGCAGACCACGGTGCTATTCAATTATCCCCAGGAATTAGACTTAGTTTGGAGCCAGTATCCCATAGAACACTTCTCCCCAAGTTTGGGTATTTCCCCTTCTATTGTTCCCAGATAAATTGACACAGATCCCTTTAGGCAAGACTGCTGGGCAAGTTTACAGTATGACATTAAGTATTAAAAATAAGGTTTACCTTCAAAAGTGTTTGACTTCTTCTCCATTGAAGGCCTGGAAATTACCTGGGAAATCTTGACTCTACCTTGGCAGCTTGAGACAGACCCATTTGCTCAACCAGCGGTCTTTAGTTAATGCAAATCAGGTAATATCTTAGGGACTGTCCTGTCTTTTTCATTCCTGGGGACCCAGTGATTGATTAACCACAGCTAGAGGTCTGATTTCCATCGCATGTCCATTACGATGACTACCCTATTTGTTCCTACCTACCTCTGTTGCCAAGATCAGGGAGATCATTTTCATCATAGCTCTTGCAACTAGCATTCTAGGCCTAGGGAGAAAACCAGCAGAGCCTCACCAGTTTATTTCACGTGGCAAGGGTGGAAACCAACTTCTGGGCCTTCCAGGGGACAGTGAGAGGGTGGGTGGGCTGGATGCAAGCCATGGACTCAATAAAGCATTCTTGTCTGACCTGAAATCTTTGAGTTCTTGCCTTTCTTAGCTTCCTGGTCTTTTGATGTAATTTAGCATGGGCCAACATTTGTTCCAGATTTGTATTGCCCACCCATAAAGTGACAGAGAGTGACAGAATGGACTAGAAAACAGGATCCATCAATGTGCTGTCTACAAGAGACACACCTTAGAAACAAAGATGTGAATTCATTAAAAGTCAAAGGTTGGAAAATAATGTATCAAGCTAACAACTACCAAAAAAGAGCAGGAG
>NW_004443945.1:4498020-4518600 GCF_000243295.1 Trichechus manatus latirostris
ATGAAAACACATCATACCAAAACCTTTGGGACACAGCAAAGGCAGTCCTCAGAGGACAATTTATAGCAATAGATGCACATATCAAAAAAGAAGAAAGAGACAAAATCAAAACATTAACTGCAGAACTCAAACAAATAGAAAGAGAACAGATTTGTATTGCCCAACCCCCAAAAAACTATATGAACTGTACCTGGCTGCTTGAGCTTCTGCCTTGAATGTAGCTTCTCTGGGGAGTGGACATATCAATAAGTACAGCCTCAACCAAAATTATATTCTGCTCATTTAGCCCAAACAGCCTTAAAAAAAAGTTTCCATAAATGTTCCTTATAACTTTTGTCAATGTATAGTAGCTAGTTCATGCAGTTTCTTCTTTTTCCTGATCTGATTCTCTCTCGTCGCCTGGGCTATGTGGAGTGTAGATTCTGGTTACTGGCAGATGAACAACGTAGTGTAGGGCAGGAGGGAAACTGCTTTCTTCTGCAAAAGTGGGACACAACTTTCTCAGTAAGGTGTTAAGTGTTTAGGATTTTTACCTCCTCTGAATACTCTCAGATATCACCTTTTCAGTTGACAGAATTCTGTTCTTTCCTGAGACCTGGTGAGGCTGTGAATTTGAGGTGGTAAATTCTGCAATTTTAATGAGTCAGTCTCTGGGTTTGTTTTTAAGTAAACTCAATGGCTGCAAGCAGTAAGGGGTTTTCTGCACAGTAATTGAAAGGCCCTGAGTTTCATTGTATGCCTTTAGGTTGTTGCTGTTAGGTACTGTTCAGTCAGTTTTCGACTCATAGCAAATACATGTGACAGAATAGAACTGCCCCATAAGATTTTCTAGGCTGTAATCTTTACGGGAGCAGATTGCCAGGTCTTTCTCCCACGGAGCCACTGGGTAGATTCAGACCACTAACCTTTTGGGTTAGCAGCCAAGCTCTTAAACATTGCACCACCAGGGCTCCTTATGCCTTTAGGTAAGAAGATTCTAATTATCACTTTTAAAGTGCCAGTAATGTATGAAACAGCTCCTCAGTTTTTGGCTGCTACTTTCCATTCTAGAATATGAATAGGAGTTTCAATGCCCTTCACCTTATCTCACCTTCATAACAAATTCTAAAACTCCTCATTACCTGGGGAAAGGAGAGAGCGTCCATGTCCTTTAACATCTTCTCTGGTAAGAATGTCTATGTCAGTTAGAGTTCTCTGATTGTCAGCAATAGAAACTGGCTCTAATTTAAGTAAGAATAAAAGGGTTATTAAAAGAATGCCAGAGTAACCCACTGATCCAAAGGAAGAATTGAAAGACCAGCCTAGGGGAAGATGGTAAGTAACCAGAGCATCTCTGGGGACCTTGGCCTCAGGAACTTGCTGACCATCACCCTAAGTGCATCCTTCTGATGAATCAGCTCCAACTGAGCTTTGTTACTGTGTCTCCACTCAAGAAAGAGACTCTGACTGGGCTGGCTTGGGTCATGTCCCCCTGAGCCTATGGGGAGCAGGAGTACCATAGGATACAAGGAGGGTGATTCCCTAAGAAAAGCAGGGGGTTGATGGGAGGAGGGTGTTACTAGAAAAATGGTTAGTACAGACTGCAAAGTAAGAGTACTAGGCCTTCAGGCTGGGCCCTAAGAGGTCTTGAGATGTGGCACTAACTCCATGAATTCACCCTAGGGCAGAGACTGGCTCTCAGTTTTATAAATCCAGAAACTTGATATTGTCAGAACCCTGGAGATGATCAAATTCAGAGGCTGCCTCATTCCGGCTAAACTTATAAGAAAATGTAATCTGAACACCAAAAAGTCATTTTGCTAAGTTTCAATGAGAAAGTTAACCATCCAGTAGACTAGACTCTTGTGTTTCCCTGACAAGTGAATTCTTCCTCTGCAGGAAAAATTTCAAGGGAAGCCAAATTATCAGAAGGTTATTTGGTGACCTTAGAACAAGTCAGATAAACATCAGTTCAAATCCAAGGTGGGACTCATTCTGTGGGAGAGTTTGTTCTCCACAGTGTCCCCGTGGGATCAGACTAAAGCCAGACTCCAACCAAGACCACACTCTTGCTTTTTAAAAACTTGTTGTGGAGTCAACTCTAATTCATGGAGACCACATGTATGTCAGAGTAGAACTGTGCTCCATAGGGTTTTCCATGGCTGATTTTTCAGAAGTAGATCACCAGGCCTTTCTTCCAAGTCACCTCTGGGTGGACTCAAACCTCCAACCTTTCGGTTAGCAGCCAAGCGTGTTAACTGTTTGCACCACCCAGAGACTCCTCTTGCTTTTTACCCCTGCCCTATCGTGCATCCCTTGCTCCCCTTCTGAGAGCACTTTCCAATAAATCACTTGAGCAAGAATCTCATCTCAGCTAAGGAGCCTCCCTAAGGCTACCAGGCATCCTGTTATGCCTAGAGGTGTTGACTCATGATTGGCAGGGAGATTCCACTGGGCTTTTCTTGTCTATTAGAGCAAAACATATGTTCTCAGAGCAGTGAATTCTTAGGTTTCTTAGCCAGATTTCTCAGTAAATCCAACTGCAGAATTTGCGCTGGGGTCTTGCTCAGGAAGTTGTTTAGAGAGAGACACAGTATCCCTGATTTCATGGAGTCTGACCAGAGAATACTGCTGACAGCCTATTCTGGGTTGAATTGTGTTCCCTAAAAAGATATTTTGAAGGCTGAACCCCTAGTACCTTTAAACGTGACTGCGTTTGGACATAAGTTCTTTGAAGCTGTTATCAATAACGTTAACATGAGGTCACGCTGGAGTACGGTGGGTCCTAATCCAATATGAGTGGTGTCCTTATAAAAAGAGCAGAAAAGACAGAGAGACACAGAGGGAAGGCAACTATGTGAAGACAGAGGCAGGGACTAGAATCATCCGTCTATAAGCCAAGAAATGCCAAGGATTGCCAAGAACCACCAGAAGCTGGGAAGAGACCAGAAAGGCTCTTCCCCTAGAGATTTCAGAGACAGCATGGCCCTTTTGACCCCTTGATTTTGGACTTCTAGCCTCCAGAACTGTGAGAGAACAAATTCCTGTTGTTTTCAGCCACCCAGTTTGTGATACTTTGTTATGGCAGCCCTAAGAAACTAATATACAGCCATAGGGTCCAAGTGTGGGCCCAGAATGGAACTGTAAAGTGGACTTTTCATTCTACTGGCCAAGCAGCAGGTGAAGTGGAAATATGAGGAGACATCTCAAGTGCCAGCTCAGATCTCCCACACAGTAACACTTAGCACAAAGCCTGTGGTTCTACCTCAGGCTGTCCAACTTCTCAGTAGTTTCTCCCGTTATAGTGCTGTTTCCCCCATCATACACCTCCAGAAATGGTAGGTGGTAAAAATGGTGGCCCGCACTTACATCACTGGGTTTTGTGAGGGTTAATTGCGATAACGCAGGTAAAGATCTTAGCACACAGCCTGGCACAGGCCAAGCTCTCAGGTGTGCCAGTGGTCTCATTGTTGTCACCACTTCCTGGGACTACAGGCTCCATCTCAGGCCCCCTCACCCACTGCTCTTCTACACCAGGCCAGGAGACCCTGACATTTCTCCCTTCCCTCAAGGTGGAGTGGCTAACAGAGATCTCTGCCACTGCTCCCAAAGCCAGTCTTCCCAACTCTAGCCCCTGTGGGAAACATCACTGCCCTGGGAATGGGAGGCCCAAGAGAACCAACAGGAAATGTTGCAATCGAGGCTCCTGACACACGAGCCAACCAATGTTTAGGTCCTATGGTAGGTCAGGTTCTCCTACAAATCCCCATGGTCACGGGACTGAAGGAGACTGGACATAAATAACTTTTGGAATAATGAAACTTGCTTCTACAGGCTTAGTGAAATGGAAAGGAGTGTTTCAGAATGAGTCATGGTGTCTAATTTGCAGGTCCATACAGGAAGAACGGTTGGTGCTCGTCTGAGTAGAACAAGAGACAAGGCTGTGCCTTTGATTTTATGACTTGATATTATCGGTGGGATTCCACCTGATAGAGGGAGATGAGACACGCCTGGAAAGTTTCCATGTCTAGATGTGACCCTCAGAAGTATCCATTGTTGTTCTTCTTAACAATTGTATTTAATTCACGGTGCCCACTTGTCAGCACCCTCTGTATGGATGCTGCTGGTCATTGGTAGATTCATGTTAGTGGCTCCTCATGGGAGGCCTAAAATCCTTTTCACAGCAACTTCTTCAAAAAAAATCTGGGTTTGTTCTAAGGATCAGTAGGTGCCACATCAGACCACTTCTCTGACAGTGGGAGAAGATGGAACAATTGAGGAATTATTTTTTTTATTATGTAATTAACCAACTATGAACAATGGAGACCCAAATTAATAGTCCCCCAAAGCCCCTGCCAATGGCTGAAGGAAAATGGTACACCTCGGAAGGAGAATATAGCCTTTGGGCTCTGTCTTAGTGATCCAGTGTTGCTATAACAGAAATACCACAAATGAGTGGCTTTAACAAAAAGAAATTTATTTTCTCACAGTTTAGGAGGCAAGAAGTCTGTAATCAGGGCACCAGCTCTAGGGGAAAGCTCTTGTTTCTTTTCAGCATCTATTCCTAGCTTCCTTGGTGATCACATGGCTTGTTTCCCATCTGTTATGGGTTGAATTGTGTCCTCCAAAAATATGTGTCAACTTGGCTAAGCCATGATTCCTATTATTGTGTGGTTGCCCTCCATTTTGCGATCTGGTATAATTTTCCTATATATTGTAAATCCTAACCTCTATGATGTTAACAAGGCAGGATTAGACGTGGTTATGTTAATAAGGCAGAACTCAATCTACAGGATTAGGTTGTATCTTGAGTCAATCTCTTCTGAGATATAAAAGAGAGAATCCAGCAGAGAGGGACCTCGTTACTACCAAGCAAGAAGAGACAGGAGCAGAGCACGTTCTTTGGACCCAGGGTCCCTGCACTGAGAAGCTCCTAGACCAGGGGAAGATTGATGACAAGGACCTTCCCCCAGAGCCAATACAGGGAGAAAGCCGTCCCCTGGAGCTGGTGCCCTGAATTTGGACTTCTAGCCTCCTACACTGTGAGAGAATAAACTTCTGTTTGTTAAAGCCATCCACTTGTGGTATTTCTGTTACAACAGCGTAACTAAGACACCATCTCTGCTTTTTGCTGCTTGCTTAGTCTGCTCTTTTATACAGTGAAACCTGTGAGAGCTGGAACTTGACAGTACTGCCTTGTTTTTCTGGGTCTAGCAAGTTTTCTGCCTTTGACAGGGTACAGTCTTACACTTTTCTATCATTCTCTATTAGTGGAAAATATTCGAGTTTTCCTTCTCTGACAGTTTTCTGCCTTACGCAGATTCCAGCTTTCTTAGGTTTTACTGTATCTCAAAAGAGATTGATTTAAAGCACCCTACACAAATCCTGCCTTATTAGTATAACAAAGAAAACCCATTCCTGAATAGGATTATAAACACAGGTACAAGGGTTAGGATTTACAACACATATTTTTGGGGGCACAATTCAATCTGAGGCTCAAACTCATAAAGACCAGGGGCATGATACTCAACCCCAACCGGATGATGTGAGTTAAAACCCTGGGTGGCGCCAGCAGTTTGCACTCGACTACTAATCGAAAGGTTGCCAGTTTAAACTCACCCAGTGGTGCTGCAGAAGAAAGACCTGGAGATCTGCTTCCGTAAAGATTACAGCCAATAAAACCCTATGGAACACAGTTCTACTCTGGCATACATGGCATTGCCATGAGTTGGAATTGTCTCAATGGTAACGGTTTTTATTTATTTATTTTTGGTTTGGTTTGTAGTACATCTTAATCTGGATCAAACTGAAAAGGAAACACCTCAGTTTGTGACAATATAAAAAGTTAATATGAGATGGAGAGGTAAGAGGGATAGACAGTGAAACAACAAGGTAAATATATTACACAATGGAGCAATCAATTAAATATTTGGAATCAGTGGTCTCTGAATGGTGTGAGTAAAATTCCCCCTGCCTGGTGGCCTTGGGGAGCCCTGGTGGCACAGTGATTAAGAGCTCTGCTGCTAATCAAAAGGTCAGTGGTTCAAATCCACCAGCCACTCCTTGGAAACCCTATGGGGCAGTTCTACCCTGTCCTATAGGGTTGCTATGCATCAGAATTGACTCGATGGCAACAGGTTAGGTTTTTTTTGTTTTTGGTGTCCTTGGACCCTTGTGGGTGTGGGACCAGGTGTCCTTATTTTACCAGGCCTGCTGAGGTACGTGAGCCCCAGACCCATTGTTTCATTTTGTGTCGGATAACAGCCATTTGTGTCCATCTGTTTCCATTGAATAGAAACAATCAAGGAGTAGACTGTATCAGAGGACCTTTGCATAATCATGCCAGGCAAACTCGGGGTAGTTTCAGTTTTTTGGGTTATAAGAATGCTTCCCTCACCTGTGGACACTTAGTTACTGAGACAGCACTGTGTTCTAAGGGCTGGGATAGTCCATTCCCACAGGAAAACTTGTAAGAGTTACAAGCAGAGGGAATAAAAGCCTAAGATTGTTCTTCAGTTTTTGTCTCACTGTGTCCTCAGAATTTTTACACTCTTGTTACTTTCTAATATTTCTGTTATAGACTAGATGAAGCCCATTTCTTAATGCCCCAAATAAGCAAGGAAAAATTGTTATTGGGTGTCCTCCCTGCCAATCAGCTCAGGCTTAAAAGAGAAAACTGGTTCAGGAGAGAGCATGATGAGGTCTTATTCATGAAGCTTCACTTGATGAGCCTCTCTTTTCAGTCACTGCTTGGACACGTGACTCAGCTCAATGAAAGAGACCTCACCTGCCAAGAGCCAAGAAATGAGTGTGGATAAAATCACGAGAAAAAACAGAGAGATGGTTGAAAACCCTTCTGATGTTGTTTGCCTCTTATAGTTCTGAATGTTTCACTCACCATCTTATAAAAATAACCTCTTTATTATATGGGGGCCTGGCAAGGAGAAGGTATTCTCTCCAAATCTTTGGCAAGGAATTCCCCTAAAACAGGAAGTGAACACTGGAAGAACTAAATCCAGCAACAGTGAAATGTTTGCCTCTGAGGAGTGAGGCAGGAATCAGGGAGGTGGAGCAGCCTCTTCTTTATAAACCCTTCCAAGTGCTGTTTTGTCTTGATGGAAAGAAAAATTATGTATACATTTTTAAACGGTTTTCCCCTCACTCTGCCCTGGAGCCACCAGCCTGGCCCTGGCTGAGTCCTGGTCCTCAGCCAGTCCCCAGTGGGTGGGATGGGCCTCAGAGTTTGTCTCCTCAGGACATCAGGCTGCAGAGAGGTCAAGTAACATGCGGAGGTCACACAGCTGATGGAGCAGAACCAGGACACCCCGGGGTCCTCCATCTCTTGGTCTTTTCACAGAGGCTCCATCTCAATCTATTCAGTTCCAGCTACCCAGCCTGTGGCTTTCAGCCAAATTCCACCTGAAAAGAGAGCTTGGCTTCTGGCGGCCGGAATCACTGTTGGCCCCACCTCCTTGAGGGGAGGAGCAGGGGAGAAACACAGGGTCTCCTGGCCTGGAGAAGGAGAACAGTGTGTCCAGACAGCCCCAAGTTGGGCCCTGTGACAGTGGTGACATTCGCCAGCATGACTGTGCCAGGCTCTGTGCCAAGCACTTCATGTGCGTTAGCTCACTGACTCCTCATAACAGCCTGTGGAGCAGTTATTATCGTCCCTCTGCTCCTCCAGCCCCTGTTTTACAGATGAGAAAGCATACCTTTGGGCTCCAAGCTCAGTGTTCACCCCATGACACACAGCCGATTAAATTTTTTAAGATTTCATTTTAGAGACCAGGGCCCGCAAAGATGTAAAGGATATAGGCTGTAGATGTAGGGAAGTTTTGAAACAAGCTCGGCTACTCCTGGATGTGTTGTGCCTGCTGGCTTCCCTCTGGGCACTGAGAGAAACTCCAGAGGGAGCTTAGGGAGAAGAGGAAAGAGGAGGAGAGGAGGGGAGGGAAGGAAGCAGAGGGGAAGGGAGAAGTGAAGGTTAGAATGAGATAGAGGTGGGAGAAGCAGGTGGGTCCTACCTTCAGGACAAAGTCTAGACAAAGTCTGTTCACCCTTCATTGGGGTTTGATAAGGCCCCCGGTAAGGGTAGCTCCGAGCCCGCCCCTCCTCCCCAAGCCTGCCCATAGAGACAAGTGTCCTGCTGAGGATAAACAGGATGGTGACACCATTAGTTGACAGTCCTGGTGGCACACCGGTCGCCAGCAGGAGTGGTGCAGGCTGTGGAGCTGTGCCCAAGAAAGCCAATTGCTAAACCACCGATATCGTATGATTTCCTGCTGTGAAATAAATAACATAAAATAGCATACACTTAGGAGAAAAGTCTGAGAAAAATGCCACAGAGTCAACAGGGGTCATCTCCGGAGGGCTCAGGTTGGGGGGGGTTTGACTTCCTGGGTTCTGTACATTTCTACAACATCAAAATTTTTAATGCTGTGCATGCAATGCTTTGGTAACCAGAATGACAAATGAAATATGTTTTTAACAAGAGAGGATACCCTGCCTTCTGTCCATAGTCTTTTTCAAACTTCTAAAACAACCAGAGTACGCAGGTAATTCTGCACCCTGGATTACCAGGAAGTCCTTACACTTTGTAAAGGATTTTTGTCCTGAGAGTGTACAATTAATTATTAAAGAGATAATATCAACCCTTTCAGATAAGTTTAACATTTAACTTGAGGCTTGAAAAATTAAAGGGTTTTTCTCTTGACTTTGTACACTGTCGCTAGGGTGTTAGTTCAAAAACATAAAAAAATGAAACCAAGGGGGAAATTGTGTGATTTTTGTTTTGTTTTTTTGTGACTGTATTGGTGCTTAGATCAGAAACACAATTTTTGACGACTACTCTGCCTTCCTTGTCTTCAAGCTCAGAAAAATAGGTTGCTGTTATAATTCTGATACAGTGAGAAAGGGAGCCTGGGTAAGATGCAAAATGACAGAGAGAATGCATCGTCCAAAAAACCAAGGGGAGGAGGGGAAGAGTGAGAATAACGCCGGTGGGCTTCCTGGAAGAGGTGGGCCTGGAGCAAGGCCTGGAAGTGGTCAGTTTGGAAGCAGGTTCAGCTAGAGGATAGATTCAGGCCTGTAGTGGGGGCCTACCTTCCCTTCCCCCTTTCCGTGAGAGAGAGCCGGCATCTCTGCCAACAACCATAGCCCCAGCTCTGAGGAGGGTGCTGCGTAGAGCTGGGTGGGAGGCACAGCCTACTCGAACTCTGGACTCTGCCCAGGAATTTCCTGCTGAGATGAGAAGACAGGCCAACGCACAGCAGGTCAGACCCAGCCTGTCCCACAGAAACAGGCTCCTCCATCTCTCCTGAGAGTGACTTGTTCCCCACAGTATGTGAGTAGGAATATGACCCTGTCTCTCTCCTTGCAGCTGGGTGTGTGTGAGTGTGCTGCTGCGTGTCTGTGCTTTTTTGACTGTGTGTACATAGGTAGCTGGGCTTTCCTGGGCTCTGTGTGTGTGTGTGTGTGTGTGTGTGTGTGTGTGTGTGTGTGTGTGTGTGTGTGTGTGTGTGTGTGTGTGTATGCGCATGCGCACCTCTGGGTATGTCAGCTCAACTAGGCTGTAGTTTGAATAGAGTAGGTTGCTCCCCGAGGACAAAAAGGGGAGAGAGCAGGAGGTGGGAGAGATGGAATCTTAGGACTGTTATTTACAAATGAGTTTAAGCTTATGAAACAAGCTTCAACATAAAAGGGAATATATTGGCTTTTGTAATTGAAAAATCCAGGAGTAGGACTGGTTTTCAATATAACTGGATCCAGGGACTTGAATGTTGTCTTCAGGATATTGTCTCTTCATCCTTCAGTGGTGGAAGAGTATAACACAGTGATGATATCACTCGCTAGCAGTGGTTTTTAACCTTTTTTTTGTGGGGAGTAATAAAAGCTAGAGCTTCTCTTCAGAAGGATGCTTTATCAGATACATACACATGCTGTGCATACTTCCGTATTTCCCTTCCCTGTTCCTGCGCAGCCTCCCAGAATTTATGAGGAATTGCCTCTCACAGGCCCTGCAGTGAGTGAAGGAAGGCCTCACATGGTGCCTTCCTCTCTGTGCTGAGGGATCCGAGGCCGTGGTCTCCACCCACAGTGAAGGTGGAGCTTTGAGGTGGTGTAAAGTGGCCACCAGGCAGGGCTCTGGCTGTGTCAGGCATCTGGTCCCCACCCACCCTCTCTCCTTTCTCAGTCTCCCCAGGCCCCTTACCTGAATCTTGCCTGGCCTCTCCTTTTAGCTTTGGGCCCTGAATTTGTCTTTCAGCTGGAAGGTCTGGCATATGAAGGAAGACGTACCAAGACAAAGAGAGGCTGTCTCTCTCACACCCATGGCCAACGGTCTGGAGAACATGGGAGCTGAGTTCTTGGAAAACCTGGTCTGTTCCCTTCCCCACCCACCACCTTGGCCTCCTGGTCCTGAGCCCAGCCCATGGTGGGGAGGGCCTTTGTTTACCATCTTCCTTTACGCCCCTGCTTTTGTGCCTTCTCCTCACCTCTTTGCTTGAACATTTAGGAAACCCCCCATGGGTTGGCCTCCTCAGCACCAAGTCCCTTTTATTTTACTCATTAAACATTTACTGAGCACCCTTTATGTGCCATTCTAGCTTGTCTGAGTCTAGAAGATCAGGGAAGGTCTCAATGAGGAGGTGACATTTGAGCTGTGATCCAATAGTCAGGTGAGGGTGGGGGCGGGGTCACTTGGGAAGTCCTGACCTTCTAGGAGCTCACACTCTAATCCTTGCTCAGAAATGGCCATGTTCAGGCCCACCACCCAGAACTCTGGAGCCTATTTTGACATTCTCTTTCCTACCCCCCCAACATGCAAAGCCCCCCCCCCTTCACTGCACTGCGCAACCCCATGGTATGCCTTTCACACTGTAATCTGCATGAAGGACCAGTTAAGAAACCAGTCGCTGTGGAGTCAGTTCCTACTCATGGGGACCCCACGAGTGTCAGAGCAGAGCTGTGCTCCATAGGGTTTCCAATGGCTGGTTTCTCAGAAGTAGATTGCCAGGTCTTTCTTCTGAGGCACCTCTGGGTGGACTAAAACCTCAACCTTTTGGTTAGCAGCTAAGAGTATTAACCATTTGTACCACCCAGGGAATGACACCCCTTGGAAAACAGCTCCACGGACAGTGAGATAAATGTTGTCCCCAGAGTTGTGTGACAAGGTGGCCCTGCCTGGAAGCTTCCATGGAGGCTTCTTCTCAGGCCCCCAACCTGCCCTAGTAGAGGCAAAGGCACCCCTCCCTCACTTAGACCACGTGCCCCTTGAGGGCAGAAATGGTGTCTAGCAGAGACCAGCACCCAGTAGGTTCTCAGTGCATGCTTTGCTGAATTTAATTACATTATCCTCTATTCCCGTGCACAAGTCTGGCCCTGGCCCCAGCCCACTTGGGACGTGCTGTGGGTGCACTGGGTGTGGCAGGGCCCTTAACCTCCTCATGCCCCCAGCTGTAGCTCTTGTGTGGGTGTGTGGCCGACTCTGACTTTCCTCTGCTGGCTGTAGGAGGAAGGCCAGGCCTCTGGCAGTGACCAGAGCCCTGCAGAGGGTGGTGGCAGCTGCAGCAAGGCAGGGCCCAAGCCGTTCTCCAGATGGTAAGTGATTTCTGGAAGGGAGATGGGCTGGCATGAGGAGGGGGCCACTGTGTGGAACAGTGATCGGAACCTGGCCTCCTGGCGGACAGGGGCGCCCTTAAACCTTTGTTGAAGGAAGACGAAAACGTACTTCAGCCAACACTTGTGGACAAATGAACGCTAGGGTTGTTACCTCAGAGACAAGCCAGGCCTGATGCTTGCAATCTGCTTTTAAGCCGCAAGAATGGAATCCCATTGGGAATCCCACTATATACTGTGGGGCTGCTCTAGTTGAAGCGGGAGCGGGGGTGCGCTGAACCAGCCCAGCCTCCCTCTCAACCTCCCCCGTCTGCCTTCTACCCCACTTGGTCTCTGGGGCACCTCGGGGAACCCCAAGTTTCAGTTTGAAAACCCCTGGACTGGACCAGGCCCCCCACTGAAGCCCAGAGATGGAAAGGGACTGCCCAGGTTGTACAGGCGACGAGTGTCAGCGAGCCTAGAACTCAGCCTCCTGACCCCCAGGTGTCAGGTCCTCACTGGCCAGACCTCCCTAAGCTGAGGGGAGCATCCCGGGAAGGAGAGGTGGAGAGGGGATTCTGTCTGTCTACTTCAGTGGGGAGGATTTGGGAAAGATGCCCCCCGGCCTCAGGAACTCATTGTCTTGGCGGGAAGGTGGGGACAACAAAGAGAAGGCAGGAGGCGCCTCAGAACAGCAGCTACAGGTGATTCTAATGACATTCGGTAAGCACCTGCTAGGTGTTCAGCCTGGGGGCCCAGAGATATTCAGACACCAGCCTTTCCTCCCAGGACAGATAAGTAACCTAGTGACCAGGTAAGAATTGGTGTCTGAACTGGCCCTGAAGGAGGTGGGGATGATGGCTGCCAGGCACAGGCAGGCTGTTTCATGTGCCCTCTCACTGAGAGAGGGGCGTCGGGAGCTGCTGGCTCAGATAGACGTGCCCACAGGAAGCAAGTGCAGAGCTGGGAGCTCTCCAGCTGGCTTCACGGACAGGTGGATGGATGTAGGACAGGGGAGGAAAGCATCCCTTGCGGTTTGTGCATTTCTCACCTGGGCTGATTCTCTCCCAAGCCCTGGAGGCAGGGATGATCCCTGGGGGATGGTGCTCCAGGCACAGCTCTGGGCAGGGGTTGCCTCTGACCCTCAGCCTTCAGTCCTGTGGGAGGCCAAGGCCAGCACCAGCTCACCCCACATGGCTATTTTACTGGAGACATACCTGTGTGGCTTCCACCTGGAGGTGTTGAGGGTGCCCGCTGGGTCTGGGAGGGCCACTCTTGGACCCTGCTTGCTGTCTCCTCAGGAGGAGCCTGCAGCCAGCCACAAGAGCAAGGCACCTCTGCAAGAAGCTCTCACAGTTATTTCGATGGATCCTCACGGGCTTGCTCTGCACTGGTGAGTCTTTGGCCCAGCCTGGCCCAGGAGACTGCCACTCCCACCCTAGCCACCTGGTCCCCAGCCACGTCCACTCCAGCCACTCCAGCTCCTGCCACCTGAGTTTCAGCCACCCTCATCCTAGCCATCTCCGTCTCAGGGCAGAGCCATTCTCTCACCCAATCATTCAAGAAGTGCTGAGCATCAATTCCGGACCAGCTCCTGAATCAGATGCTGGGGCATCAGAGTTAAGTCAGCCAGATCTTGTTCCCAAGGGTCTGCTTGACTAATAAGGGAGAAAGGAACAAAAATTATTTCGACATAATCCAATAAACCATCTGGGAGCACCAAGGAGGGTTGGAGAAAGATCAGGGAGGGCTTCCTGGGAGAGGTGACATTAGAGTCTCACAGGTTGAGTAGGAAATAGCCAGGTGGAGGGGAAGAAGATAAGGAGTGAGAATGGCATTCCATGCAGAAGAATCACAGGAGCAAAGGTGAAAACTGGCAGAGTGCGGGCAGGGAGTGATGAACAGTCTAGTGCTGCTGGAGGGTAAAGTTTGGGAGAAAGAGTGCCAGAGGATTAGGATGAGGCCGGAGGGATACAAAAGGGCTGAGTGTCAGGGAAGGAAGGTCATGCTCAGGGACTTGGATTTTACCCTCAAGACCAGAGAGAGCCTTGGAAGGGTTCAAACAGGGAAGTGGAAATGTCAGATTCACACTGTGGAGCCCTAGCCCTGGAAGAGGCAGGCAGGAAGGACTGGGAGGAGGAGGCTGAGGGCAACAGTGCACATGGGAGAAGACGACATGGTGAAAGATGGATTTCATAACAGCCGAACTTGGGAATAACAGCCTAACTTGGGAATAACAGCTGAACTTGGGAACTGATTGGGGACATTATTTGAACTTGGGAACTGATCAGGGACATTGGTGGGGCTTACATGAGCTCATGAGTTCTTTTCCCACATTTTTTATCTATGGTTGCACATCCTGTCCATTTTTCAAGGATTCTGCCTCTGCTCCCCAAACTTCAAAAGCCAGGGAGAGACATTTCACCCCTCTGCTTTCTGCTATCACCTGACTTTCTTGAGGCACAAACACAAACTGGCTCAGCTGCTTGAAGGGGAGAAGGGCAAAGGGGGAAAAGGATATCCCAGGAAGAAAAGTGTCATTGACTAATATTTCCGAATCAAATCCTGGCACACACGTGGGAACTCCTTCATGAACTAACTGCCTTATCCAGCTCTGGGTGCCCTATGGAACCCATTGTGGCTCTAGAACATAGTAGGCGCCCCACTGTTGCTCCGAGATTTCCTGCTGTCTTGCACTTGGATGTGCTTCAGGGCCTCCTTACACATCTCCTTCCCATTTGGTCAGCACTTTACAGTTTGCAAAGCCCTTTCACGCATGTCTTGTCAGTTAACTCCGTAACAACACTCTGACATAGTAGGGATGATTGCTCTTATTTCCAGATGAGGAAACTGAGGCTCAGAGGGATTGGGTGGCCTTCCTGCCCTCCATGCTCTGGGGGGAGTCAGGTGGAGCCAGTGGGCAGGGCTACAGGGGCCTAGAGAGACTGGTGTCATCGCTGACCCCTGTCTCTGTCTCACCGCCACCTGCAGCATTCACTGCCTTTCTGCTGATTGCCTGCCTCCTGGATTTCCAGAGGGCCCTGGCGCTGTTTGTCCTCACCTGTGTGGTCCTCACCTTCATGGCCTACAGCCTGCTGAAGAGGCTTCTGGGGCCAAAGCTGATGAGATGGGTCAAGCCTCTTGGGAATTCCCATCTGAACCTCTGGTTTAAGAGGTGAGTGAGCTCTGTACCCTAAGGCATGGCAGGAGGAGTCTGCTCTGGGGTCACAGCCAGGCTGGGTGAGGCCCTCAGCTCTTGTCCCACAGGGGGTTCCTGAGTCATGGAGAATGTACTTCATCCTGCTGGCCTTCTGGGAGCCCAGGGCAGGAGTTGCTAGGTGGCTTCAAAGCTAGCAACCATCTTTGTGGCGTTTGGCCAGTTCCCAGTTGCAACAGGTGACTATGACAGCTGCAACAGGACTCAACACCCTCCTAAATTTGGAGATCCCAACAGGGCGGGCCCATATCAGTGCCTCCCGTCAGATCCCCTGGGACACCTATGGGACACACAGCTGCCAGGGCACCACACCTGGAGTCTGATTCAGCAGGCTGGGGTGGGGGTGGGGGGTCCAGGTGGTAATATTTTTAATTACCCCCCAGGGGATTCTGATGTAGACAATCATGCCACTGGGTCACAGTTTGGGAACCCTTGGTTTTCAAACTATGTTCCTTGGAGCTCCGGGAGCCTGGGGAGGGGAGCAGCAGACCCCCACTCTCCACTCCAGCCTGGCAGCTCTAATTTTATGTTTTATACACTGAGGTTTGCAAGATATTTAACTAGGAAAAAAAAAAAAAGGTTTCTATGGCTTAAAAAAAAGTCTGAAGACCACAAATCTATTTAAATATCCTATTTTGTTGCTGACGAAACTGGTGGCCGAAGATATCCAATGACTAAGCCTGGACAGTTACACAGGGCACAGGGGGTTCTGCAAAGTAAGATCCCCATTCCGTAGTGGAATGATTTAAGATGGACTAGGAAGAAATCCAAGCTGCACTGAAGGCATTGGCAAGAAACAAGGCTCCAGGAATTGACAGAATACCAACTGAGATGTTTCAACAAATGGATGCAGCTCTGGGGGTGCTCACTCATCTATGCCAAGAAATTTGCGAGACCTGGCCAACCCACTGGAAGAGATCCACATTTGTGTCCATTCCAAACAAAGGTGATCCAACAGAATGTGGAAATTATCGAACAATACCATTAAGATCATACACAAGTAAAATTTTGCGGAAGATAATACAAAAGCAGTTGCAGCAGTACATCAACAGTGAACTGCCGGAAATTCAAGCCGGATTCAGAAGAGAATGTGGACGGAAGGATATCATTACTGATGTCAGATGGATCTTGGCTGAAAGCAGACAATACCATTAAGATATTTACTTGTGTTTTATTGACTATGCAAAGGCATTTGACCATGTGGATCATAACAAATTATGGATAACATTGCAAAGAATGGGAATTCCAGAACACTTAATTGTGCTCATGTGAAACCTGCACATAGACCAAGAGGCAGTCATCTAAACAGAACAAGGGGATACTGTCATGGTTTGAATTATGTCCCCCCAAAAATGTGTGTATCAACTTGGCTAGGCCATGATTCCTCGTACTGTGTGATTTTTCTGTACGTTTTAAACCTGCCTCTATGATGTTAATGGGGGAGGATGGGTGGCAGTTGTGTTAGTTAGGCAGGACCTGATCTACAAGACTGGATTGTGTCCTGAGGCAATCTCTTGAGATATAAAAGACAGAAGTGAGCAGTGAGACAGGGGGACCTCATGCCATCAAGAAAGCAGTGCTGGGAGCAGAGCTCGTCCGTTGGACCGGGGTCCCTGCACCGAGACGCTCCTAGTCTGGGGGAACACTGATGAGAAGGCCGAGAGAGAGAAAGCCTTCACCTGGAGCTGACACCTTGAATTTGGACTTTTAGCCTACTTTACTGTAAGGAAATAAATTTCTCTTTGTTAAAACCATCCACTTGTGGTATTTCTGTTATGGCAGCACTAGATAACTAAGACAGATACTGTGTGGTTTAAAGTCAGGAAAAGTGTGTGGCAGGGTTGTATCCTTTCATCATACTTATTCAATTTGTATGCTGAGCAAATAATCCAAGAATCTGAAGTATATGAAGAAGAATGAGGCATCAGGATTGGAGGAAGACTCATTAACAACCTCAATATGCAGATGATACAACCTTGCTTGCTGAAAGTGAAGAGGACTTGAAGCACTTGCTGATGAAGATCAAAGACTACAGCCTTCAATATGGATTACACCTCAACATAAAACAAAAATCCTCAGAACTGGACCAATAAGCAACATCATCAATAAGACAACCTACAGACTGGGAAAAAATTTTTGGCTATGACAAATCTGATCAGCATCTAATCTCTAAAATCTACAAGATACTGCAAAACCTCAACAACAAAAAGACAAATGACTCAATTAAAAAATGGGCAAAGGATATGAACAGGCACTTTGCTAAAGAAGATATCCATGCAGCTAACAGACACATGAAGAAAGGCTCAAGATCATTAGCCATTAGAGAAATGCAGATCGAAACTACAACGAGATATCATCTTACCCCTACAAGGCTAACATTAAAAATAATAAATGCTGGAGAGGTTGTGGAGAGACCGGAACACTTATATACTGTTGGTGGGTTGTAAAATTGTACAACCACTTTGGAAATTGATCTGGCACTTCCTTAAAATGCTAGAAATAGAAGTACCATACGATCCAGCTATCCTGCTCCTTGGAATATATCCTAGAGAAATAAGAGCCGTCACACGAATAGATACATGCACACCCATGTTCACTGCAGCACTGTTCACACTAGCAAAAAGATGGAAACAACCTAGGTGCCCATCAACGGATGAATGGATAAACAAATTATGGTATATCCACACAATGGAATACTACGCAACGATAAAGAACAACGATGAATCTGTGAAATATAACATGGAGGAATCTGGAGGGCATTATGCTGAGTGAATTTAGTCAGTCACAGAAGGACAAATATTGTATAAGACCACTACTATAAGAACTCAAGAAGAGGTTTAAACACAGAAGAAAACATTCTTTGATGGTTACGAGGGTGGGGAGGGAGGGTGAGGGTTATTTACTAACTAGATAGTAGATAAGAATTATCTTAGGTGAAGGGAAGGACAGCACACACTACAGGGGAAGTCAGCACAACTGGACTAAACCAAAGCTAAGAAGTTTCCTGAATACAATCAAACACTTTGAGGGACAGAGTAGCAGGGGTAGGGGTCTGGGGACCATGCTTTCAGGGGACATCGAGGTCAACTGGCATAACAAAGCTTATTAAGAAAATGTTCTGCATCCTGCTTTGGTGAGTGGTGTCTGGGGTCTTAAAAGCTTGCAAGTGACCACTAAGATGCATCAATTGGTCCCAACCACCTGGAGTAAAGAAGAATGAAGAACACCAAAGATACAAGGAAAGTATTAGCTCAAGAGACAGAAAGCGCCCCATAAACCAGAGACTTCATCAGCCTGAGACCAGAAGAACTAGATGGTGCCCAGCTACCACCAATAACCACCCTGACACAACAGAGAGTCCCTGATGGAGCAGGAGAAAGGTATGGTGTAGAACTCAAATTCTAGTAAGAAGACCAGACTTAATGGTCTTACTGAGACTGGAGGAACCGCAGAAAGCATGGCCCCCAGATTCTCTATCAGCCCAGAACTAAAACAATTTCTGAGGCCAACTCTTCAGGCAGGGATTGGACAGGACTGTGAGACATAAAGTTATACTCGTGAGGAGTGTGTCTCTTAGCTCAAGTAGATACAAGAGACTAAATGGGCAGCTTCTGTCCGGAGGTGAGATGGGAAGGCAGAGAGGGTTAGGAGCTGGTTGAATGGACATGGGGAATCAGGGGTGGAAAGGAGGAGTGTGCTGTCACAGTATGGGGAGAGCAATTAGGGTCACATAACAATGTATGTAAAAATAAATTTTTGTATGGGAGACTAACTTGAAATGTAATCTTCATTTAATCTACAACAATAAACAAAAAAGAAAAAGAAAAAATACAGGCACTGAAGGTAATAAAGAACATGTAAAAGGATAGTGGTGATGGCTGCACAACATGGTAAATATAATTAATGTCATAGAATTATATACTTTAAATATGGTTAAAATGGCAAACGTTTTGTTACCCTACATAATTTACCACAATAAAAAAAAAATCACTGATCCAAACTGTAAGACAAACAACATGCAGATAAACGGGACTTCACAAAAATGAAAAACTTTTTGATCCGAAGAACACCGTCAAGAAAGAACAGGCAACCCACAGGAGAGCATATTTGCAAATTCTTTATCTGATAAGGGACTTGTATCCACAATTGTTTTTGTTGTATGCCCTCCAGTGGATTCCGACTCATAGCCACCCTATAGGACAGAGTAGAAGTGCCCCATAGGGTTCCCTAGGCTATAATCTTTACGGGAGCAGATCACCAGGGTTTTTCTCCTGCAGAGCTGCTGGTGGGTTCAAACTGCCAACCTTTCGGATAGTGGCTGAGTGCTTAACCACTGCACCACCAGGGCTCCTCTCTATACACAACTACAACTCAATAATTAAAAAGACAAATAACCCAGTTGAAAAATGGCAAAGGATTTGAATAGACATTTCCCCAAAAATATACAAAAAGCTAATAAGTAACATGAAAAGATGCTCAACATCAGCAATCCTGGAAATGCAAATCAAAACCGTAAGAGAGATATTACTTCACATCCACTGGGGTGGCTAGGATCAAAAAAGATAGATAATAGCAAGTGGTGGCAAGGCTGTGGAGAAATTGGAACCCTCATACATTGCTGGTGGGAATATAAAATGATAGAGCTACTTTAGAAAATATTTTGGCCGTTCTACAAAATATTAAATGTGGAATTATCATACAACCCAGCAATTCCACTCCTAGGCATATACGTAAGAGAAATGAAGAGATATATCCATACAAAAACTTGGACACAAATGTTCATAGCAACATTATTCATAATGGCCAAAAAGGGGAAACAACCTAAATGTCCATCAACTGATGAACGGATAAATAAAATGTGGTTTATCCATACAATGGAATGTTATTCAGTCATAAAAAGGAATTAAATACTGATATATACTACAAAGTGGATGTTGATGAACTTGTACTCCCTGACTTCAAGATTTATTACAAGCTATACTAATCAAGATAGTATGGTTTTGGCATCAAAACAAATCAATGGAGCAGAATCAAGAATCCAGAAATAGACCCACACATATACGGTTAATTGATTTTTAACAAGGAAGCTAAGGAAATTTACTGGAGAAAGGATAATTTTCTCAACAAATTGTGCTTTAACAATGGGATATCCATATGCAAAAAAAAAAAGAACTTTGATCTATGCCTCACATCATACAGAAAATTAACCCAAAATTGATCCTAGACTGTCTTAGTTTCCTACATCTGCTGTAACAAAACACCACGAAGTGGGTGGCTTTAAAGAACAGAAATTTATTGTCTCACAGTTCTGGAGGCTGGAAGTCCAAATGAGTGTATCAGACTTCTTGATTCCTTTTGAGGACTCTGAGAGAGGAACAATTCCATCCTTTCTCCTAGCTTCTGGTGGCTTTTGGCAATCCTTGGCATTTCTTGGCTTGTAGATGCATGTTCACGTGGCATCTTACCTTTGAGTGTCTCTGTATCTTTTCTCTTTTATGAGACCACTGAGATGAGATTAGGACCCACCCTACTCTGGTATGACCTCATGTTAACCTAAATGATAACATCACAAAGACCCTATTTCCAAACAAGGTCACATTTACATGTACAGGAGTTAGGACTTCAACATATCTTTTTTGGGGACACAATTCAATCTACAACACAGACCTAAATGTAAAATCAAAACTATAAAACTTCTAGAAGAAAATGTTGTTAGTTGCCATGGAGTCGATTCCGACTCATGGTGATCCCATGTGTTACAGAATAGAATTGATCCATAGGGTTTTGTT
>NW_004443945.1:4523566-4524859 GCF_000243295.1 Trichechus manatus latirostris
CTTTTGGCAAGGATATTGAGGAACTGAAACCCTTATACGCTGCTGGTGGCAATATAAAATAATACAATCACTTTAGAAAATAGTTTGGCTGTTTCTTAAAAAAGTAGATGTACGTACCCTAGGATCCAGTAATTCCCCTAGGTATTTACCCGAAAGAAATGAAAAGTGTGTATCCACATGAAGACTAGTACATGAATGTTTGAATATTTAAAATAGCTTTATCTTTAATAGCCAAAAACTGGAAACCACTAAAAATGTCCCTCAGTGGGTGAATGGCTAAACAAATCATGGTATATCCACACCATGGAATACCACTCAGCAATAAAAAGAAACACACTCTTGATGCACACGGCAACATGGATGAATCTCAAAATAATTACACTGAGTGAAAGAAGTCAGATCAAAAAAGATTTTGTACTGTATGATTCCATTTATATAAAATTCTAGAAAATATAAAGTAATCTAGTGACAAAAAGAAAACCAACCAACCAAAGAACCGGATCAGTTGTTGCCTTGGGGGAGAAGTGGAAGAGAGAGAGGAAGGGGGCTCAAGGAAACTTTTGGGGGTGATGGATATATTCACTGTCTCAATTGTGGTGATGGTTTCCAGGTGTATACAGATGTCAAAACTTATCAAACTTTAAACATGTGCAGTTTATTATATGTCAATTATACCTCTAATAAGTTGGTTAAAATACCTCAAAACATGCATTTAAGTTTTTAAAAAGTGAGTCAACATCAAGAAAAATAGTAAATCAAGAGACCAGTTGGCACAAAGACAAGGCAGAAACCGTGCCTATGGAACTGGGATGATAGACGTTTGGGAAACATGGGGAGACATATAAAGAGTAAACACTGGAGTTAGCCTGCTTGAGTTTGGACCCTGGGTCTCCCTCTTCCCAGGTGGGTGACCATGGCTGGGAGAGAATTATACTTAAGAGACTAGACTTTGCACCAGAGTGTCTGGGTTAAAATCAGCTCTGCCACTTTCTAGACGGGTGGCCTGGGGCAAGTTATTTAACTGCTTTGTGCCTCAGTTTCCTCATCTCTAAAATGAGGACAGGAAGAGGCTGCAGCTCAGGGGGCTCCGTGGATTCACTGAGAGGACGCCTGGAAAGCACTGGGCACAGTAGGAGGTATGTACTGTGTGCTCAGTGAATCTTCATTGTCATGATCAGTACCCCGCGAGCTGATGACCAGCGTGGGGCTAGACCCTGGGCACCTGGGTGCTCACACACTTCAGGCTGCCTGCTGGACAAGCAAATCCCAGTTTCAGGGAGGGAAGAACTGCTG
>NW_004443945.1:4526583-4528057 GCF_000243295.1 Trichechus manatus latirostris
AGAGCAATGATTCTCAAAATTTATTATACATAAGAATCACCCAGGGATCTTGTTAAAATGTAGATTCGGGTTCAGTATATCTAGGGCAGAAATGCAAATTCTCAGCAGGGGTTTGAACCGGAATGAACCAGTTTGAAGCCCCAGAGGGAACAGGAGCCCTTCTGTGTCCAGCTCTCTTCTTCTGAGGTGAGTCCTTGAGAGCCTTTGGAGGAGAGAAGAGGAGGGTTCAGGCAGATGGACCCAGTTTTGTCAGAGCCAGAGAGGAGCTGGGCCCTGGACAGGCTGCTGCCCAAGTCCTGAGGCCAGGCCCCCAGGCCACAACTCCAGGTCCCTCCACCCAGCATTGACCAGGGACCAAGTGCCATGGCATGCTCAAGGCTGGTCCAGATTCACACCAGCCCTTGTCTAGACCTTGTCCCACCCCTGCCCACTGCCCAGGCCCATTGCTGCCAAAAGTGTGGCTTATTCCGGACCCCAGGGAGGGTCTGAGCGCTGGCAGCAGCCCCAGGGCTCAGACTGGGCCCAGCCCCCATCGTACAGACAGGGCCAAAGTGACCTCTACCCTCACCCTGCCCCAAGGAGGTGAGCTCACTAGGACCTTTTTATCTGTGGCAGGTATCCTGGAGGGCTGTGTCCTGGGGCCTTGGGCTGCAGTTTGCACTTGGACTCTTTGTCATCAGAACGGAACCAGGATTCATTGCATTCCAGTGGCTGGGTGAACAGATCCAGGTGTGTCCATGGGGGCCCTGCTGGCCAGGGCATCTTGGGCTGTCAGGAGGAGAAGCCACTCAGTTGCAGGGGAGGTGGATGGCCACAGAGAGGAATTGGGACAAGGAGGATGGGTATACTGCAGCCCAGACGGGGCAGGCAGCAGCGGGCTGGGCAGTGTAGCTGCTACTTCCCTCAGGCCTGCTACCACCAACCCTATGACCTGTCCTTTCAGAAGCTGGGGTCTGATAATAAAGAGAATCCTACAGGAAGGGTCTTAAGGAATCTTTACACTATTGCATGTGGCCCTCAGGGGTAGTTAGTGATGTGGAACTTATAATAGTTAGAAGTGCCACTAGAAAATCACAAAATGATTTACTTTTTAAAACTTAAATCTGAAGGACACAGGTTAATACTACACTAACCTTCCTGTTAAAAAAAAAAACAAACCTAAACCCATTGCCATCAAGTCAATTCTGACTCATAGCAACCCTGTAGGACAGAGTAGAACCTGCCCCATAGGGTTTCCAAGGCTGTGGTCTTTATGGGAGCAGTCTGCCACATCTTTCTCTCACAGAGAGGCTGTTTGGTTGGAACCGCCCACCTTTCGGTTAGCAGCTGAGCTATTAACCACTGCGCCACCAGGGCTCTTTCACCTCCCTCTTACCACCTTGCATTTCCATGTCCTCTGGAATTGAAGGATGTGGGGTGGAACAGGGGAATCCTCATGTCCGGGGTCTGTGCACACCTGCTGGCCATGCCAAGG